>NC_056559.1:3182309-3236218 GCF_013358625.1 Macadamia integrifolia
CGACCTTGGCCTGAACTCCCAACCGAGGCCAGGACCCTCAGTTAGATCTGTTCGGCTTGGCTTGAACTCCCAACCGAGGCAAGGACCTTCGGTCAGGTCCGTTCGGCCTTGGCCGAACTCCCAACTGAGGTGAGGACCTTCGGTCAGGTCCGTTCGGCTTTTGCCTGAACTCTCAACCGAGGTGAGGACCTTCGGTCAAGTCCATTGGGCCTTGGCCGAACTCCCAACCGAGGTAAGGACCTTCGATCAAGTCCGTTCGGCCTTGGCCTGAGCCCCCGATTGAGGTAGGGACCTTCGGTCTGGTCCGTTCAGGCGCAAACCTAAAGGGTTGGTACTCGATGATGTGGCGGCGCCATTAATGCTCGGGTAGTCGTACCATTTTTCTTCCATCTATATAGTGTGGGGGTCCATTTGTGGGGCACTTTTCTTTTTCCCTCGGAGAGCCTTTTTTCGGTCTCAGTGTTTCCTTCGGAGAGCTTGCCCTCGGTCTCGGCATTCCTTTAGTTTAGCAATACTCCGAAAGTAAGTTCCATGCCTTGTTCGTCGGGCTACAGTCCGTCATCCTCCGAGAGGACAAAGTCTAACCGTAGGCGTCGGAGTCCAGGGGAGGTCCGAGGGATGTCCTCGGACTCCACCGATTTGCCCTCTGCCCGTGACTCATCGTCTGCTGCCTCACCGTCTGGGTTCCAGGGTGGCTCAAACAGTGCAGGATTTAGGGAGAGGATGCTCGATTCCCGAGCCCAAACCCAAGAACCCTTAGAGGTGGAGGCTCTCCACATCGTATCCACCATGGATGAGTCGGAACTGGAGGTGCTAAGGGCCTCCTTCGGTATCTCGGACGCTTTCGAGCTCCGACTGCCCAGACCGTCTGACCGAGCCAGCTATCGGAACTCCAAAGAGCTGTGCTTGTACAAGGAGGCGTTTAAGGCCGACCTTCGGCTTCCCCTCCATCCCTTCTTTGCCCGAGTGTTTCGGCACTACGGGATTTGCCCGACCCAGCTGATGCCGAACGG
The DNA here is from genome assembly GCF_013358625.1 of Macadamia integrifolia. Classification (NCBI taxonomy): domain Eukaryota; kingdom Viridiplantae; phylum Streptophyta; class Magnoliopsida; order Proteales; family Proteaceae; genus Macadamia; species Macadamia integrifolia. The sequence continues at coordinate 3,183,323 of NC_056559.1, forward strand.
ATGGCGGCAGGTGCTCTGCTTCGTCGTCCTTTTCTCAAGGCACCAGAGGCCTCTCTCCCTCCCTCTCTTCATCAACTGCTTCTTCCTTCAGGCCTGTAAGGGGCTTTCGGGCTGGTACTACTTCTGCCCCCGGAAGGACCTTTGGCTGCTGAGTGGTTACCCGACGTCGATCCACGGGTGGAAGGAGAACTTCTTCGTGAGGTCGTCCGAGGGGGTGCCCTTAGGCACCATCTGGGATATCCCTGACCTGAGGGAGGTGAACTCCGCCCCTGCCCTTTTTGGGGCAGACGCGGAGTCGTTGGCGATGGCGAGGCGGCAAGAAACCTGCCCTCCAGTCGAGGCCGACTGCCTTAAGTCTGAAGCCATACTGTTTAGATTCGGGCTTAGCCCGGGTGAGTTAGGCCAGCCCAAGTTTATTTCCCTCGGGCGTCGGTGTTTCGTACTGACTCCCTTCGTTTCTTCATGCAGTGCAAATCTCCAGGGCCGAGGCTAGGGCTGCCGTAGCGGCGAGGCAAGCCCAAATAAGGGAGGCCAGGGCGCGGGATGCCCAGCAGCAACAGAGGCCGAAGAGAAAAGAGAAGAAGGGGCCCTCCTCCGAGACTCCGAAGAAAAGATCTAGGGGCGAGGGACCAAGCACCGAGGCAGTCCATGCCCTCGTTGCTCCAGGCCATGACATGCCTGCCCGAGACTCCTCCCCCGTCGTGGAATTCAGAAGCCCGAGGGTGGGGAATGTGAGGGTCGAAGTTGGATTTGTCCCTCAGTGGTCGGTCAAGGAAGACGACACGTTGGCAGTCGGGGGTGTCGCTCATGAGCTGGTAATGAAGGGCAGTCTTCCCCGAGATGTCGCCAAAGCTCAACGACAAGGGACGACGGCTATGATAACCAACGCCTGCATCTACATGGCCAGGGTAAGCTTCGGTCCTCTAACCTTTGTTTATTTATCATCACAACATTCTGACCATCGGTGTCTCATGTAGGCCCAAAACTAAATGGGTCAGCTGGCGGTTCGGGCTGAAGCTATGGGCCGAGATCTCGAGATCGCCGAACGAGAGAAGTCAGTCCTGGAGAATGAGCGTTCGATCCTCCTCGAGAAGGTGGAGCACCTGGAAACGGACCTCCTCACGCGCCAGGAATGCGATCGGAAGCTTGTGGAGCTGAAGTCGCAGATGAAGGCAAGGGTTCAGGAGGCTGAGGCCCGAGGGGCCGAGAAGTATAGATCCTCCGAGGACTTTCGGGAAAAGATTAAACGTGCCATCGCCCCTGGGTTCACAATGGGCGCTACCGAGGTCCGAGACTGGGTCCCCGAGCATTACCCAGGGGTCTCTTTCGAGGACAGCGGGCTCATCTTCGAAGAGGAGTGTATTGAGGCGGCCCCATCAGCCACCGAGGTTGCCGATGCTGACGGCGGAGGCTGCAGTGAGGAAGGTGAGGTTCAGCCACAACGCGAGGTCCCTCCGACTCCCGGTCATGATGGCTCCGATCGACAGACCCACCATGTCGAGGATGAGGCCATGAATCCGATGGAAGCCCTCTGAAGCCACCCTGGGTCTTGGCTCAGCCTTTGAGCTTTGTTTATGATATGAGCCTTCGGGCTTCTTCATGTAATCTCGGCCTTCGGGTCTTTTCATGTACCCTCGGCCTTCGGGCCTTTTTTATGTAATCTCGGCCTTCGGGTCTTTTTATGTACTCTCGGCCTTCGGGTCTTTTTTTTAATGAATGTATTTCCCTTCGTATGCTTCGACTTCCACTTTTTCATGTTCTTTCGGGTAAGGCGATCTTTAGCCCGTAGGTAGGTGCAAGAGGGTCGAAACCCATTGTTGGCAGCCTAAGGATCTGCACGTCTACTTCAGCACGGCTCAGTCCCGCTCCCTCGGCTTATCCGAGAGGTTTCTCGACTCCGAGGGCTATGGACTTTTAAGGGATCTTGAACAAGTGTGGTTGTCACCAAGTGTTATGTTCCCCCTCAGCTTCGGCCGAAGGGTCTTTTAAACTCTGGTATTGGTTCGAAGATCCAGCCGAGGGCAAATCCTTCGACCGTCGTCACTCCTTACCAAATTAAGGACCTTCGGTCAGATCGGTTCGGCCTTGGCCTGAGCCCCCAACCGAGGTGAGGACCTTCGATCAGTTCGGCTCGGCGTTGCTTGAGCCCCCGACCGAGGTGAGGACCTTCGATCAGATTGGCTCGGCCTTTGCCTGAGCCCTTGACCGAGGTGAGGACCTTCTGTCAGCTCGGCTTGGCCTTGCATGAGCCCCCGACCGAGGTAGGGACCTTCAGTCAGTTCAGCTCGGCCTTTGCCTGAGCTCTCCACCGAGGTGAGGACCTTTGGACAGCTCGACTCGGCCTTTGCCTAAGCCCCTGACCGAGGTGAGGACCTTCGGCTGTATCCGTTCGACAGAGTTAAGGTCACCAGACAGGAGAATTCCTCTCAATTGCCGTATACCAGCTTTCATATTTTTCATGAATAAGATCCTCCAGAGTTTAGGATGATGAATTACAACTTAAAAGTGCATAGGAGCAAAAATTGCAAAAATTACAAAAACAAGTGTGCTTGCTACTTCACTACTGATAGAATTTTCTTAAGTTCTCAGAGTTCCACGATCGGGTACCCTTTCTCCCCCCGTAGTCTCCAGGTGATAGGACCCTGATCGTATTACCCTTGAGACTCTGTAGGGACCTTCCCAGTTTGGAGCTAGCATCCCTTGATGTCTCGGGTCTGATACTTCAGCCCTTCTGAGGACGAGGTCACCCATTCTGAACTCGTTCTTTCAAACTTTGGTGTTGTAGTGCCTCGCAACCCTCTGTTGGTAAGCGGTCATCCTTTCTTGCGAGGCGTCCCTGACTTTGGCCAAGAGGTCTAAATTCACTCGGAGCCCTCCATCGTTTTCCTCTTCATTGTGGTACTGAATCCGATGGGTTACGACCCCTATCTCCACTGGAAGTACAGCTTCAGTACCGTAAGTTAAAATGAAGGGTGTTTCTCCGGTAGCCGATCTCTCGGTTGTGCGGTAGGCCTAGAGGATGTGGTGCAACTCGTCTGCCATAATCCTTTGGCGTCATCTAGTCTCTTTTTTATTCCTTGAAGCAGTGTACGGTTGGTTACCTCTGTCAGCCAGTTGGTCGGTGGATAACCGACAGAGGTTTTCCTGTGGTCAATGCCGAGGGCATCACAGAATAAGCTGAAGGTCGGGTTAGCGAACTGAGTTCCATTGTCCGTTACCACAACCCGAGGGATTCCAAATCGATAGACTACCACCCTTTGGAAGAAGTCCCTTACGTTCTTTTCGGTTATCCTCGCCAGTGTTTCGGCTTCTGCCCATTTCATGAAGTAGTCTACCGCTACCACGACAAATTTCCTTTGTCTCGTGGCCAGGGGGAATGGGCCCAGGATGTCGATTCCCCACATGGCGAATGGTATTGGGCTCGATAGAGATGAGAGCTCGGTAGAGTGTAGCTTGGGAACGGGGGCGAACATCTAGCACTTGACGCACTTCTTGACTAATGATTCCGCGTCCTTCCTCATTGTCGGCCAGTACAGACCCTGCCTTAGCACTTTATGCGCCAAGGCCCGGGCTCCCAGGTGCTGGCCGCATATCCCTTCATGCACCTTTCGGAGTGCATACTCGCCATCGACGGGTTCCAGACACTTGAGGTACGGCACGGTGAACCCTATTTTGTACAGTGTCTTGTCCTTTAGAAGGAAGCGTGATGACCTCATTCGTACTTTCCTTGCCTCGGCCCTATTCTCTGGGAGCTTTCCTTCCTTGAGGTATTTGGTTATGGCATCCATCCAGCTATGGCCGTGTTCGCCTACAGGTAATACCTCTCGGGGTCTTTCGGTACTTGACTGTGGTAGCACTTCAAAATACACCGATCGTCCGAGGTCAGTGAAGTCGGAGGTGGCCAATTGCGATAGTGCGTCAGCACTAGCATTCTCTTCCCGTGGCACTTGTCTTATCTCAAAATCCTTGAAGGTTGTTATTCTTTCTCGCACTGTCTTCAAGTACCTAGCCATCCTTTGTTCCTTGGCTTCGTAGTCTCCATTCACCTGTCGTATCACGAGCTGTGAGTCACTATGCACCACCAGCTCCTGTACCATCAAAGCCCGAGCCAGATTAATTTCGGCTATTAACGCTTCGTATTCTGCTTCATTGTTGGAGGCATCGAAGTCGAACCGTAGGGCGTATTCTATCTTGAAACCCTCGGGGCTGACCAATATGATTCCTGCGCCGCTACCTGTGTTGTTGGAAACACCATCCACGTACAATGTCCAAGCCTTTTCTCCTCGGTCCTCGGCAAACTCCTGGGGATCATCAGGGAGCGTCGTCTCGACGATGAAGTATGCAAGGGCCTGTGCTTTAATTGTGGTTCTCAATTTGTACTGGATGTTGAATTCTCCCAACTCTATGGCCCAGTTTACCAGGCGACCGAACATATCCGGCCGCTACAGTATCTTCTTCAGGGGCTGGTCTATGAGTACGCATACCGTATGTGATTGAAAATAGGGCCTCAGCTTTCTTGCCACTGTTACCAGGGCATACACCACTTTCTCCGTCTTTCTGTATCTTGTTTCGGCATCTAGCAGGGTTCGGCTGACGTAGTATATTAGCCGTTGTTGCCTTCCTTCTTCCTTCGTCAGCACTGTGCTTACCGCCACTGCTGATACAGCAAGGTACAGCTGCAAGGTATCCCCGATGTTTGGCTTCGTCAGCAGTGGGGGTGCGGCCAGGTACTCCTTCAGTTGTTCAAAGGACTTTTCGCACTCCTTTGTCCATTCGAACTTTTTGGTCCCCTTCAGTGCTTTGAAGAAGGGGAGGCACCTGTCAGCCGACCGAGACATGAATCGCCCTAGGGCGGCGACCCGACCTGTTAGCTCCTGGACTAGCTTCACATTCTGGGGTGACCTCATATCCCGAATGGCTTGTATTTTCACCGGGTTGGCTTCAATTCCCCTCTCCGAGACAATGAAGCCGAGGAACTTTCCCGAGGCTACTCCGAATGCACACTTTGCTGGGTTCAGCTTCATGTCGTACCGCCTCAACACCTGGAACGCCTCTTCTAAGTCTTGAATGTGTCGTTCCGCCTTCAGGCTTTTTACAAGCATATCGTCCACGTACACTTCCATGGTTTTGCCGATCATCCCCTTGAAGATTTTATTCACCAACCTTTGATAGGTGGCCCCTTCGTTTTTTAGCCCAAAGGGCATGACTTCATAGCAGTACAGTCCTCCCTCGATCACGAAGGATGTTTTCGGAACATCAGCCTCTGACATCTTGATCTGATTGTACCCCGAGTATGCATCCATGAAGCTCAGCGCCTCGTATCCTGTCGTGGCATCAATGAGGAGGTCTATCTTCGGCAGGGGGTATGCGTCCTTCGGGCAGGCCTTGTTCAGGTCGGTGAAGTCGATGCAGATCCTCCACTTTCCATTTGCCTTCGGGACCATCACCACGTTGGATATCCACTCCGGGTAATGGATCTCGCGGATGAACTGGGCCTTCAGCATCTTCGCTACTTCTTCATCTATTTTCTGCTTCCTTTCGGGGGCGAAAGTCCTCTTCTTCTGTTGCACCGGCTTCTTCGTCGGGTTAACATTCAGATGATGTTCTATTACCTCTCGATCTATTCCAGGCATGTCTAAAGCCGACCAGGCGAAGACGTCAGAGTTGTTTCGGAGGAATGAGACGAGTTTTTCTCGTTGTTGCCTTGGCATTGTAGCCCCTGATCATGAATTGCTGAGCGCTATCCCCCCCTCTTCGGCCTCGACTTGTACCAGATCCTCAGCCGACTCCCCCCGTTGATGACTGGCGTCATCGCGCAGATCTTCTATTGGGAGCGCCTCGCCCGCCTCTTCTCTTCCCCACAAGGTAGCGGCGTAGCACCTCCGGGATGCCTCCTGATTGCCTTGACATTCCCCGACCCCGTTCTTGATTGGGAATTTCATCTTGAGATCGGGGGTGGAGACGACGGCCTTTAGTAGGTTCAAACCAACCCTCCGTAGTATGGCGTTGTATGCCGAGGTAATGCTTACTACCAGGAAGTTGATCATGACTGTTACTTGGCAATCTTTGGTGGCGACTCTTACTGGCAACTCAATCGATCCTTCCATTTTTACTGGGACACTGGAGAATCGCTGCAACGGGTGTTCGACTTTCTTCAACTTTCCTTCGTCCAGGCCCATCTTCCGGAGAGCTTCCAGGAACAGGATATCAGCTGAACTGCCGTTATCCACTAAGATCCTCTTCACTCTGCAATCCGCTATGGTCATGGTGACTACCAGGGAATCGTCGTGCGGGGTGTGCACCCCTTTCAGATCGTCATTTGAGAAAGAAATAACCGTCCCCGTCCTCGCCTTCTTGTTCGACCATTCAGCCACATGCACGCTTCTCGCATAGGCTTTTGTTTTCCTGGCCGAGACCGAACTTTCTCTAGCGGCTAGGCCTCCACAAATGGTCGCTATAACTTTAGTTGGGCTCTTATTCTCATCTCGGAGGCGATGGTCAGCTTCCTCGGGTGTCTGGTCCCTTCGCCGTTCCTGATTGCCTCTGCGGGAAGGCCCCCTTCTTTCATAGCGGCCTCTACCATCTCTCCGATGGTTATACCTACGGTCATTACCGTCTTGGGCATCCTTCTTTTCGCGGTCCACGAATCGGCCTAGATATCCTCTTCGGATCATTCCTTCTACCTCCCCCTTGAGGTGCCAACAATCTTCGGTGTCGTGGCCGTGGTCTCTGTGGAAGTGGCAATACCTGTCCATATTGCGTCTCTCGGGGTGCTGTCCCATCTTCCCTGGCCACTTCATGGCTCTGGCATCTGGGGAGTCCTTTATCTGCATCAGTACATCCATTCGTCTCCGGTTCAAGGGTGCGTATTTCTCGAACTTCCTTGGTGGACTAGGTGCCCGACCGCGCTCAGACTTTCGTCTTTTGCCTTCTTCGGAGGGTTTGTCGTCACCCCTTGAGACCCTTTTTCTTCCCGTCTTCCTTTCGGCTTCTTCATCGGCTTGAAGGGTTTCTTCCATCTGGATGTACTTATCGCATCGAGCTCTCAACTCGGCCAGGTTCCTAAGTGTATGCTTTGCCAAAGACCTTTTCAGCTCCTTATCCTTGACGCCTCCCAGCAGAGCTGTGAACTCTTCTTTCGGGTCTAGACCTCTGATCGTGATCTTCTCTTGTTGGAAGTGCTTCATGTAGTTCCGCAGTGATTCTCCTTCATGTTGCTTGACGTTGGTCAAGTTCAACTTAGTCTTCTGAAGCGGTTGGCTACTGGGGAATCCCTTCACGAAGAAGTAACTTAGATCGCTGAAGCTGTGGATCGACTTCGTCGACAGACAGTTGTACCATAGCCTTGCCGCTCCTCTGAACATTAATGGCAGGGCGCAACACATAATGTTTTCCGAGACTCGATGGAACTGCATGGCGACCTTGAAGCCTTTCAGATGATCGACGGGGTCCCCAGACCCATCGTAAGTGTCATACTTGGGCAGGCGAAAGCCGATCGGGAGCGGGTCCCTCATGACCTCATCAGCTAGGGCTGTGTCATTAGTGAGGTCTGGCTCGCGAGCTCCCGTCTGATTTTCTGCCACCTTCTTGATCTCATCTTTCAGGTCCAGGATCATCTGCTTTAACCCCGAGTCCTCGTGCCTCTGTTCGTCTCCTTGGCATGGTTCCTCATGTCGGTCTCCAGTGGCGCGCTGTGTCTTCCCCCTGGGTGCGGGACTTTCCCTCATTGCTCGGTTTTGAAAATTATGACCGGACCTTATCGATCCTGTACTGCTCCGGTCTTCATCTCGAGCTCTCTTGGGCTGGATATGGTGCCTCGCGGTGCTCCGTCGGTCTTCTGGGAGACAGCTTTGGAGACCTCCTTCATTGCCTCGGCCATTCGGTCATATTTGTCCTGGAGGGCTTCAAACTGCTCCCTTGTCACATATTCCTGCGCTCCAGGAGGGGGCGGAGGATTACTATCTCCGCGCACCGAATATCTGGCCGAACACTGGTACCTCACGGAACCTTCCCGATCATCGTTGCCCCTTTCTCGTCCAATTTCCATCGAGGGAGTGAGCCCTCCTGAAGGTTCCTCCTCCCCCATGTTCATGTTCGATGCTGCTCTCGTCTTCTTACGGTTGTAGGTTCTCCCCACCATTACTGTCGTTCCCACAGACGGCGCCAATCTGTTGTTGCCGAAAATCCGTATGAGCTGATCCTGCACAAGCACAGATGGCAGAGGCCCGAAGCTTTGTTCGGGGTTAGTCCTCCGACGCTCAAGTTAGGGATCGGCCGCACAATTTTTGTTACAGGAGTAATGGTGTGGGTATTGATGCTTACCCCCTTCCTTCTTCGCGGGCCCTCTTATATAGCTTTTAGGGTTTAGGGTTTCCCTTTTCCTTGAAGGAGTCCTCCTCGCGTCCACCTCCTTTCCTTTTAGAGTTCTACTCGGATACGTCCTATCCCCTTCGTGGAGACGCGGTTAACGTGGTAGAGTCCTTGCAGCCTCTATCAGGTGGGTGACACGTGTCCAAGTGCGTAACGCATGTCCTTACCCTATTGGGCAGTCAATTTGGCCGTATCAAAGGGAATCATCAAGGAACTCCTTTTGCAAGATGAGGAATATCGGAGGCCACCGAGGAAATTTCTATGATAATGTTAAACTTCTTTGTTATAACCAAGTTCGGTTGGACTAGGATATGTGTCAGCTACCATCTTGGGATAGCACTTAAAGTTCTTGTTTTGTCTGTTGATGGTGTTGTGTAGACTGGTATCTGGTTTACTTCGCCAAGCTTTATGTTTTAGAGAAGTTGAATGCTATATGATTTGTGAAATCTGCGTTTGTTATAATGACCCCCAAAAAAAAAAAAACCTAATTCGAATGGAGAAGATGAAGTAGATCAATCTAAAGGGTGGGTTCATTACATAATGGAGGGTAAACTTGTCATTTAAAAAATACCAACAGTGACACATCATCACTTGATGCCTGTGAGCTAACGGAATGGATTTAAGAGTTATTATTTTTTTAAAACAAGATATACACTAAGCATTTTTTATTTTTTAGGGTGATATCTCATATAAGATTTCAAAAGAGGGGTGGTACAAGATAATTTTCCTATTAAATATAAGGTTTAAAATTAGAGGTGGTATAAGATAATTTTCCTTTTCCATATATTGAAAGGTCAAAATTTTCACATTAACCATCCACATGGCATAACTAGGAGGTGTAACACCTCAGCCCCATAAACCTTGACACAATATTATCCTCTTTAACTCATGGGCCTAAAGGCTTCAAAACGCGTTGTATCATATTAAGGAGGCTAGAGGTTATCAACTAGCCCAGCAATCTCCCCCTAAGCGATGTGGTACTAAAGTTTGCACCTTTACCGACCTCTCAAACCCCCTGGTAGTTGCAGTATTCTTGGTGGGGACAGTTCACTGGTCTCCGATGTGGGTTTGATACACTTGTTGTATTCACCTTTGGGCATAGCATCCTTGTTGTGGCCCCACACGTTGTCGAGTTCTGCTCTGATATCATCTGTAACACTCCAGCCCAATTAATCTTTGCACAATATTATTCTCTTTGGCCCATGGGCCTCAAGGCTCTAAAGAGTGCTATATCGTTAAGTTAAAGGCTATCAACTAGCCCAACAATCTCCCCTTAGGTAATGTGGAACTAAAGTTTGGACATCCTCACCGATCCCAAATCCCTTGGTACTTGTCATATCCTTGGTGGGGACACCTCCCCAATCTCCCAGGCGGATTTCGTACAATTATTGTATTCTTGGGTGTCATAAGAGGCCTGCTTGATGAAGTAGTATATAAAGGTTTCATGCCATGAAGACAGACTTGAAGGAAGCCAGGCATGGAAAAATAGATGGAGTTTAAAGTTTCAAAGTGCAGATTTTAACTCGATGGTGCCTATGGGGAGGCCAAATAAAAAAAGACTCCAGATCACCTCATATGATATTTGCTTGACAACCCCTATTGTTTCTTTTTTGGTTTTTCCTTCCATTGTTAACCCCGATTCCCACTCTCTACCCATGTTCTCTCCTCTAAATCCTAATTCCCATTTGCAGAAAATTTCATCTCTGTTGTTTTCTTTTCTGTTTTTTTACATCCGTTGCTAATCCTGAATCCCACTCTCCACCCATGCTCTCCCTTCTCCAAATCCTATCTCCTAGCTGCTGCAAATTTCATCGGAAAAAGAATAAGAGCACATATGGAGGATGTTTAACCTAACAACTCACTAGATCACCTGCACGTAACTCTGTGTTTTTTTTTTTTTTTTGGGGGGTGGGTGTATTCGCACAAAGTATATCTATGCCCACCATTCATAGAAACACAATCGTAAGGTTTCTATATAGAGAGAGGTAGTTTAGCCCACTTCTTTAACAATTGTGAGATACAATCTCAAATTATCTTTTCTCCTTGATCCTGATTTTCACTATTCATGGTTCTGTTCTGTCCTATTGAGCACAACTCTTGGTGTCTGAATACAAAACTATTAGTATAGCCTTAAGAAGTAGTTGTTTATCCTGGAGGCTAATTTGCAAGAATTTGGTTTGCACCATAGGACGTCTAGTCCTATGAAGAGTGACCGATGGCACGACTCAGCCCTATCAATTGATTCCTCTAGTTCCTATATGTTTTTATAGTTTCGTGACGTTGCTCACGCTTCTTGTGTTTGTCGTTGTCATCCTCGTTTTGTCTATAGTTAAAATAATTAATATGGTCCTTTGTTATGTGTTATCAGGTTTTATTTTGATGAATATTTCCAACACTGTAAAATCAGCATCTAGAACGTCGAACTGATTTTCTTTAAATATTTCTCCCTGCTTTCATCTCTCTCCAGTCCTTCAAAGAGAATCAAACCCAACTATGTCCTTTTGTGATTCTCTGTTATCTTTCCTGACCTTGTTTCACACATTTCAGTTAAGAGTGTAAAACACAACTCAAATAAGTCTCTGTGTTGGGAATTGGGATTTGAGAAGGGTAATGGGCATATGTCTCAATATGCTTGGGAAGAGCCCTTGAACTGAGGAATGGCAGCGGACATCCTCAAAGGAAGTCACTTTGAGAAGGTGAAGTGTATGGTGGCTAATTACCGTACGCAAATGGTCACACTCGGCTATAAGACCCTCACCATAGCTCAGGTGACTGTAATCACTACACAGGATGTCCGCAGCATAACGGTGGAACTCCCAGTCATCAGGGCCGGAGCAAGTGATTCTGAATATGCTATAAAGCTGGGAACCAGGAACAAGTAGTTTTATTTTGTCTGTTTTCTCTTTCTATTGAACTAAGATTACACTCTAGATTGTATTTCAAAACTAAAGCCAAACAGGGACTATTTTCAGCATCTTTAGAACCAAAAGATGCCCGGGTGTTCTAACTTGAACAAGATTTCCATGAAATTCATCAGGATAACGGAAAGAGTTTTTTCAAATGCGAGAAAAGCTAGCCAGAAGGGAAGCAGAAACAAAGCACGAGTGGCTGACAGCTAGCAGTTAGGTGATGGAGAGCACGAACCCAAAAAAAAAAAAAGCACGGACAGCTATTTTCCAAACATTTCAAGCCTCTAGCAAGAACAATATGTGATCTTACTCCTTTTCAATGAAGTTTGCAGCGGCTTGGGAGTAGAAGAGAGGATGGGTAGAGACTACCTAGAGAGGGGAAGTTGGGGTTAACAACAGAAGGGGAAAAAAAACAGAACAAAAAAGGACAGGTCGAGCAAAGACCATATATGAAGTGTAACAACTCTTGATGTACATGCAAGTGATCCAGACCCAATGGAATATGCATCACATTATATCTCTCAATGCTCTCATTTGTGAAAGGGAAAATTGTGATCCAAGGGTGTCTACTGTCTACAACCCCCAAAACAAAATACCGAACACAAAAAAAAGGGTAGAAGTTTCTATACACCGCCATGCATATGCACAACTAACATTAAATGCAGTCAGATGGGAATAAATACCCCTCAAAGCTTTCATCTTCAGTCAAGAAGACCTACTCTGTCCTGAACAGTCCAAACATTTACTGCTCAGGGGTTTTTCCCAAATTGTTTTGCGAAGCAGCCCTGTGGTAGGTATCATTCTGGGTTCAGTATGGTGAATTGGGGATGTTGGGAACAAATTGGAGGCATTACGTAACGTGCAGTAATGCAAGGTGACGGCAGGATTTGATCCCAGGTCTTGAATACAATGGGAGTAGAAGTTTAACTAGCTAAACCACCTAGTACCTTCTTCAACCCCAGCCATGTAGGAGAAGTGAATGCCATTCCTGTAACTTAAAAGAGGGAAATTGTAGATAAAGTAAACACATCAAGGTTTGAAAGTCTAAGCAGGACCATTAAACCACCTGATGAAGTGTTAGGCCTCAAGGATTTACATAGTCCTATGTTCAGAAGTGAATCATTTGAGTAAACCAAATTCAAGAAAGATCACTCATTGTGGACCCAGTTCATTGGGTCGGTAAAAGAATGCAGAATTATCATGTTATAGACAATATCAATAGCTTAATTAGTAGCTACAGCAGATTATGATGTGTAAAAATAGTATGTGCAATTACTCGAGAAGTGAAATGTGACCCATCATCATCTGCACCTCACACACAGGGGTGTTTCCCATAAAACATAAGGATATTTAAGAAACAGAAGCTTGTCTTAAAACAAGAACTCCAATGATGTGTTCCATGTAGAACATAGGGTTAAAAAGAAATTTCTCAAATAAAATATTTAGACAATTCTGAATTAGAAACATGAAAACCATGAACCTCTGAATTATAATTCATACATAAACACTTCTCCTCAATAAACCAATTACAGAGAAAAAAAAATTGATACTCATAACTACCAGAAACAGCTACTATCTATCTCTCAAGACGCAAGAAAAGAACACTATCATGCGGCAATTACCGGCTAAAGAATTAATCAAAACTAGAGGAGGTTATTATTACTCTTACCAAGTTTACGAACAACATGAACCTACGACAGGTAGATGACAACTTGAGGACATATGTGAGTTGTGGGCTTCAATTATCCACTGTATTTCCATGAATGTTTTGGGAGGAAAATTTCATAAGGTGGGGAAGTTCAATCTAGTTTCACTGAAAAGAACAGGTAATGCACAAACCAGAATGAAGAGAGGAACCCAACTGTGCCTGTGGCAAACATAATTGCTAGAACCATGAAGAGTGAGTAACCAAGGTAAAGGGTAGCTGAGACAGGGCCACTTAGACTTTTGAGATCGAATACAAGATAGTTAATGGAGTACAAGAAAATGTAGATGGCAACTGAACCGGAAGCAAAGAAAGACTTCCACCACCACCTCCAGTCCTCAACACAAAGGTGCATGTAAGTGAGGACAAGGGACACCTCAGCACAGACAACCACAAGGAGGATCAGAACGATGAATAAGAATCCGAAAACATAGTAAACGCGGCCCATCCAAATGCTAGACATTATGAAGAAAAGTTCAATGAAGAGAGTACCAAAAGGAAGAGTTCCTGCTCCAAGGACTAACAACCACGATGGGTATTTTTGAGCTGGGATTTCACGAGGGATCTGATTGGTCCTAACTGGGTACTCAATGTGAGGTGCCTTAGCTCCAAAGTACCCACCCACAAGAGTAAGAGGCACAGAGATGCAGAACCAGAGCAAAATTAGAATAACAAACAATGAAAAAGGAATGGCTCCAGTACTATGGCTACCCCACAAAAGGAAATTCAAAGTGATCAGTATCAGAAAGACAATACCAGGGAAGAAGCAGGCTGCCTTCCAAGAGATTGAAACCCAACCTTTTGAATCACCACATCCAATTGTCCTCCAAAGGCGCACAGCAAAATAACCAGCTGCAATTCCAAGGATCATGTAGAAGAACAGCATACCAGTAATGAGAGTGCCACGAGAAGCTGGAGACATGAATCCCAGGGCAGCAAACAAGATTGTCACAACAGCCATTCCAAGAATCTGAATCCCGTCGCCAACCATTATACAGAGAAGTGCCGGATGGCCTGGAGCTCTAAAGACATCTCCCACAACAAGCTTCCACCCAGATAACTCCTCGTTCATCTGGGCTTGAGCTTCCTTGTCGAGTTCCTCATAGCGAGTAAGGTCTCTCCGAACAGTCCTCAAGAAGATCACAAGCACAATACCAGCAAGGAAAGTGATCACCATTAGAGAATTGAGAATCGAGAACCAGTGGACCTTGGATCCCTCCATCTTCAGATATGCATCCCATCTCGAAGGCCACTTGATATCGCTCTCCACGAAAGAGACTTCGTAGGTGAATATCAGGGGCTGACCTTGCTTAACGACCATTGCAACAGTGGATGGATCACAGCGAATGGGTGATGGGTACTTCTCGTACATCTTCAGATTCTTCACTGAATCCACATTGTGCTGAAAACTACAGGGAACCACCTCGAACCCAACAACCATATAACCGGGCACATCTGATCCAGGCTTCTCGATTGTAGGGATAACCTCAGCAGCATCGCCAGTCCCCATAACTCGAGCTACATTCGTCTCCTCATACTTATGGACCAGAACTGTGAATTTCAAATGGTTGAACATATAGTACACGGCTTGAACCTTGATCCCAACAGGATAACCAGTCCATCGGAGGAAGTAACCTTCTTTCTTCGTGTACCGAATAGCAGGAAGGTTGTCAAGGATCAGATTTACCTGATACATCTCATCGATCCTCTTCGTCAAAATTTTGTAGTCATCGGCAGATAAGGGATCGGTCTTGCATTGAAAGATCTCGGTCTCATTGGTGTACATCCGAAACTTGTAAGGCGAATTCTCGATCCTATCCCCCATGAGAAGCTCACCGAGGTTTTCCGCACTGTCCTTCACGCCCTCAGAGGGCTTGCAGAATGGGAGACTGTAATAGCTGAAGGGCATCTCAGTTTCGATCGAAGTAAGAGAATTTACTTTCACTGACAACTGGTCGCCGACACCATATTTGTGAGGGTAACTACCCGGAAGATAAAACCCATCTCCGGATTGAAGAATCAAGCAGGAAAACAGGAACAAGATCCAAAATTGACGCAAACAGCCCATCGTCCCCAGTCTTTGCATGGTTTCCGTCAGATCTGGAAGGAACCCAGATCGAGAAATGGTTAATAGGATCAAAACCCTGAAACCAATTCAGATCTAGAAATGAAATCTTTAAATTACTATTCAATGAGATGCAAATCTCTAAGCTATCAGCAATAACAGTATGAATTTAGATTTGGTTCTCGAGAAAGGTTTCTATGGAAAACCGAAGAAGCAAGTAAGCAACTGACCTTTCAAAGAAACGGAGAAACCAAGAAAATAAGCTTCTCCGTTTCAGATATCTCTGCAACAACGAACACAGGCAAAGCGTTTGAAGCCTATCAAGCCTCTGGACTTGGATCGAAGGAAGAAGAGGCAAACACCGTATTTATCAGTTCTGTTCGCTTTTGCGAGTAAACCAAGTTTATTAACACGAAATTGAATATTATTCTTGGTGAATTGACCATAATACCCCTATTGTGTTTCTCAGAATCTGATTCACTAATTTTTAATGACAAAACTACCCCTTCATTTTCCATCGTATTTTTCTATTTACGAATCTGGTGCATTTCCTGACTCCAGTGGAGGAAACCGGTTGTTTTTTGGACCATTGGACCGGGTGATCGGACTGAATGGAACCACTCATTGAGCTGAGAATGGTCTATTGTGTAAGGGTGGCCGGTCGGACCGTTTGGACCTTTATTATGGGCTAAGATGAACCATAATATAGTGGTCATCTCTTTGGGCCCTACATAAACAAGGGTTATTTTAGTATAGTAATACTGTGACTTTATAAGGGAGCACTTTCTTGCATGATGATTTGGGTTGGTTAGTGTTTAAAAAAACAAAGGTCGGCAAGTACAATTGGATATGGTTCCATTGTCTCCATCAGCCCCCTTGTCTAAATTTCTTTTCCATTTCTGGTTGTCATTTTATATCACTGTGAGTCTGTGACTGTCGATTTACCTCAAAAAAAAAAATCTGTGACGCGGTAACCAAATAATGGATAGATACATATATATATATATAAATAAATTTTTTTTTTTTTGTTATCCCAAAATAATAAAACGAGTTCTAATGTGGTGTACCATGGAAAACCAGCAACTGCCCTTTTTTTTTTTTTTGGATAAAGAAAAATTTCATTGAAGATTGGAACTAGAGGAACACAAGGCACTAAGATTAAGAAGTCAAGGAGTAGAGTTCGACCAAACTGTCTTACTAGTCATGACAGGTTTTCTGAGTTATAAAGACTGAGTAAAGCAATTAACCTCCCTAAAAGTAAAATAGAAAATATAATATTCAAAATTGACTGAAAAAATGCACAATATCTTGAAGGTAGTCATATTTAATGCCAGTCTCTTTAACCTCTAACTTTAAGAGCAATTGGCATCTCCTATTCAAGTACTTGGAAGATTGTAAGATTCCCAAAATAATAAATTATCCCTTTTTATGGCAATGTTGAGGCTTCCCATGAAAAAAGTAACATGGATCAAATGGAACCATTTTTGGCTCGCATGTCAACTCTTATATTTTTAGAGTATTTGGAGTATACAAATCATTAAGGGTGTCAAAATTTAACCGAAACTATTTATTGGAATCAAAACCAACTAGTTATAATCGAACCGCATCATAGTAAATTGATCCGATTTTGTTTTATAGGCCATAATTCCAGTTTGGTTCGATTCAAAACCAGAAAACCGATGCTTAACCGGTACCTAGTAATAAAGACTTAAAGTGTTTAGAATTTTAATGGGTCTCCCCGAAAAAAGGGGGGGGGGAAGCAAAGTACTAATCGAGAAGGGAGCTTCACTTTCACACAATCACATTTCTTGATTTCCTAATTTTTAGGATCATAGTTAATTAATTATCATATGTGTAGTATTTTGCATAAAAAGTATAATGTCCTTAGCAAAATAAAAATATATTATCTTGACTTTTTAGGAAATTTAATATATATAGGATTCACACAAACTGTAGGATACAAACCTTTTTCTAAAACGACACTATTAATCACATGTAAACTAGTTGTGAATCGAATAACAAAAACCAATTAGAAACCGCTAAAACCAAAATCGGATGAAAACGATTTTGATTTCACCTTATCAAAATGTAAACCGAACCAGAACTGCACGATTTGACACCCCTACAGATCAGGATCTACGTTTGTTTTCCATGGAGAATGGAGGTGGATTCGTAAAACCTTCACAGACAAATCATCTTGTGGATACTTAGGTAAGTTGGCTTTCTCTACAATGACTCATCACATCTAGTGGAAAAGGAATAAAAGGAGAAAGTAAACGTAATCGCACATTATTGAGCAAATCTAAGATGTAATTTCATTTAAGATTCAGGATAAAATCATACACAATTGTGCAGTTTGCCCTAACTCAAATAGGCTTCTTGCTCTCTCTTGTGCCTTTTCCTTATTGTTCCCCCCTAGTTTTGATGTGTCACCTTTGGTTTTGTTTTCTTCCCCCTAATTTTGTTATATCTCTCCCTCTTTGGGTGATTAATTCATTCTCCCATGGGTTTTAATGTATCCCCACTTTTTTATGGCTGTTTTAATTTTTTTGAGTTCGAGTCTTGGCTTATTGTCTACCTTCTTCTTTTTTTTTTTAATAAATTAATTATTCAATGGAAAAAAGTACCTAGATTTGTAATTAATGTATGGGAAATGGTTGGGCATGTGCACGCTAGTGAGCATTGTGTCTCTCTTTCTTTTCCCTTTTGAAATGACCCCATTGCCTCTCTTGTATAATGCCATGTCCCTTGACCCCATGTTCCATTGGTTCCGCTCGCCAGTGTGTGGCACATTGGCACGTGGGCAACATGTCTATCCCTCTCATTTGTCACATGCAAGCAAGTGTAGTGTCTATCTCTCTCTTTTCCCTCTTTTAAAATGACCCTATTGCCCCTCTTGTATAATGCCTCGTCACCCATACCTCATTGTGCCTCCCACCAGCATGCAACACATGGGTGACATGCATATCTCTCTCCCTTGACATATCTTCTATAATAGGGGTGTAAGTTTGGCCCTATCGGCCAGAACCCGCCTTGGCTTGCCTTGAGCCCGAATAGGGCTTGGGCCAAGAAT
Organism: Macadamia integrifolia; assembly: GCF_013358625.1. Taxonomy (NCBI): domain Eukaryota; kingdom Viridiplantae; phylum Streptophyta; class Magnoliopsida; order Proteales; family Proteaceae; genus Macadamia; species Macadamia integrifolia. The sequence goes on from NC_056559.1 coordinate 3,201,445, forward strand.
TCTAACCCTAAGGACAAGTTAGGGTTGAAAAATTGAGACCTTGAGTTAGGATTGGGTTGGGCCTAGGTTGAGGCCCTGGCCGATCATAATTGTAACCACGATTTATATATAAGTTAATGATTGCGTATCTAGTTTTCAATGCAGAGTTGTGTGTTGATTAAATAGTTTTTACTGCGAAGTTGTACGTTCGAATTGTTACTTTCACACTTAGTAGGGATGTCAGTAATTCTTTATTTCATTCCTTTTTACATAAAAATAGGTTGGGTGATGTATTTCCTTAGTGATAGACATAATGCATGCAAGACGTATAGTCTGTCGTTATAAGCTTGTGGTTAATTTGTAGTAGTGCGTCAGATTAATAGCTGTCACTTATTATAATTAGCCATAACCCGTCAATCTTTTTGCATGGATCCTTACACTCGTCCTTGCTTGGAATCTCAACGTAACCAACCCTATTAAATTGGGATAAGGTTTTGGATGTTGTTATTGTTTAATGATTGAGTATAAAATGAACTTCTATAAAAAAAAAAAAAAAAAAAAAAAAAAAAAAAAAGTATAAAATGAATAAAACCTTACTTTGAAAACCCTATACTCCATGTCCAAAAAAAAAAATCCAGAGAGTCTACTTCATTTGGTCATTTCGTTTCTCACTTTAGTTTAGCTTCTTTTATCTACTGCAACTTCCTCCTCTTCTCAGTCACTACAAACCAACTTCCACCTCTTCCTATTCGGCGAAGATACTTTCTTCAGTACCTTGAAAAGGAGAAGAAATTAGTAGTTACACTGATTGTGACTAGGGTTCTTGCGAGCTTTGTGGCCAATATGAATAGAGCAATGAATACCATGGAATACGTATTGGAAAAAGAGGAGGGAAGAAAAAAAAATTCATACATTGGAGAAGATATTGTGTTGTTGTAGCTAGCATGCTCTAAGTGAGTAAGTCATGTGTCAACACCATTCTGATTGTGATGGGGCACAGGCGGTAGGCAAAAGCTTGCGATGCTCTGTGTTTATGATGGAAGATACATTAACCTATCAACAACTGACCAAGAAAGCCGAAGACGATATGAACAAAAGGTTGGGTTTTGATTATTATTATTATTATTATTATTATTATTATTATTATTGCAGGTTGGATTCTGTATATTTGCTTGATTCTGCTAAGACTTGGTGATTTGTTCTCTCTCGCATTCAGCTGTTAACCTTGTTTAACCCAAACTATGAAATTGTGATTTTCTTACTATGAATTTCTTAATCCTTGCTGTTGGTAATTAGCATTTGCTTATTTTTAGTAATTAGCTTATGTGATTATTTGTCCCAAAAGAAAAAAGAAAAAAAGGCCAGCTAGGATCAAAATTAGGGCTAATCAAGAACAGTCCTGCAAATAAGGGCAGGTTCGGTGGCATGAGCCTGGTAGGGTTGGGTTTGGGTTTCAAAATCTCAACTGAACCTCAGATTTATGATCAGTTTGGGTTGAGATAAAGGACTCAAAATTGGGCTGGGGCTTTAAAAAAACCGTCCTTATTTGACCACCAGATTGTATATTGAGAATTTTTTTTTTTTTAATAACAAATAAATAAGAAGAACCAACACTGAAAAAGAGAGTCCATATGTACAATGTCATGCAAAATCATATGGGAGTATTTCCTAACCATGGGCGTTGTATGCCAAGACTTCCAAAAATTGAACAATAGGACTATAAACGTTAATACAAATGAAACATTCCTATATTTTGAGTAGATATTCTTAAAAATAGGAAGTGAATGCTAGAGAGAACTTTGTTGATGTTTTGTTTTCCTATTGTTAATTTAATTTATCTTCTCATAAAAAAAGATAAACATTATAGTTTCTAGTTACAAAATTATTAAATAAATGCAAAATAATGCATATTAAGTAGAGGAGAAAGACGTACTTATCAAGCTTGCATCCAGTATTCTTCTTACCACACCTTTATTCACTACCATGTTGCAATTGGTCTCTTACCACACGTTTATTCACTACCATGTTGCAATTTGTCTCTGGCCAAAATTTGGTGGAGATCTTGTCATTATCCAACCATGGCTAAAGTTTCACCTGTCATTAATTACAAAATATTTAAGGAGCTTGTGGAAATGAGTTCGACATTCAAGTTCCATAGGAATTAGAGGAAATTACATTCCCTTCCCTTGTATTATGCTTTAATACCACTGTCCCCCCATATGCTTTTATAAATATCACTCCCCTCCGTTGTAGTTTAAAGATTCTATCAATCGTACTCTTTTCGATAAAAAATCCCGTTAAGTAATGATATCAGCCTTAAAATATGATATAAAATCCTCAAATTACCCTTTTGTGATGGAAGCAGTTTCCATCTCTGGTTTGCATACATCCCTACCTGTAGCGACCGATCATAAACCAAAGGAATGTATTTTTCTAGATAAAATTTCTCCCTAAAATGTTGAATGTTCAATTTCTGCAACTACTAAATGGCACCCTGCGTTTGAATTTTCATATTCAAAACTTTGGTTAGGACTTGGTATTTCAAGGTAACAAATCAATAATCTAAGATTCAATTTGTCAAGATTCAAAACTCATGGGTGCAGGTTTTGTGACAACAGGAGCAGCATGGTTTGATTTTAAATCCATTGGATCCAGATTAATAGAAGAGGGTTTGTCTAGTTGTAACCTAGGTAGGTTACAAAAGGTTTGTAACCCACCTCTAATTACCTAAAAGTCCTATAATGTGAAAGAAATGATTGATTCAAGAGGATTCAAAAAGTAATTGCATGTGTTTATATTCCCAATAAAAACTTAAAACTTGTTACACCACTTTTTATGACAAAGTGTTTAAAAAGGGTAGAAATAGAATTTTATCCTCAAATAGACCCATCACTACATTTGGAATCTCAAATCTCAATTCTTCGTCTCTCTAATGTCCAACATGGGATTGAAAAAAAAAAAATTATACTAACCGTAGGGTGATTGGATCTATTGCTTTGAGTAAGGGTGTTCATTTTCAATCCAAGAGGGTTGGACTAATCAAGAGAAACGTGAAATGAGCCTTTATCGATTTGAGTTTTTATCAAATTGGTAAAAAATTGAATTGGACCAAATCAAGCGAATTGAAACCGTAAAAACCTTATAACAACTTTAAAAAAATTACTAAAAGAGAACATATTACCTACAAGAGGCCATTAAGTCAACTCAATAAAAATCGATCCAGTCTGAATTGAAATTGAACTTTGATTTCAGTTTGGCCTAATACTAGATAAAATCTAGATCAAAGTGACCAAAATCGAAAATGGATCGAATCAATCACAAAAGCCTTATAATCAGTCATTCTGAAACAACCTGGATGGGTACTACTATGGTCGATTTGGATCAAAATTGATTTGTTCGACCAATGATTTTAAACTCGAAATTGAGTATCAAAACAATCCCTGTAGTGATTCCAATTATAAGTTGACCATTCTAGAACTGCCGGAGTTGGATAGTTCACGACCAATTCTAATCCAAATTGGCTAATACCAGAATTTTAACTCAAAATCAAAAAGTAAATTATTCCCTAATGATTCCAGTCTGGATCAGATCTGAATCAATCACGAAAATGCTAGAATTGACACTAAATTTAAAAACCAACAGCCCAATCCCAAAAATCTTAGATATGTCATTCTATAATGATCGGAATTGGGATTGATCCGAACTAGCCAAATCAACTAGGGATTTTAAACTTGGAATTGGAGATCAAATTGATCATGGTTTCAAGTATCGGTCTAGGATTGATCGTATCGACTGAAACCGATCCTCGATCTGGATCAGTTATCCAGATCGTTTCAGGGGTAAAATAGGTAAAAAGCAGTACCTTTTATGAAATCAAGGGTAAAATAGACTGATACCCACCGATCCCATCCCATCCGAATTGGTATCGGATCGGCATCGATAGAGACCAATACTGATACCGTCCCCTACATCCTTGGAACTGATTCCTATAAATTTTGATCCAATTGAATCAAAATCGGACAAAAAAGAACCCTAGAATTGCCCTCAAATCTTAAGACCCACGATCTAGTCCTGTAAACCTTATAATCGATTTTAAACACGAAATCAAAGATCAAATTAGTAGCTGCCAACTTCAATCCAAATCTAAATCAAATTGGAATTGATCAGAATCAATCCCAAAACCCTTAGGGCCCGTTTGATAACATTTCAAGAAACGCGTTTCTGCCGTTTCTGTTTCCACAAACAGCAGAAACGAAGTAAAAAGCTTTTGATAAAACTATTCCGTTTCACTTATTTTCAGAAATAAAAATAGAAATTTTTACTTATTTATGGTTCAAGAAACGACCTAGGCAAAACAAGTTCAACTTGTTTCGCAGTTTCTAGAAACGACTTGTGGCCATTCTTTCATTGGTTACTATCGACTTCTAAAAACATGACTTATCAAACACCTTCAATTCCGTTTCTGTTTCTAGAAACGAAAATTTATGTTTCTGCCGTTTCTTGAAACAGAAACGACAGAAACGTTATCAAACGGGCCCTTAGAATCAACCTATAAAATAAATTATAATTACAAAATTTCACATGTCATCATTATAGTAGTACTAAGCCTACGATATTGCTTTACGAAAAAAAAAAAAAAAAGCTCAATATTACCATTGTCATCTTCCTGGATTTTAATTCTTGAAAACACTAGCATATTTAATATAATTGATTTCTTTGAAGAGAGAGAGAGAGACATGATTAGAACTATCTTACCGACCTCATCTCTAATGAACAACAATACAAATAAGCATATTGTACATGAATTTCTGGGAAAGGTTTGTTTCTAAACGTAAAAAAAAAAAAAAAATGAAGTCCACCAGAAGTTTTAAACCCTAAAATCCAGAAAAACATTGGACACGCCGAGAAGAAAGAGAACCTTTATCTGACTCACTGGAGATGATCTCACCAAACTTTATGCCATAAAAACCAATAAAGGTAACAGAAAGACTCGCGAGGAGGAAGACGAACAGTTGGGGCAAGGGGTTGTTCAGGTTGTTTGGAAAGAGTATATTCATTCTCAAAAATATCCCTTATTTTACGATTTAAATCAAAGTAACGATTCGAAAAATTGAGGTTAAATTTACTTTTTTTACCTTAAAAGCAATCACAAGATAACAAAATAATGGAGACATAGTAATTTAGGTTATAAGGTTTGGAGACATAGTAATTTAGGTTATAAGGTTTTTGTAGGTTACATTTAGACATACCCAATAGAAAATGTAAGAGAATAACGTTTGGTTGGAATATAAAAAAACAGCGGAATAATTCTCCAGCTTTAACGATGCCACAAGCTACTTGATGGTGAAGAGGAAAGGCACACGCTCCCTCGCCTCCTAGGAGTTGAACCGTAACGGCAGCATAGTCGATGCCGTCTTTCTGCAAGAACTTGATGGTGCCGTCAGTGGACAACTCGAAATGTTACCTCAATCTCGTCCAATGTGTAGATCAAACGGATCATGAGCTTCTTCTTCTGGAACTCAGGTGAGCGTTCTTGGTCACACCCTCGGCCTTGACGGTGAACGATGTTGGCTCCAAGCATAATTTTTTCTTACTGTACTTGCCTAGTTTGAAGGAGAAGGATTCCAATCCGCCATAGATGGTTGGGCACTGGTTTGCGGTTCCTGTTCCCTTCACTTCCATATATGCCTTGCTCTGGATTTCATCGTAGGTTAGTCTATTAGGCACTCCTTCTGCATCAACTCCCTGTAATAAAAGACATTTTGAACCCAATTTGAGGGAGGAAGAGAAGAAAGCATTGAAAGAAGAGCTGAGGTCGTGAGGGCCATACCAGAGATCTTGGTAGCATTGACGCACTTTTGGGTCAGGTCTTTGAAATCGGTAATGTTAGTCTGGCGTTGGCTGGCTCAAAGCCGAAGGCCTTGCAAATGTCCTGTGAAGATCTGAGGTGCATCCTCAAGCCGAGCAATTATGTTGAGGTAAGGCGTCACCAGAACAGTCTCTGGATCAAGAGCTTCGATTTGGGCTGGGTTAGGTCATAATGAGAAAACCTTGCTGTTGTCTTTCTTCTTTCCTCCGTCAGGCGAGTTTGAGAGCAGATTCAAAGATGAGGAAATGGGAGAGAAAAGATATGTCTTGGATACGAGGGTAAATCAGTCTTTTTACATGGAATTTTAATACTATTAATCTTTAAACTACAAGGGAAGTGACTGGTATTTTTGAAAAGTACATTGGGGGAAAGTAATATTAGGGCATAGTACAGAGAGGGGAGTGTAATTTCCCCTCTCTTATCGTAACTCTCTCATGATGGGCAAGGGACCTTTAGTGTGTCACCCTGTATGCTTGATGTCAAAGCTCTACTGCACTCTATGTCTAGGGAATGGTATGAGAAGAATTAGATCGACCATATTCTCTTGTTTCTATCAAATTAGATATGGTAGACGGCTGCACAGAAGACAATATCCTTCCAATAGTGTCACATGATTTTTCTTTTGAAGCTTTTCTTGATCCAAAGCCATTTTCTTTGAAAAGGAAGAATTTCTCAAGAGTTAGGCGTGTTTCGTTGAAATCTGGAATTCCTCAAAAGTCACCTAACATTCCATTTTGGTTCCGGAATTTGGCAAAATTCAATGACAAAGTCTTCCCCAATCTCCTCAACTACCATGTCCTTAGAACTCGGCCGTCTTCCATTATAAACTTGATAAACATGTAAACATTTGAATAGACTAAGAATTTTATAAGTTTATTTCACCTCTACCACCTCCAATGGCAAGAAGGTTGTTGAAGCTGGCATGGAAAAGGGGCTTTAACTCTATCCTCCAGGAAAATCTTACGATCGTGGGGAGGGAACGGGAGGAGAAAGAGGAGATTTATCACCATATCTTCCACTTGGCAATATTAAGGGTTTTAATTGGTTCAGTTTCGGTGTATATGGTTTGATTTTGGTTAGGTTAATTGGTTCGGTTTCGATGTATATGATTCGATTTCGGTTCGGTTTATATTTATCTAACTGAAATCAAAACCGCATCATTTACTAAATGGTTGCATTTTCTGAAGCAGCAACCATTTAGTAAACGGTTTCGATTCCACCATTTTAAATAGTTTTGATCACAGTTTATTCCATACAATTTCTAAACGGTTCACAATTGGTTTGCTAGTTTACTGCATGCTTACTAAAATTTGCTTTTGTTGATAAACGTTTCAATTTTGTATCAAATTAAATGAGACATTAAACAAGCTGCATAATAGGAGTAAATTATTGAATAGACCGTTGGACAACCTCTATGGTCCTTAGTTCTTCCATAAATTAAACCATTATGTTTCGTTAAAACAACCAAATATGTAATCATTATATGGGTTAATTGGATCGATTTTGATGGTTTAAATTATTTAATTTTCACGGTGTTAATTTGGTTTGAAACCAACGGGTTAAACGGTTAAAATCAACCCAACCCATTTAACTAATCGGTCTTAAACTTGAAACCAGAACCGAACCATTTACTAAATGGTTATGTGGTGTTAATGTCAACAGCTCGGTTCGATTTCGGTAAACAATTTCTGATGCGGTAAAAATTGACCAGCCGATCTTCCTTGCAGCTCCAATGGATCTGCACAGGAGAGAAGACAGTGGAGAGCCGAGTTGATCCGATGGAAGACTCTCCGATGCCTAAGTCAGATTTTGCCACAACAAATATTCAAGAGAGTTTTTAGCAAAAAGTGTTCAATCCCTTGTGATGGAGGCTTACCTTGATATTTATAGATTGCCGATGGAGAGAGAAGGAGAAATGTTTGTGGAGAATCCTGCTTAGGCGTAAAGTCCTTGAGGGAAGTGGCTCTGTGATTCCAAGAATATTTCAGGTTCCAAGGCATGTTCTGGGAATATTCCTCTTTTATCTCGAAATTCCAAGTCGTGAGAAGGGTGGACACTTCTGATGACGTGCAGTGGCTTGAATCCCGCCCCTATAATCAGGGGTCACATCCCTTAAATGTAGGAGTGGATGTGTGCGCACCTCTAAGGGCATTATTTGTGTGTGCCGAACCAATGTGGCAGGTCGACCTGAGGAGAGACCGAGGTGATAGGTCGACCTAAGGAGAGACCGAGGTGGCATGTCGGCTTGAGGGGTCGGTTTTGCCAAGGATGACCAAGGGGTCAGCCCGGCCAAGGATGACCAAGGGGTCGGCTCGGCCAAGGATGACCCGAGGGAATGGCATTTTTACCCACATCAGTTTGGGTTTCAAATTCACATCCTTAGGCAATATAAACTTTTTAGGAAATGGTTGAAAATTCCAACATGTACAAATGAAAAAGGTCAATGGATAGCGCCTAAAATTGTCATATTGCCAACCCAAATGTCAAGCTCCTGTATCCAAAGCAGATCGGATCACAAAAGGAGTACAATCATGTGCAGTTACACCTCAAATTGTCATACATCTGCCTTAAATGGATATATGCCATCAAGTGTCTTACTCTCATGCTATGGAGAATCCTGAATCATAAACAGTTACACCCATCAAAATTTTCCTATCATCAAACAAACTTCAGCATTTTCTGTTCCTCAGAAAGACAATAATCAAGCTTGGAGGAATTCCTGCTCTAAATTGCAAGACTACGAGACAGCAATTTCTGTACGAGACAAGCAAAAGCAATGCCTGATTGAAATGCAAAAGAGCAAGGCAAGTGCACCAAGGGAGAGAACAAAAAAAAAAAGGGAAAGGGTTCACTGAGCAAGCCGTGAACCTGAGTGCACTAAGAGGGGAGACGGAATGGCTCCAAAAATAGGGGGCAGAGGTCATTCATAGAAGGAGAGGAGAAAATTAAGAGAGCGGGCAAATAAAAAATAACTACGGAAAATGAAGGGTCCCTTGCTTCCATCTTTTCCTCTCCGCTGAAGTTCAGGATAGGATGCCAGCTTCTAGTTTTTGTAGTCTGGGTTATCCCTGAAACCAAGCTTAGAGAGAACAAAGTAATAGGAATCCCAGTCAGTTCTTCAGAGATATTCGAACAACTTCTTCCTCTTTTTGGACCACTGCTTGAAGACCCTTACTAGAATCCTTATTCTGTAGATTATTGATCCAATACAGAATAAGCATTCTGTATTGGTTGTGTCCAGGACAACTTAAGTTGTCGTGTTATACCCTAGTCACGACAACTTAATTCCTCGTTGAACAATCAAAGGTTGTGTCCAGCTCACCAAGAGAGTGATAACAGGAGAAACGATTAACATCAAAATCACAAACAGAAAATGGACTAGCAAAAATACTGCATGCATAGAAATATGGTAAATAAGAGTTCCTCAACGATTAAAAAATAAATCTGGCTAGTTTTTTTTTTTGGTACAAAATCTAGCTAGTATTTACAATTTAGCATATAATAAGAAAACAACCTAATCGAAACCATAATCCAATCAAAACCTTGTGGAAATCATATGTTAAAATTATGTCATTATTTATAGCCACCTTAAAAAACCTTCTTCCAAGAGGGTGGCAATTGGAAGGTTTAGACCAAAATTGAAAACACCATTCAAGTGTTTGACTGAAATCAGCCTGAAATGGACTAGCAGGTCATTCCCTAACCTAAACCCTTAAAATAAAAAAAGAATAAAAAGGGTGATTCACTGATGAAAAAGAAGGTTTTCCCCTAATCCGTGTTAAATGAAAACTTATAACGTGCAAGGAGAGAAAATCAAACCTGGAACCCAACGAAATATAGACACAGGCCTTTAAACATTTCAAAGAAGCAAATCATCACTGATATAAGGGCATGATATCATCTACTTGCGATCAACAATTTTATCTGCATATCTTGCATTACTCTTTCCCATCTGTTTGTTTTTTACATCACTGATAATTGGCAATTATTATCACTTTCAGAAGAATCCATCACATCAAGTTTGCTATAACTTATAATTTTCTTCCGTGATTATTTTGGGAGCAGTTCTTTGATTCTTATGGTAAATTACATTTTCTGTAATGATCCCCAATAAGAGGAAGTGACTCTTAGGATGAGAAGTGATTTTTTTTTACCCAAAAACCAACCCAAATGAATAAAAGTCAAAGTAAACACCCTCAAAATCACTCCAGAAAATTAAACCGGGCACACCAACTATAATCAAATCAGAACTGTACTTTGAAAGCAATAGGCAAGGAATAAGAAATACTAATAAATTGGAAAGACCCCAAAAAACAGAAAATCATAACAAGTAATCAATATTAAGAAACAAAGAGCAGACAATCTCTAAGAGTAATGGACTTTATCTCTAAAATAGTAATGGTATGAGTCACCTTTTTATATAAAACAGATGACAGGTGCTTCATTTTTGTCGTGAGTGCGCCACTGTAAAACAAGGAGGTATTAGACACAAATTTTACCAAATAAAACAAGGTGCATAAATTAAACATACGAACTGACAATAGAAGTAAATACAAAAACAATTGATCACTTGTTTATATGCACATAAGGTAAGCATACGAATTAACAACAAAAGTAAATACAAAAACCATCATGTCCTCCCTCCACCTTTTCGAAGACCTGTCTGGCCTTCGCATCAATCTCCTTAAATCCCACCTCTTCCTTGCGGGTGTCACTGAAGCCTCCAAAGCCCATCTTCAGTTAACTGGTTCTCTCTTGGTTCCTTTCCTGTCAAGTACCTGGGGCTCCCCCTCATTACTGCTAGGGTGACCGGCCACCATTGTACGCCATACAGATTCCAACACAGGAGACGCCTTGAGTTGAAAATGGTAGAGAAATCCTAACTAAAACCTAGAATGGGTCAGAACTGAACAGGGTTAGAGAGATACGAATCATAGGTTTAAGAAGAAGACAGCAACTGGAGAGATGAAAACAAAATGCTTTATAGAATATAAAGGAAATCATATTCAAATACATCAAATCCAGCTTTATTTACAGATCAATTTAATTTCTACTGATGGTTTCAGGAGAATTAAAAAACTAAACCTACTGATTGGAAGAAAGAGCAATAAAGCCCAAAACACTGGCCTCTAAGATGCTGTCCTCACTCTTCAAATTGGAAAACAAAACTTCATGTTGATGGGATGCATGGTGATGTTTTATAAAATAAAACCAAAAGAAACCCCCCCCCCCCCCCAAAAAAAAAAACAAAAAAAAGGAAGAGTGGTTGGGAGAATGAAAGATGGTTTGGTTAGGGTACACCAATGTAAGAGTGAAAAGTATTGCATAACCAAATGTGAGTAAAATGCATTTCACAACCAAATTCATAGAACCCAAAGATATAGGAACAATTTTCTGATTCCACAAGGCATGAAAAGCTACCCATTATATTAAGGACATCCTATAGGTGCATGATGGCAGGTCCAAATGTCCAATAAAGCAACTTAATGGATGATGACCAATGTCTCTTTTCAACCGTGAATGTGAGTATGAGGGATGAACAACTTATCTCCTTCAAGTAGCTAAAAGGGTCCAGACTCCAGATGATGCTGCAGTTAACGAATCCATAATGTCAAATATACAGACATAAACAGGAACGACTTAACTCCATTGTGTTATCTTATTTAGCAAGCAAGAAAGTACTGGGATTGAACCAAGTCCCTCACTCTTCCTACAACCAAACAAGGATCCTCCCCATCATGCTAAAATTAACTTCCACACTTTCAACAGACTGATCATTCATTAAAAAAGAAGTTTCAAGAAACTGATTAAAATGGTTCCCTCGTAGATTATTCGTCAAGGATAAATATGAAGAAACTGTTACATGACAGCATAATTTATTAGTAAAGATTGGAACTGTATATGGAAATGATATTTAAATTTGAAGATTTCAGATCTCTAAAAGTTCAATGGTAGTATAAGGAGTCTAAAGAACAAAAGCAACTCAACTATTCAAACCTTAATTTGGTTTTATTTGGTGGAAAAATTACTTCTGTATCTCTGAGTTGTGAGCTTTTCATGTTCAATAAGCTTGGACAATGTCCTTTGATGCAACTTATAATGTTGGACCTCACCCTTCAAAATATCAGGCACGGCTAATATCCTCTCAGAACTCTTATTAAACTAAACAGTTAACAAAGAGAATACCCTTCAAAATACCATCAGAGTAGAGTTTCAGAATTAAATTACATTGTTACATGTTAATAACCAACAAAAAGAACAAACCCACCTGAGGAATGTGTCTACGAGGCTTTGCATATTTTGATTGTTGAACAGCCTTGTAGGAAACATCTCAACAAGGCTTGTCTTCGAAAGCCAGAAACTGTGTCCTATTGTTATTCAGAACTTCTGCAAGTAGCTTCCTGAAAGCCTTTTAGGATGAAGAACTCACAATGGGGGTTTCCTTCACCTTCCTCCCTTCTATCAAAACATGTAACAAGCAAAGCTGAAGTCCATTGCTGCTCTGTTGGGTATGAATCTACCCAACTGTTTAACACAAAGGGAAATTCATCAAAAACATAAAATTAAATTAAATTAAATTAAAAAAAAAAAAAAAAAAACTAATTTTGTAGCTGTGAAGTTATTATTGTTACTATTAACTCACTTTTGAGTTCATTTCAAGAAATCTAAAAGAAATTAATGTTTTGGCATGCAACTTGTGGACATTTCATTGTTGTCCTGCATCATGAAACGAATAATGTTTTCCCCTAGTTTCAAAGTATTGTATCCATTCAAAAGAAAAAAGAGCACTGCCATTTGATGAATAAAGAATATTGATTCCATGCAAATGCATGAGATAAAGAGAAAGAGAGAGAGAGAGAGAGAGAATTGTCAAGCAAATATGTCAATAAGACAGCTCTATCACAGAGGATAGATTCATTTATTCATCCTCATATAAAATATAAAGTACAATGCATGTTGAATAAGAAGCTGATAAAATAATATTTTACGGAACTAAACTACAACTTATCTAGAAAGATTTGGGATGTATTCTATCCTAATCTATCCAACTCCATCTCTAGCAAGAAACATCCCCCTTACCAAAAGTAGAGAAAGAAAGAAGACTTCTGATATTCAGAAAGAAGTTGGATTGAACATAAGTATTGTCATTGTGGCATTGAAACAATACATGAACCCACTACCCTCAATTGAAAAATATTAAAATTGGTGAAAGCAAATTATCTTCGATGGGAACATGGCATCTGGGAATATAGTGCCTGAAAAGTGATTTTTCAAAAGAGAGTTTCTATCACCTTCAACCTTTAATTTTTCTCTCCAATTTTCATTAAAAAAAAAAGAAAGGAAACCCAGCTTTCAAATTGATTTTCAGGCACCACCTTTCTTTGGGATTAACTTTATAATCCCAAAGATCTTCAATTTCTTAACTTCTTCTGCAACCAGGCAGGGAAAGGGACTAACACAATGCAATACAAGAAAGGGAAAATGAAATTGAGAAAATGAATCTAAAGACAAAAGTATTTGGAGTTAGTTAGCAAGTACTTGGTAATCGGGTTCAGATGGATTATCCCTCTTGCACTCAGTTGTCTCATACTCAGGTATCGAATCCAACATCCCCTTCCTAGAGAGCTTCTTTTGCAGACATGGTTGCAGGATTTTTGTCTAGATGATTGGAGAGGGTAATTCAAGGCCCATGTGTTGTTTTCCTTTCAAGAAGCTTGTGCCTAAAACCACAAGTGATTGACAACTCATGCTCCATCGCTTGCAATGGTTTTTTGATTCCTCAGTAAAGCCATTACTATTACACATATCTAGGACCCCAGAGAGTATGAGATCGTCTGATTTCTTTATGCCTCTGATTGCATAAACATAGTCATAGTAAAGAATGAAAACAAGGAAAGTAAATTAGAACAGTATATAGGCTTCTATAAACAACAGTTTTCCATAAAATGGGAAAACCACAAAAAGAATTGATAAAGTGGACTGGTTGGTTGTACATACCAGCTAATAGGCCAAGCTGGAGATGATGTAGCATAAACTGAAATTGTTGCCGTCAAATGATAACCAAGTCATCAAATTGTTGTATTTTAGTAATTTTAGTAGAATAACACTGATCCTTTCAAACCCACTCAGTTGGCAAAGACCAACACCTCAAAATTAAGAGGTCATGAGTTCACTCTCCTTGGGGCCTAACAAAAAAAAAAAAAAAGACAAAAAACAAAACAAAACAAACAAAAAAAAACACTGATCCTTTCACATTGTAGTTTCCACAGATTTGGCTGGTTATGGACTTGTTGGGTAACTAAAACCTGAACAGGTCTTGGGTTGGTTCACCTGACATAATGTCTCCGATGAGCATAGGCTGCACATTCCACACTGGTAGAGTCTATTTAGATTCATGCATTTTAAATGGGATTCGCCAGGGCTTCCTCTAGCTGGGTCTACATTTGTCCCTTCACAAACCCCTACTTTATTGAGTACTGAAGAATGAGCAAGGGTAGTAATCCCTCAGGCATCTGGTGCTTGGGCCCTTTGTGGAGTAGGAAGTATGGTCATGGACTCATGGCTATTGGTGCAAGCTATGGAGAGCTTAATAAGGAAATAATACATTTTTTTATCAATCATTAATCAAGCCATGAATCTTACAAAAAATAAAATAAAAAATCAAGCCATGAAAGAAAAATTGCAAAGCAAGGCATATTATCAAACAGTTGGTATGCACAAAGAAAGTATATCTACCTTATGAGGTAAAACGGAAAAAAACACACCTAAAACAAAATTGGTCTAAACTTCATCAGATCATATGCGGTAACAAATGTGTGAGGTGTTCTTGAGCACCGTCCCCTTGTACGTACCAAGATGTCCGAGGGAAATCGGGGTCGTCTTCTTCTTTCACTCCATTCTTATTTATCTTCATGAAGGGGTTTGGTTCGCTGATTCTACCTTAAAATAGGGGGAAAAAAAGGTTATCAATCTACAAACCTGAAGGAGATTGTTTATGATTATGATCATTGCCTCAAAATTGGCCTGAAAAAATACCCAATGCATGAGGCTTCCATCATAATGTACACAACCTTACCCTAGCTTAGACGCTGTTTCCCAACATTGGCCTCAACAACATACAAAAATAAAGTACAGTTCAATCACAACAACTGATTGTATGTTACTCGACTAATTGTATGTTGCTTGAATTGATAAAATCCTACAGCAAGTAATCGAATTGTTAACCACCCATCCTCGTGAACAATCTGAATTTAGAAATTCTCTCAGAAATCTGACTTAGAAAGAAAGGTTCAGAAAGAAAGGGAGATAGGAACATGAGAGAGGGGCGTAACGGAAAGTAGAAGAAATAGAGAAGGGACATGAGATATTATAGCAATAAAGGAATTAAATTTACAGATTATTTAAGTATTACAAAATTATAAAAATATAAAGGGTACCAGCAATTTAAGAAAATAAAAAGAGTGGAGAAAAAGAAGAATAAATAAGAAAGGAAAAAATTGTCAAGTGAAAGATTTACCACTTCGTGCTTTTATATAATAGTATTATATATATATATATATAGGATGGGTAAGCTAGCGGGTAACCCAGGAATAAAATGTGCTAGCGTTTATGAGCTGTTAGATTGGATTGATTAGATCTATGCCATCGATAAATTACCATGAATTACAAATTACACATTAAATGGTTTCACTTTACAAATGCACCCACTTCCTGTTTAGTTTAACAAAATTACACAAAAGTTGAGTTTGGATTTACAAAACCAGTAGAGTACAGACAGTGTTCTTCCCTATTATTGAACAGTTTCACCCTTAGGACATTGAAGGGAATGGCGATCGTTTCCTCCTCCAGCCCCAGGGCC
Source organism: Macadamia integrifolia (assembly GCF_013358625.1). Lineage (NCBI taxonomy): Eukaryota > Viridiplantae > Streptophyta > Magnoliopsida > Proteales > Proteaceae > Macadamia > Macadamia integrifolia. The sequence continues at coordinate 3,217,152 of NC_056559.1, forward strand.
CCACCCGCCCCTTCTTCTTCCTACAACTCCACCAGCCACTTCCTCCTCCTCCTCCTTCTTCTTCTTCTTCTTCTTCTTCTTCTTCACCCCCACCCCCTGCTGCAACTCAACCCACCCGCCCCTTTTCTTCTTCCTGCAACTCACCAGCCACTTCCTCTTTTTTTCTTCTTCTTCACCCCTACCCCTGCAGCAACTTAACCGCCCGCCCCTACCCCTGCTGCAACACAACACACCCTCTTCTTCTTCTTCTTCTTCTTCCTTTGACACCACCTGCCCTCACCCCCTTTCCTAGCCCACCTGCAACCCGCAAAATCCCATTCCCATCTCCCATGTCTGCAACCTGTACCCAATGTGGATCTCCATCACCGCCGGGGTTGCTCATTCTAATAAAATATTAAAAAATTAGTCAGCCAGATTAATAATTTCAGCTAGTTCATGATCTTGTGCTAGAGCTGAGTTCAATCGCCTTAAATTTAAAGCTCTGTAATCTCTACAATGCTAGTAAATAAACAATGCTTCAAACTTAATGGCTGTCAAAGCATGCTCAGAAGCATTTAGATTCACCGAATCTGTCCTAGCAATACGGAAGCTCTGCAACCCATTTTTCCCAGCCGTTTCACTGTCCGGCTCTGCAACGGTGCTCCAGCCCAACCCTTCTGCGATGATACTTCAATGATGTATCACCTCTGCAGATACATGTTGAAGCTCTGCATCCATCGTCGGGAGCAAACAAGGGAGAAGGGGCTGGGATTTGCAGGGTGCGGGTGGGGGGCTGGGAAGGGAGTGGGGCATGGTGGTTACAAAATGGGTTTGGTTGCACCAGGGGTAGGGTGGAAGGGGTTGCCGGAGAAGGCACTAGACATGGTGATCCAAAGAATAAACCAGAATCATCATAGTTGAAGGAGGATTGAGGAACACTGTACGGACTGATTTTGTAAACCCAAATTCAATTTTGTGTAATTCTGTTAAATCAGTAAAGAGAAACCCATATTGTGTAATTTAGTAGTTTTCAAAAAATAAATATGAATCCAACGATTAAATGAGTAAAATAAAACTGACAAAATCCAACGATTACAAATGCTAGCATACCTAACTTCTGGGTAACCTGCTAGCATGCCCAACCCTTGCCAATATCTATATATATTGGGGGGGGGGGGGTGGTTAGATAATCATAAAATAGGACTAGCTGAGAACTGCTTAAGATCCCACCTCCCAAAGCAGAACTACTTAAAGATTGATGCAAGCATTACGTGAATCTTTGTCAAAATGTTGTTGAAATTGACAAAATCATATGCCATAGGCATATTAGGTAGAACAGATGGTAGTAAAATCAGGGTGCAGTTTATGAGAAATCATGAAGTCTTTCATTACTTACTCTACTTATGTCATTTGAACTCAATAATCATAAAATATCTGATTATATTAAATTGGGAAAATTTCTATCACTCCCCCATACTACCCTCCATTTACTCAAACTTTGACATCTATTTCCCCCAAAAAAGTAAACTTCTACCTCTCCTTCTCCTCTGGTACCTATAAAATACCCAAATTATCCTCCTTTTTCTATTTTTTTTAATTCACTTCTTAATTACCATTGCCATTTATTTTTATTTAATTAACAGAATTGGGACCCACTTCTTCTTCTTCTCCTTCTTTCTTTGCAGAACAGAGGGACCGCTGCATCCCCTCACCTTGCACTGCAACCCACTCAGTCACAGGGTGAGCAAACATCACTGCCCTCACCACCGGTATCTTCGCCCAAAAGGTCTCATCTCCAGGTGAAGCAGCGCATTGTTGTAGAAGATGTCGTACCCATGGATTCTGCAGTAGTCCACTTTGTTCTTGAAGAACCTCAGCAATAGGTGGTTTGCCTATCAGGCTCCAGCATGGCGATGACTGCGACCCTGTGAGCAGCATAATCCCACTCCTTCCACGAACGACGGGTGGTGCTTCAGCCATCCTTCCCGTTTCTCGTCCAAGGTTTTCCCCATCATCCACTGGGGTCGTTGTAGAAAGTTGAAGTAGGTGGGTTGTGGCGTTGGTCCTTCGTGGTGAAGACCTTTGTGGTGGCAGTTGTCTTCATGTTGGCGACTGCTTGGGAGAATTGGCAGCCATCCGATTCAAATGGAAACGGTGTCAAATCAACGAGATCCCGATCCCACTTTTTAAAACCTGGCACATTCTTATTCCATTTATCAAATTTTCAACCAGCTGTATTGGAATTTTTTTTTTTTTAAGCATTTCGTTGGTGCAGGAGAAGTTTAATTTAGGAGAGATCTCATGTCGTATTGGTCAACAAAATATAATGGAATTTAATTTTCTTGATGGAGTAGGTTCCAGAAGATAAAAGAATACAGAGGTCAGATAAAAAGTGATCCCGTAGGCAAGAAAGGAGGGGCTTAGCTGTACCCATTGTGAACTAAAAATGGGGGTAGAGGGCTGACAAGGGAGGGATGGAATTTTCCTGAGCCGGTGGTTATGTCTACTTACAAATTCAATGCCACCTCTATGCTTGGTTCTCTCTTCCTTCCTCTTCTCCATTTACTACTGCATGAGAGTGTATGTGTTCAGTAAACAGGGCAAAACAGAGAGAGTAACAGATGGAGAGGGCTTTAGATGTTTCCGCTCTGACTAGTTTGAGATCATTTGTTTCTTTTGGGGTTCGATGGAGAGATTATATAAATAAGGGGAAAAGAGAGCAGTTATATAAGAGGAGACCATCCGTTGGGGCACGACGAGAAGAGAAAGAAAGGTGGTGAGACGTGAGAGTTGAGACTTGAAACTTGAGAGTGGGGGACTCGAGTTATGAGTGTTCACTCTCAATCTCTCACACACTGTCACCGTCGGTGCAAGGTGTGGGGTTGCAAAGGCGGGGATGCTTCCCTCATCCATGTGTTCTGCAGAGAAAGAGGATGAAGAAGTGGGAATTGAACAAAAATAAATGACAATAATAATTAGGCATTGAATAAAACATAATAAATGGAATAAGGAGATAATTTGGGTGCCATATTGGTACTAGGGGAGAAGGAGAGGTAGAAGTTTACTTTTTTGGGGAAATCAGATGAGAAAGTTTAATCAAATGTGGGGTAAGTATAGGGGAGTGATATAAATTTTCCTTACTAAATTTTCACGAAGGCAAGAAGACAGATTCCAAATACAAATGTGTAGCATTTGTTTTTACTCATGATCATAACATCAAGTTACAGATGATTCTCAAATTCAAACTTGAATGAAAAGAAAAGTGCAATGATCTGAAGCATCAGAAGTGCATAATATGTTTCATCCAAAAAAAAAAAAAGTGCATAAATATGAGGAAAAGTTTTACTTCACCCATAGTTAAGGAAACACCCCACAAATCTACCGCCATTATTACCACCCCCAATTGAAAAGTGCAATGATCTGAAGCATCAGAAGTGCATAATATGTTTCACCAAAAAAAAAAGGTGCATAATATGAGGAAAAGTTTGCTTCACCCATAGTTAAGGAAACACCCAGGAATCTACGGTCATTATTACCACCCCCAATTTATTGGAAGTACGAAATGGCCTTCACTGTTTCCTGACGCCCATCCAAGCACAATGATGGCAATTGGCGAAGGAATTCCACCACAGTGGCTTGAGGAAAATTCGGTCCGAAATATTATGTCAATCAGAAAGTTCATTATGTTATCCAAAGTCCAAACAATAGACGGTAGATGTAAAGAACCGACTACACAAACACACATACCTCTGCCATGGGCAAATTATAGTCAGATTCTCCACCAGATTGATGCCTGTCTAGGGTTTGAAGCTCAAAGAGATGATCTGTAGCCGGATTTGCAGGGATTTCTATACAGGGAGATAGAATCAATTGGCTGAACAAATCTCCTAGCAAGAATCAACGAGTAAATCCATATCACACCCGACGGATACAGAAAGGGAACAATCAAGGAAGAAAATAAACCAAAGAGAGAGAGATCTGTCTGCAGAACCAGTTCACTTGATCCATACATATCCAAAATAGCATTAAGCATATTCTTCATTAGAATTATACAGACAGTAAAACCAGGCATACATGTGAACCCATCAATCCTACTCAACAAACACTGACGGTAAAGTGCAAACCACAAGAAAGTGACACAGTTTAGCCAGTCCGTGAGAACTATGGAAGAGATACAATCTCTAAGAAATTCCATCAGAATTGCTACTTCCAGACCCTATTTTATGGCAAGAAGTTCAAGAACAAGAATCAGGGAGTGTGCATCCTTTTAAGGGATTAAAGCCTATAATTCCCTTAGATTTTCTGCAATTTGGAATCAATCAAATTCATTCAACTCCATAGTTTCAACATTCTTTCATTGTGGAATGTACCAAATTATGGTCTGTATACCCCATCCAGAGTAGTTGCAAAAATTTATTTCCAAAACAAAATTGAGAAATATCAGGGAAAAGATAAACAGACCTAAGGGAAATGCATGCATAAAATAGGACAGCGTCAGTGTCAATTACCTCAGTACAAAATCTCTACAATTTGTAGATGTATTATTTAGAATATGCAAATTACCTCAGAACAGAATGCCTACAATTTGTAACTCCATTAATTTACAATAGTTGGGTCAAGAAGTCCAAGAGCATGCCCTCTTGACAGAGGCAAAACTTTTTGCAACTTCTTTACCATAAGGTCAAGCTTCTTCAACTTGTCCATCTGCTCTGCTTGTACCATAAACCTCTCCAGCATATGAAAACCTCCTTCACTAAGATGTCTTCCTCTCTCCAACACTTGCTTAGAGCACTCATATGCTTCCTCACCCCTTCCGTGGGAACACAACCCTGTAACCAGCAAATCCAATGCATGTCCATGAGGGCAACATCCTCTCTCCACTAGATAATCCCATAGAGCCAACCCCAAATCAAGTCGTCGATTCTCACAAAAGAATTTCATCAACATCACAACCGTTGGCATCTTGGGCACAAAATTTCTCTCGGCCATCCTCCGATACATCTTACAAACACCCTCAAGGCCATCTGATCTCTTCAATCCTAAGAATATTGTGTGGTAAGTCACATTATCAAGCCCAATACCTAGCTCCTCCATTTCATCCATCAACCCAATGGCAGACCCCACTTCTCTAGCTCTAATAAAAGTAGCCATTAAAGCATTATAGGCGCCAATATCAGGCCTCAAATTTCTCAGAGGAATTTCTTCGAACAATTGCCGAGCTCGAGAGAGGTTTCGAACGATTCCTGCACCATGGATCAAAGTAGTAATTGTTTCAATTGTGGGCAGGCAATTTACCCTTTCCATCTCTTCAACCAATCTTAAGCCATCACCAAAAAGGCCCTTTTTACAGTAAGCATCAATTCTAACATTGTAAGTTACAACATTAGGTTTAAACCCTCTTCGGACCATCTCATGGTAGAACAGCTCCATTGCTGTAATATTGCCCGATTCCTTGAAACCCAAAAGCAAGATATTCATGGTCTGGGTGTTGGGAGAAAACCTTGGGTACATCTTCCGGAAAACAGCTCGAGCTTCCTTCATCTGCCGTTGTGTGCAGAAGGCCCGAAGTAGGATATTGAACTCTTCAACCCCAAATCTCCTTCCAAAATATATCTTCTCCTCCATTCTATTAAAGGCTTCTAACGTATCTTCGAAAGATCCAAACTTAGCCAATTTCGACAGGAAAATGCTCATAGACTTCAGGCTAAACAGGGAAGGATGTTTCTGACGGACCTCTTCCATCAATTCCCAAGCCATATCGAAATTCCGCATTCGAGTCAAGATGTGGAGGGCCTTCTCGAATGAGTCCGAGCTAGGAGAGAAGCAATGGGAGTGATTGAGAGAAAACTTAAAGAATTCGAAGGCTTTAAGGCCATTGGAGTGGCCAGAGAAGAGGCGGCCAAGGACGTTCTCGACAAGAACAGTTGAGAGGAGAGATGGTTGGATGTGTTGGATGAAGAAGGGTTGAAGTGGGAGATCAGGGAATGGATGATCATTGATGAGCTTTGTGATTCTGTCTGTTTCAGTTCGGAATTCAGAGGGTTGAGGAGTTGGGTTGCTGGAATTCGAAGAAAATGTGAGGGCTGATATGAAGTTTTTCGAGATATGGACCTCAGGTCTCTTCGGCCACCTTACCAGGTTCATCCTCATGATTCTCAACTTTCCCTCTCTCTACTCTTAACACTGGTGTGTTCGGATTTGTAGGATAGAGATGGGATCTCCAATCTGGCAGCTTGGAAAGAAATCACCAAGCAGAACCTTCAGGAGGGAACAATAGCGGTTCCTACAACATGGGAGGGAGGAATGGGGAGAGGAGGTCACGGGGGTACCTGCTCTTCTTCTTCTTCTCACTCTCTCTCTCTCTCTCTTTCTCTCTTTCTCTCTCTCTCATAGGACCCCTTTTTACCTGTCATGTGAAGGGGCTGGTATGCCGCCGGTATACATAGAACTTGAAAAAAAAAAAAAAATTCAATCAATTTCTATCACTTCCCATCATTTTCCTTATATTTATTACGACACTCCTATTTATTTATTATTTTTTTTTTTCACACATTTGAATTTTTACCACTCTTTTCTCTTGAACTTTTTAAATATTCATATTATTCATTATTCAATTAGAAAATATCACTCCGTTAAAGTATCAAATCCACTTGAGAGATTAGTGAAGTGTCCCTACCAAGAATATGACATATCAAAATGTTTGGGAGATCAATGAAGGTATGCAAATTTTAGTCCCACATCGCTTAGGAAAAATTACTAAGCTAGTTAATATTATACCAAGATTAATGACTGAGATTAAGGATGTGAATTTAAAACTGAAACCGTTTACCAAAACTGTAAAACAGCTTAGTAAATGGTTTGGTTATGGTTTCAAATTTCAGGTTTCAGGCCGATTAGTTAAACAAATTGAAACCTAGCCGTTTAACCCAAATCCTATTAACCCGCTTAAAGATTAAATCAGGTGGTTGCAAAATATCATTAGTATCTCATTTGATTTAAAGATTGAGTGCTGTAAGCTTGCAAGTAATTCTAGAGATATCTTACTCATTGTTTGGAATGCCGATTAAATTAATCCAACGCACTAAGTAGAATGTATACTGATAAAAATGCAATTTTTGCTTAGACCATAACATATATATATTCAAATATTATAACACATTATTTGGTTGGTTGGTTGGTTGGTTGGTTGGTTGGTTGGGGGAATAATAAAATCCCTATTATAAGCATTACTTACTGACTTGTTAGATGTGCTTGAGACTATTTTCAATCAAAATATTTCATTTTGCTTAGTTGTTTGGTTGTTTTAACAAAACATAATAGTTTGTATTTCACATTCTCAAAATTGAATCATTTATCATCAAAATAAAATTTTAGTAAACATGAGAATAAACTAGCAAACCGATTGCTAACCGTTTAGAAATCGTATAGAATAAACCGAAACCTTTTAAAAACCATGGAAACCGAAACCATTTACTAGCTAAATGGTTGCGATTTAAACAAGTGCAACTGTTTAGTAAATAATGCGATTTTAGTTTCAGCGAAAATATATATGAACCAAACCAAACCAAACCGATTAACATCCTTAACCAGGATGTTACAACTTTAGTTTCATGTTAGATCATATTCGCAGTTGTTTCTTGAAAAAGAAATTTTGTTCGTCTAGAATATCATGATAGGATTTCGCTAGTTTACTCATCTTGCGCCATGTTTAGATGTTTTTTTTTTCTCTCCAATTGCTACTGTTATGGCAATGCATTATACATGAATGTCCTATTTTGTAGCTTCTCTTGTTAAGAGTTTTGGTGGCTACTTATGATGAATGTTCCCATCATTTATGATTTTATATGTTCATAACTTATATTTGGATCTTGCATATTGCATTCTAACTCTTTCTTGTGTCGGGTATTAGAGGTAATGTATTTTTTGTCATAGACCATAAACTAGGTGGTGACTCTTTAGCATCTTCATCTTCATCTCATTTTTGTCGATGAACAAAGACGACAGTGATTGTATCGATCCATTTCCTACAATACGTAATATCTAATGTTTTTCACACTTAAACATAGATGTGTGTGAAAAGACCCAACCACCTTGTACATTTTAGATTTATTCACCTCTAATTATATTTGGGTGCGGAAACGCTAGATGAATAGATTTCTCTTGCCCTCTCAATTTATTCCGAAAAGAGAAAAGAAAAGGGGTAATGTAGAATAAGCATCGTATTCAGAGAGAGTTGTCCTTAAACATGGTAACACCAAAATGTAGTGAATATCAACATATGTCCAGATGATGAGGTGACAACACATATTTAAAGCTATTCACCCTAAAAAACACATGTTTAAAGTTTTAACTGAATAAGCAACCACTTTACCACATGGCATATATAATCAAATAAGAGCTAGAATACCTACCCCTGAGTGTTGTTATCATTGTCTGATAGGTGAAAACCCTATGACTTGCCATTTGTGAACATTTCCTCCTGGAATCATTGCTAGAACAAATCTCTAACCAAAATTAATCCATTGGTTGTGAATTGCGATGCATATGTAATGCTATCAAATGGAACACTAAGAGTTTTATGACTAGGATAAACTTGGATATTATATGTTCAAGTTTGGGGCATGGGGTTTCGAATGAATTAATTTCTAGTTGATCTTACAAAGTAAAGTTCCCTAGTAAGAAAATTCAAGAATATTACTATGAAAATTTGCTTCAGAAAAAATGCCAAATTCAAATTGGTATAACAAAATTGAAAAATTAAAAATTTTTTGAGAGCATGTAAGAAATAATAACTTTTAAGAGCATGTACGAAATAATAACTTTTGATAACATATATTCTTTCTTGAAAATTTTATATTATAAAAATTGGTCCTAAAGAAAAATTCACAAATAGTTTAAGAATGAAATAATTTGGTTTAAGATTTTTAAATTTATACAAATAAAATTTTAAAAATGGAACATGATTAGTTCTTGAATAAATTCGAAGTTGTTTTTTTCTTTCCCTTTTCTGTAGACCTTTTTTATCTAAATTTTGATCAAATTTTCAAATTGGGAGCCAAATTAAACTTGCATTATCCTCCTTCTAAATTATACATGAATCCGAATTTATTAACTATGTGTGCATCAGTTATTGAATGCGTTATCTCTTTCACATGAAAAAAAAAAAAGTATACATTGCCATAAGGTTAGGGTTCTATTGTTTTTCTAAAAAAATGTTAGAATTCTATCTGCAATGAGTTTAGACAAAAGATGTAACACTTAACTAGCTAAAACTACGCTATTTTATATTGTGTTTACCATCTATTGTTTCACAATTTATACTTTGTATGTTTCAACATAAAATTGGCATGATTTTTTTTTTTTATATAAATGAGAAATTCAACAAAAGATAAAATTGATTAGATTAATAACCATATGGTTCACTTGGTTGGAAGTAAAAGGAAGGAATGTAAGGTATATAGTTCCATTACGAGACCTACTGATTTATTCCCAAGTAGCATAAATTAAAGCTAGGAATGTACATTACTTCCCATAATTTGTTTTAGCTGTAGCGTTTTATGGTGAAAGGACCAAAGCTTTTGTATTGGCAAATAGAAATGCTACAGTGCTACAGCGCTACAGGATCGTAAAGTATGATTGTTAGCATTTATTCAATTATGATGTGTCCTATTGCTTTTATTATAACGGTCCCCATTATGATGAGTATCTGGAATTTTTTTTTGGGGGGGGGGGGTTGGTGGTGTAAAAATTGAGTGTTTGGATTAACAGCCATTACCATGGATTTAATTCTTGGAAATTAGATTGATGTTCCTATTGGTTTGAATTACTTGTTTTACCTTTATTTTCTATAAAAAAATGATTTTTATACACCCTTGATATCATAATAACATGTAATTCAGGGTCGGTTAAGTATTAAACAATATCAATGCAATCCAACCTGCCCATTACCATTGACCTAGTGACATTTTGATCCTAAAAAAGAGGGTCATTTTATGGTTTAGAAATGGATAAATCCATTCAATTTTAATTCGATTTGAATTGAAAACGGCTTTGATCAATTCAATTGATGATTAAGTTTTTTACAAATTCCGTACATTTTTTTCATGTGTGAACAACACCTTTAATTATTCATTTAAAACATTTAATGTAATATATTTAAGTACTTATATCGTTAAATGTCCAAATGACGTTTCAAATATATAAATAAAAATATTCGCAAAACAAAAATGTGTGAGGCTATGGTACTTTATTCTTATGTGGGTCTCACATTTTTAAGAGAATGAAGGGATAAAAATCCCTTGAATTATTTTGAATTTTTTTTTTCCTTATTTGAGAGAAATTTATTGAGTTTCCGTTTTCAATCATAAATTAATTGTAAAAAATTTATTTTTTGTTTGGTAAAATTAATTGTAAAGGTGGAATCCACTTAAGGATGCAGTTGCTTCAGCAACACACATAGCATTGCTTTTATCACAAATATTACCTACCAAATATGGTTTGAGTGCACGGTATTAAATCGGGTATCGTCCATTTAAAAAATCAATACACCATTAGATCACTCGTATCAAATAAAAATACTTTTATTTAAAAAAAAAAAGACTTTTTAATATTTATACCTTCCATACCATTCAACCGATACCGATGCAAAGCTAATACGGATCACACGTATGAGGAAATCCGATACTAATACTATAAATCGAAACAGATCACAGATGATTGGATATTGATACCAATACCTCATACCAACGCCAATACCTCAAACCGTGCTATCAAATGCAATTTACCTCATGTTGGGGATTCATATCCTCTGTTCTGTAGCATGGGGATGTGCTATATATCGTGTAGTGCGGTAGAAAAAATTGACACGTGAAGATTAGTTGATCATCACACCTTATCCTACTCAATGAAAAATCCCGTTCTACACAAAATCGATGAAACCATCGATGGAGAAGTTCGCACGAGGGTATGATCATGAGCAACTTTGAATCTTTTAGAATTCAACTTTTATTTGAACTTTTAATCTTTTAGAATTCAACTTTTATTTGAGTTTCCCTACCCTTATCCAACCTGGCTAGCTCATTGTACACAAAGATCCTTACTTTCTCTTTTACAATGTGATGGAGGGTTTTCCATTGACGGGGGATAAGATATAACACATATGTATATGTAATATCAAACTAAACCACAAAAATCAACTAACCTTTATGTGTCACACTCCTGTGCATGGTTTCAGGTATCAGTCTCGTATCAATTGTATTAGTCATGTTGGATTGGTATTGGTTGAAATTGATCCCCAATCCTTGATCAATATGGATCGATTATCCATATCATTTCAGGAGTATAATAGTAAAAAAATGAATACTTAAAAAGAAAGTAACGGTAAAATTAATCGATACCCACTGATCCAATCTGATCCTGATCGATATCGGATCGGTATCCGCGTCCCCTAAATCCAAGCTCCTGTGCCGAGCACATCCCCGCGCTAAGGAAAACTACTTTCCCTCGTACACAATTACTGACAAGAATTAGTCAAGAAAAGATACTAGAGGGCCATGCATCCCAAACAACCAATCAAAATCCATTAGATGGTCAATTGTCGAACTTTTTATGGTCTTAAGATTTTCTCCGTTTCTTGGCACCGAACTTTTACATGTACATCCACTGGTACAGTGTGGGTCCTCAACCCGTTTGGCAGGTGGCAAGCTGATATGTCCCTTTTTCTATGGAAGCTCATGTTTTCTGTGTCAGAATTCAAGAACTAACCACATACTGCCGTTACACTAAATAACTGTAGCGGCTAACACGCACCGAAAGCCTATCTTGACACGCTTGCCAGCTTTTAATCATGCCGCGTGGATCCATTCGCGCGTTTGAACTAACTCTTAACCTTCTTTCTCACGTGCTAAAAGTATCTCTCTTACCCCTCTCTCTCTCTCTCTCTCTCTCTCTCTCTCTCTCCCACTATTAGTTTCTATTTTGTGTGACTTGTTGCACAATTTTCCAGCTAAGAATCGAAGATGCGTTGAAAAAGACATTAGAGTCTATTATGTCCGTTGGATCGGAATATCTTCATATCCTCAATTTCGAAAAAGATATCTTATTTATTTGATCCATCATTTTGAAATCTTGATCGTTACAAAGATTCCAATCGGAGGATCGAAAAGCAGCTCGTACCATCGTGGTCGCAGATCCAAGACATATTCCATCACAGCCAAACCCTAAGGCAGCGAAAGAGGCGAGGCGGTCACTGGCCACTGGTCAGTGCCACGATTTAGAATGTGGGACCCAAGAGGTAATAGAGAGAGAAAGGGAGTTGGCCTGGTGGGGGCATCTCACTCTTCCCAGTCTCTCTCTACAGTCCAACGCCTCACAAACCGGAAAGCCGGATGTATTAAACTCATTATATAAAAGCCAACAGGTTTTCCTCGCCACCATATTTTTTTCGCTTTCGATTCTCAGTTCTCACTCCGCTTTTCCTCTAGTTTCCTTTTTCTCTCCTCTCTCCATATCTCTCTATCTTTCTCTCTCTATATCTGTGGGTTTTTCTGTCCGTGTTGCTGCATGGGAGAGGACGAGTGGATTACAGATGCTATGAAGGACGATCGGCTGGTGGCGGAACTTCTGATGCGGCTCCGCCATACGGAAGAGCATGCGTCGCTGCCGACGAAGAGACCAGTGGCTGTGTTTCCAAAGTGGGGGTTTAGACAACCGCGGACGCGGCAGATTCTGCGATGCCATAACGTTCAGCCGAAGAAGGAAGATGAGTCAAGGAGAGCCAGCCCCACGACGCCTCTGTCGTGGAGTGGAGCTACTACATCTTTGAGCGGCAGCGGCGCTGTCGATGGTTACGAAGAGTCCAGCCATATCGTCAAACGCACAAGCGGCGTTAGATCTAAGGTTAGTTTCTCTTTTCTTTCTCTGTTTCTCTCTCTTTGTTGCCAGATCTCTAAGAGTCTTGAGTTTTGAAAGAGGTGTGGTGGTTGGTGTGTTTGTTTCTTTCGGATTGTTTTTTAAATTAATTTTTCCTTGTTCTATTTGGGGTTTTATGGCCCTTTGAATGGTAGTGTTAACTTGGAATTCTCTGTGAAGGAGAGGGATATATTTCCCGATCACCCTTCGTGGGGTTCCTTCGTTCTTTTTCAGTAAATTTCCTTTCCATTCTCTCCGTTTCCAATGAGATACACGCCCTTTTCACGCTAAAGCTCTTCGATTTCTGGAGCGTTTTGTGTAAAGTTACGGAACAGATCAGCCATGGCTTCCCTTTCTCTCCTCGTTGGCCATTCTTCCAAGTTGTCTCCTTCAATCTACTTTTAAGTCTCCATTACTAACCTTGTGAACCAATGGATTGTGGATTGATTAGTCGATTACCCTTTCTTGAATTCTCCGGGGTCAGAAATAACGCAGAAGTTCTGAGATGTCTCGTCACGTTTCTCGTTGCCTGTTTATGGTCACCTGTCATCCCTAGTTTCCTTTTTGGTCCTGGAGAGGTTAGAGGTTGTTTCAATGTCCGATATACCCTTTTCCAAACACTCAAATCCAAGTGTGTTATTGACAAAAGGCGGCAGGCACTTGGTCATAGCCGAGTACCCGGAAAGTGTCAAGGACCTCCTGGTCGTCGTCGTCGCAGTCTAGGGTTGTGAAATACAACTGCACTTTTTTTTTCCTCGCGAAAATGGCGGAACTGTCCATTCTCAAGAGTCAAAATCTTTGTATAAGTCGGTCATCGGAAAGGGCTTTTTCCGTCATAAAAAGAGTGGGGTTTGTTATTTAAGGTAAATCTATATTCTCGGTGGCGTGATGTCGTATGTGTTTGTGAATTGTGAAAGGATTGGGTGCGTGTGTGTGGGTTAGGTGGTCCCCACCAAGAAGGGGTGTTGGCAGTAAAGAGAAAAGGGTGGAAGGCGGGGAGGGGGGAACGAGTGTTGGGTGTTAGGTCTGCGTTTGGTTTGGTGTATTATTGATGAATTGATGTTTGTTGTGTGAGAGAGAGAGAGTATTGTTTGTTTTTTGGGATGGCGTGGTGTTCTTATGCATCTCTGGCCTATGCTTCTTCCTATCCTTGTTGATGTCTCTTTGCTTGTCAGCCAGCCCAGCTTTTATTCAGCTTTTATTGTTTTAAAAGTTAAAAAAGAATTTATTTTCCCTTTCTTTTATCTTCTTTCACCTATGTGGATGCGTGGATGGGACATGGGAGAAGAAGCAGCTTAAATATTTAAGGCGAGCATTTCGAGGAGGGAACTAATCGAATAGGATTAATTTGGGATCTAGTGTGGAGTTTGTGGTTGATTTGATGATTGAAACAGATGGTTAGCTCCGGTTCAACCCACCCATTAAAGTTATTCTTTTTTAGCCAGTTTTATTGTGTGTACTGCGGATGATGATATTTGTTGAAATGGGTCCCACGTGACATTTGCAAAGTAATGGTTTCTTATGGTTCTGCAGTTGTGGATTGGGAGTTAGATTTGGAGTTTTTTTTATTTATTCTTTTGGTGTTAACAAAAAAAATTATTCTTTTGGGGGTTGGAGGTTGGGGGAGGGGGAGTAGAGATAATTTTGAGCACAAAGATTGAGGATAGACAGATGACGTAGGCTATTTGCTCTGTGGGCTCCATGTGATGTATGGCAAGAGATCAGTCATAACACCGTCGGATTGGAAGAAATAACGGGTCCATTGGATGAAGTTTCTTTCATCTGACGGCTGTCGGTAGGTTTGGCTTCAAGAGTGGTTTACTTGCCAATTTTATTCCAGTCTGGGATATGGGTTTGTTCCAAGGAAAGGGAAAATCAACCAGCTTCCTTTCTGTTCATCGAAGCTCGGGACTTTTACAACTGAATTATCCAATTGGCAGTTTGTTCATTTTGAAAAGGATTTTTTTATTCTACTTCAAAAGAATTGATTTTTCGATTGACCATCCTATTTTTTTAATTAATTCACAAGGCTTCTTCATCTGATCACCCCAATTTTGTTTCTTGTTTGAATCAGAGGAATAGAACAAATTCCCCGATTAGCCCTGGTATCGCATTAAAAGTTCCTCTTTTCTAGTAATTAATGTCTTAATTTTGCTTCAGTTACATATATTGGTCTCATTGAATTTATTAATTTAAGCAATATTGATATTTTTCAGGTTATTTCTACGAGTGTAATTGCTGCTGGGAGGAGGTCAAGAAAAAAGAAGGTACTGTATATAATTTGATCTGCCATATCTATAATCTGGCTATTTGTCAAGTTGATTTTTCTCCATTTTAGAATACTTGAGAAGGAAATTTATTGATCGGTAACAGACATTTGCGGAACTTAAGGAGGAAGAGAGTTTGTTGCTGAAGGAAAGTATTCATTTGAAGAAGGTACGTTTCCATAGTGTCTATTGACTCAGTTGCATTGTTTTTCCTTCTGAGATTTCACCTATTTGACACCTCCATTTCTTGTGCAGGCGCTAATAACACTCAGGACCAACTTTGAGGAGCAGAGGGCCAGAAATGAGACCTTTAAGAGAATGAAGGTGAAATTCCATCTTCCTTTCACTTCATTTTACTTTACTCTTCTTGTTTCTTCACTTGTCTCTTGGATGTGTAAACGTATATGATCGTCTCTTATAACACTTTTACTGTTTCACTGATTAGGAACATTTGTTATGTACTTGCATTTGTAGTTGCAGAACATGGAAAAATGAATTGATACAAGTCTTTTTAACCTAGTTCTTGAGAGTACACACAATGCTTCTATTGCCATTATTGTGTTTCTTACTACATTTCTAAAGATTTCAACCCTCTTGGGTGATCTGAGTTCTCCTAACTGTCAAATTACTTGAATTATTTTGTATGGAACTTTTTTAGTTGAGTAATCCTTCTTCTCTTCATGCATGTTCGTCAAAGAAGTTTTATCCTCTGTTTTACTAGCTACAACAAATTAAAATCTGATGGGACATTTTGTAATATGTTGCTAACAAGAATTTCTTTTTGCAGCTTGATTTGCAGCTCCAATCAGAAAAAGTTGCAATCTCTGTTGAGTTGAAGGATGCAGATTGTCAAGTACCTGACCAGACAGAAGCTAATTTGGTGGATCACTCACATTCGGTCTTTCCAAAACACGGCGCGTTTGATGAACGTGATGCTGTAGCATGCCCAACTCCGGGTTCTGATTCTTGCAGGATAGAAAAGAAGGATGCCCTTAAGACCAATAATTTTTTCGCGTTGCCTGATCTGAATCTGCCTTTGGAAGAGGACTTGAACTCCGAGTTAATAAATGGAATAAGCTGAGGAAGAGAAGGTGTTTATGGTTCTTTTCCAGTTGGGGGCTCAACTATCAGTAACAGTTACTTCGCTCGGTAAAATATGATTATGATACTGTTAACCATATTGGGCGAGCATAATTGTACATACAAGAGTCGTCATGGAGAAGGTACCGAAGGTAGTTAGCGTAGAGGAGCCTAACCATTAGTTATTGTCTTATTGATAGATATAAACAGATTCTTTTTCTCACTCAGTATCTACGTTCGTCCACAATTCTTTTGGGGCACCAGTCATTACTTCCCCCTTTTAATATCTCCTTTTGTGGGAATATTTTTACCGATAAAAGTGTAATTAATCGTAGAGGATGAGATCTTGACTACCTGTTCATGGGAAACACTTGTAATCCAATTTAGCAATTTTGTTCTTCAGTTACTGATTTCTAATTTGTTCCTTTGATTCTCACCCAAACACGGTTAGAATGATTCTAATTTTTTTTTTTTTTTTTTTCAGTAAATGATTTGTGGGGTGTGTCCTGCACACAGTCATGGCGCGAAATGGTTGCACCCCTATGAAATAAAAAATAATATTTCTATTGATGCTTCCTTGTGTACACTCATTAGTCCCATACACGGATAAAATCACTCCAATGGAAAACAATTCTCCTTTTATGGAATTCATTTTTGGCTGAACCTAGGTGTTTGGTCAAGCATGTGAAACTGTTAAGAAAACGTCAACGGGCTCCCCGGGGGGAAGGTTGAAGTGGGGGCGGCGTTTGAAATTGTCAATCATCATCGACCGGAAGTAGGACAGTAGGAGGCTATGACGGGCCTGGGTCTTGATTTTAGATTAGAATGTGGGCCCATGGCCCATAAGCCTGTCATTCCTTTTCAATTCATTAGAAAAGGGGACCATGTCAAACCCGTGAAATTACAGGGTCGGTGCTTTGGTCGTTGGACGGAAATTACAGGTGCGTCAGGCCTTGAAACTTCTTGTGGATGAGGTTGGTAGGGCAGAGCTCATGTCGTGTGGGTCCTATTGTTTCTCTTCTTTCTAGACTATAACTGGTGTTTTCGGTTCCAGCCTGATCCGTTCCGGACGGACCGGATCTCAGTCGTTTCATACTGGATTTCTATTTTCTAAGGTCAGAGCACATTTTGGTCAATTTTAGGCCGATGCACATATGACACCTGCTAGGCTACACCATCCATATCTACTCTTTAAGGGTCTTTTTGGAATTTTAGAAAAAAGGGCCTTTATAAACCGTCAGCTTAAATCTTAGTTTCTACTGGACTCGGTTCATTGTCAATCTGTCTATCAACCTGGTTCAATTGGTATAGAGGCATGAAAGAGGAGGGTGGGTGATACGAGTGCGGATCAAGTTCTCGTATGAGAATGATTCTTATTCAGTGTTTGATCCACACTTGGATTCCACTAAAAATAAAAATCAATTACAAAAAACAGAGAGACTAAGTGGAGTTCAAGTCAAGCACCGTATTAGAATCATTCATGTACGAGTTCTTGATCCGGATTCCGGTGATAGTCAGATTGGCCCCTATCGAAAGGGAAAAAAAAAAAAAAAAAAAACTCAGATTGGCCACTGAAGTCCGGAAATCTGCAAATTCAAACAATTCTAGGCGTTGGATCAATGCAATATCAACCATTAGATTGAGCAGAATGGAGAACCCAACTGTCACCCGTAGCCGGGTAGTTGGAATTCTAGTATGAGTTTAAGACTCCTAAACCTGACAATGCTGCGTGGCACGTAAAGGTTGGTTCTGAAAACCCCGAATTAGTCTGATAAAAAAAAAAAACCACGAATTAGGGAAATAGAATCCCGTCCGCTTTCGTTGGGATTTGAAAAGACGTTCTTGACCGGCAATACGCCTGAGTTTAAGTTTGACAGGATTCTCGCGCCCCAAGAATTATAGTTATAGTGTTAAACATCACTTCAATGGTGATACTTAATAATACCGCATGTGAGAGCAGCCTCATTGGATTGGGAGACGCAATATTTGAATGGCGAGATAGGTCGGCCCAGAGAAGCTAGATTCCTATTCTGTGAAAAGCTTTTTTGCTTTTGTATTTTTTCGGAGTTTTGGTTGGAGCATGTTTGACTTCCGACTGCTAAAGGAAGAGAAGAAGAAGCGAGGAAGGAGAGGGGTATAAGTAACGTCGCTGACGTGAACATATCATTTATTTAAAAATGGTGTTTAGGTTAAGAATTTTTCTCTACACTTTATATGTCTTGTCCATGATAAGATTCTTATTTTAAATTCAAAATTCTCTTGAGAGTTGTGAAAATTTCTTTTGCTCATTAAAATTTTTTTTTTAACCAAAAACACTAGAAATATGTGAAAATATGAAAAAAAATAATAAGATAATAAATGAATAATTACACAATAATTTCTTATTTGTCTATTTCTCTCTTAAAATTCAAATTCTTTGGAATTTTTTTTCTTTTATTTTATTTTCTTTTCTTGATAACCAAACATACATACTCTTTTTATTTTCTCACCATTACTTCTCTTTTCTTCTATTTTCTTTTCTAGATTCTTTTTTTTTTTCTTTTCTTCTCTTGGTTATAAAAAGAATCTAGAAAAGAAAAGAAATGAAATGATGAGAAAATAAAAAGTTAATGTATGTTTGGTAACTAAGAGAGGAAAAGAAAAGAAAAGAAAAGAAAAAAATTCAAAAAATTTTAAATTTTAGGAGAGAGATAGACACATAGAAAATCATTGTGTAATTAATCATTTTTTGTCTTATTATGTTTTCATTTTTTCTCATTTTTCTTATGTTTATTGCAAAATTTTTTATTGGAGAGCAAAAGAAAATTTCACAATTCCCAGGAAAAAAAGTAC
>NC_056559.1:3236238-3288028 GCF_013358625.1 Macadamia integrifolia
TGATAGGTAGGGAGGGAAGTAGGTAACAGCCAGGAGACTCGAACTCGAGACCTCCTAGTGAACATGGGTTTTATACATACCACAGCTCACCAACTGCACTAAGCAGTTGTTGTTCTAGTATTAGTTTAATACTCCTAAACCTGACAATGCTGCGTGGCACGTAAAGGTAGGTTCTGAAAACCCCGAATTAGTCTGATAAAAAAAAAAAAAACCACGAATTAGGGAAATAGAATCCCGTCCGCTTTCGTTGGGATTTGAAAAGACGTTCTTGACCGGCAATACGCCTGAGTTTAGGTTTGACAGGATTCTCGCGCCCCAAGAATTATAGTTATAGTGTTAAACATCACTTCAATGGTGATACTTAATAATACCGCATGTGAGAGCAGCCTCATTGGATTGGGAGACGCAATATTTGAATGGCGAGATAGGTCGGCCCAGAGAAGCTAGATTCCTATTCTGTGAAAAGCTTTTTTGCTTTTGTATTTTTTCGGAGTTTTGGTTGGAGCATGTTTCACTTCCTACTGCTAAAGGAAAAGAAGAAGAAGCGAGGAAGGAGAGGGGTATAAGGTATCGTCGCTGACGTGAACATATCATTTATTTCAAAATGATTTTTAAGTTAAGAATTTTTCTTTTACACTTGATGTGTCTTCGTTCGTCAGGAGATTCTTATTTTAAATTCAAAATTCTTTTGAGAATTGTGAAATTTTCTTTTGTTTATTCTAAATTTTTTTTTTGCCAAAAACACCAGAAAATATGTGAAAATATGAAAAAATAATAAGATAATAAATGAATGATTACACAATAATTTCTTAATTGTCTATTTCTCTCTTAAATTCAAATTCTTTGGAATTTTTTTCTTTTAGTTTATTTTCTTTTCTTGATAACCAAACATACATACTCTTTTTATTTTCTTACCATTACTTCTCTTTTCTTCTATTTTCTTTTCTAGATTCTTTTTTCTTTTCTTTTCTTCTCTTGGCTATAAAAATAATCTAGAAAAGAAAAGAAATGAAATGATGAGAAAATAAAAAGTTAATGTATGTTTGGTAAATAAGAGAGGAAAAGAAAAAAAAAAGAAAAGAAAAAAATTCAAAAAATTTTAAATTTTAGGAGAGAGATAGACACATAGAAAATCATTGTGTAATTATTCATTTTTTCTCATTTTTCTTATGTTTATTGCAAAAAAATTTATTGGAGAGCAAAAGAAAATTTTACAATTCCCAAGAAAGAAGTACAAAGTATACTTTTTTCTTTTCTTTTATTCTCTTGGCTACCAAACATAGCCTAATTGACTTTGGGGAGAAAGTTCTCCTACACCACGTGGGAATGGTTTAGCCATTATTCTAAGGTTTTAAAACATTTTCTATTTATGAATGGTTCACATATTATCTATTATTGTGCTCAATTTTTATTGTTTAGTAAAAAATCATGGTCAAGGGAATTTGTTTCATCGTGGTTTATGATATGTTTAATTGAAAGGGAAATTAAAACGAAAGGAAAGTAAAGATTTTTAAACTTAAAATGAAACTTTTGTAATTTTTACCTAATGTGAGTGTATAAGCTATTTAAATTTCTTAATTATGTATTTTTTATGTAATGAAAAAATACTTTTTAAATCAATGAAACTTGGATGCAAAGTAAAGTTAAATTTAAGGGAAAGAAACAACACAAATTGGTCGCGTGGTTCCTATGACCATTCATAGGAGCCAACAAAATTACCAACCTGCCCCTCCCCTATGAAATCAAGACTCTCATCCGTATTAATGCTCCAACACGCACTCTTATTGGCCCACATTGGTACAGGGGCCACGCATCTAGGTAGTAGTCTATTGTTCGAAATTTAATAACTAGATATAGAATGATTTGGAGTCAGTGATACAGTCACATGGAGTAATGACCACAAAATTTTTCTTTTTTCTTTTTATTTTTTAAGTTTGAAAATTTCACCTCCATACCTTTACATTCCCCTTGCAACAAAACAAGCCTTAAGAAAACTTGATCTAAAGACCTTTTTTTTCCCCTCCCTTTACTTCCCACGAAGCTCCCTTGAGGGTTCTATTTGAGCCAGCAACTTAGGGAGTATATCGTTAACAAGTGATGAAACTAATTGCATTTTTGAGAGAGTAGATAAGTCAATTATATGAAGAGAGGACACATAGAGGGAGAAGGTTTTAGTGCACTCTTAGTGGCATTGTTCAGAGAACTTTTTCTTTTGCGCTAATTAATTGTTTATTCTGACCATTATAAACCAGAACAAGTGGTTGCAGAATTTTGTGTTTTTGGGCAAGGGGATGATTAATGTTGCATTTGGAATGTATTTGAAGTTGATAATATATTCCAAGGCTACATTTGGTATGTGATACAGCCAAATTGATCTCTCGGTAGAGAAATGACACGTGTCGCCCCTGAGACACGTGTCTTCCACCAAATAAGGATTCAAAGGACTCAATCACGCTCGATCACATCGTTTGCATGAGGGGAATATTCCCCACAAGAAGGACGGTCGTATAGGAGAAGGACAGAGGAAAAGACAAGAAAAAAACCCTAGCCTCGAAGAAGCATATAAGGAGGCCGAGAGGAAGGAAGAAGGTAAGCATTCAGACCATCACCATTACTCCCTTACTTAAAACTGTGCGGCTGACCCTAACTTGAGCGTCGGAGGACTAACCCCGGACAAAGCTCCGGGCCTCCGCCGTCTGTGCTTGTGCAGGATCAACTCGCGGGGTTTTTTGGCAGCAACAATATGATTTCTTTGAATGCATTATCAAGCTTTAATACATTCCAAGAATGTATATCAAATGCTGCTTAAGTTAAGTCTTACAGGGGAGAAAGCCACACATTATGACTGTGTTTAATGTGCATTTTCGTTTTGCTCTCTTCTCTTTCTGCTTTTTTGCTTGTTTTTATTTTCTTTAGCAATTGAGTGAGCTTTATGATCCAATGGTTTTGTGAGATGTTGCTGATGAATTTTCCTCTGTCCTTCTTAGCCAATCACCTAGATGTAGAGAAGTAAGATTAGACAAAAGAGAGGGTTAGAAACTAGTTCTAGTGGGACTCTCCAATGCCCAAGTCAACATGTGGAGCAATAATTAAGTATGAGTTCTAGGGAGAGTAGTAAAGAAGAAGAAGAAGATAGATCGACACATTATTTATAGAGGAGTAGGAATGTTCTTCTCACTCTGGAGATGCTCCATAACTGAAAGCCTTGCTTTACTCGTGAATATGTGCGTAGGTGCATGGGGAGCCCTGATTTAGGTTTACAATAATATCCTAACAAACTGATAGTGACTTATCTTAAAGCATTCCTACGGTTTCTCCTACTAGTTTTCTTTCTCCAATATGTTGGGTGATTATTGGCATATCAATAGAATATAAAAAGAACAAGGTTTTTATGGAATTTGGGGCCCTGAAAAGACAATTTTACCCGGTTTTTACTCTAATCCGTTTTGAAGTTTGAACTATGAGTTCTCTCATGTATAACTCTGTTATAATCATGAAGAGGTCTCTCTGATGGTTGTCTAGTTCCACAGTTTGAGAGGTTGTGAAATCTTTGTTATTATGGTTCGGATTTTTTTTTAAGTGCTAACCTTTTTTCTGGTTTGTATCGTAATTATGGCTCTGCTGCCCCGATTAATGTTATGAAGCTGGCTTTTTTTTTTTTAAGTATACTCACCGTTTCAAATTCTAAAGATATTTTATTCCTCGTCCCCCCTCCGCCCCAATTCTCTTTTACTTTATCGGCACCATTTGACAACGTTTCGTTTCAGTATTTTCTTATTCTCAGAAATGGAAAAACAGTCTAAAAAGCATTTGATAAAGTTATTCTGTTTCACCTATTTCTAGAAACATTAATAAAAATTTATGCATATTTACAATTCTAGAAACGACTTTGACGAAATAAGTCTGACTTGTTTCATCGTTTTTAGAAACGAATTTGAGAGGGAATTTTTTTTTTTGTGCCCGATAAATCTTTAAACTATTTAAACCTAAAAAGAGGCAACCGAACCCTCTCTCCCTTTTGGGCATCCGATGATACTATTGGGTTCTTCAGTGACATTATGTCTGTAAAAAATGTTTCGAGAAACAGGTTTATCAAACACCAAAAAAATCCATTTTTGTTTCCAAAAACGTTGTCAAATGGTGCCTTAAGTCTCAACCTCAAACTGGGTTTTCACATTTTAAAGCAACTGTGAAGAGCTCTTAGAGTTTCGATAAGGATAAATGATGATCAATGGTCGTGGCTTTTGAGTATTGATTAACTGATATCACCGTCTCCTTTCTTCTTCTAGGATTTCAGTGAGTCACTTATTATGCATCCACTAAATAGATTTCTCCATGAAGTGTTTGATGAAATGTCTAAACATTCTAAAATCAAAAGTTCATTTAAAAAAAAAACACATATCTATATAGGGAAAAGGATGGGAAGCTAGCGGGTTACATAGGAATTAGGAATGCTAGCGTTTGTTGACCCTTCGATGAAACATAAACGATCTCATCCGTTTATACCAGTTGTCTTACATAAGTTGCCCACCATTGCCGCTCTACAGTTCCTCTTCTTCTTTCTCCTTCCTCTCTCCCTCTTTCTATCTCTCCTTCTCCGTCTCCGACTCCCACTCCCACTCCCACTCCCTTCCACAAATTCAATCAATCTTCATTTATGGTCTCCACTATTTCCCTTTTCTTGGTTAGGGTTCCATTTATCCATGGTTGAATCAATCTGGAGGAATTCTGGATTGAGAAGTTTATTGTTTTGAGTTTTGACCCTTCAACATGATTCACAAATAGATATCTTCATCAATTTCTTAATTTCAGATAGATATTTTATTTGGGATTTAGATAGAATACTTAAAATAGTTTGGAAGAAGAAAAAAATCCAGCGACCCAGTACAGAGAGGCAGAAGGAAAAGAATGAAGAAAACGTGTAAGAACAGAGTCTGATGGGTTCTTCTTAATCGGTTCATGCCGACTTGGGTGGCCATCCAAGCATTGAAGAAACCGTAGAGAACAAACACCAAAATGACATAGCCGTACTCCTTGGGCAGCAAATCGATCACAGAAGCCATTATCTGTAGATTTCTCTTTTGGATTGACTCCTCTGGTGCGTTCAATTCAAGCGATCAATCTATTGGTCTCTCTCTCACTCGTAACTCTCTTACCTATCGATCTATTGCTCATGTAAAACCAGCAAGAAATTACAGAAAGCTCAAAAAAACAAAAAAACAAAAATCATAGAAATAGTGTGATTGTTTCTTTAATAGTTTTGACTTTCTTAATTTCTACAGATTTTCCTTCAACTTTCTTTAGGAAAAACTGAAGAAAACCCTAACCACTGCAATTGTTTGTCTCAAAACCTCCTGCAATTTTTTTGGAGGGGGCAACGATGAAGGAGGATGAAGCAGCAAAAGGGCAGCGGGTATCGAGGCGAAAGGGGCTGAGGAGAGCAGAACAGTGCAAGAGAGATCTCTCAGGTCCCTAAGACTCAAGCAGTTCCAAGGGCAGGGAAAGTGAAAGAGGAGAATAGAAAAATGTGTAGCAGCGGTATATTGAAGGTTTATATTTTTTTTTCCCCATCCCACGGTTAAAATCACGCTAACACGCAAGATTCCAAAGTAACCCGCTAGCACGCCTATCCCTCTCCCATTTATATAATGTTCTTATTATCAATTAAATGCATTTTTGTAATTTGAAAATGAACATGCATACCAAACATAGCCTACATGTAATTCATAGTGGAACACCTAAATGGGTTGGGAGTTGGGACTGTGTTTCCCCATCTCTTACTATTAGAGGGAAAGAAAGATGGTTAATGTAATAACTATATGTTTGCATCTAAAAATGTCACATGGAAGATATTTGGGTTGTTAGGAGATATGGAACATGTATCTCACTATTCAATTTTCAGCCACAAATAAATAAGGAATACCTTTTAAATTAAGATTGGCTTGGCCCTTGGTCTGGATGATGCTGTATTTTCGAATGCTTGTAATGTTGTTTAAAATATCATGAATATTGCTTCTTCTAGGTCTATTTGGCTGCTACGTAATTTGGTTGCAAACGTTAGAATTTCACTTTCTTTCATCTTGTTTTGTCCTCCAAAGAATGGCTTCTTTAGTGCATTGTTGGCTTCTCTAAATTGTTGAAATTATTTTTGGAAGTTTCCTTGGTAGATGAGCAATATATATGTTCTTCTTTTGATTCGATAAAATATTTTTTCTCCTTAGAAAACCCATGTAATAGATAAAGATTCCATGATAAAACGATATATTCTTCCACAATAGATGAAAGAGTAATAGTAATAGGCTAATAGCCAACAAATTTAGTAATTCAATATTATTTCATGGCATACATGATATCAGTTGTTTGTCCTTATTCCTCAGGCTCTCTTTGGTATGAATTTTATTTATATTTATTAACTATTTTTTAGAAATTATTTATGACAATAAATTATGGACCGCAAATAGCATTTGTTTGATTACTATTTATAAAATAGATTATATAATGAGAAAATATGTTTCAGTTTTTACCTTCAGTTTTGAACTTCGGAGAGATGATATAATTTGGGATTTTTTATTGGAAAAGTATAAAACATACGAAAATTACATATTTACCATTTATTTTGAGTAGTTTAACACACATGCTCATTTAAAGTAGTAAAAATTAACATAAATGATTTGTGGCCACAAATCACAAATAGCTTGAGAGTAATTTGTGGTTTGTGATTTATTTTAATTTATTATAAATAGAAATAAGTGTTATAAATTATACCAAACACATGTAAAAATAGAAATAAGTCAAATAAATACAAATAGAAATCAAGCAAAAGAGAGCCTAAGATTTTTACCTTAATTTATTCACAACTAGTAATAGAAATGAGCCTTTTATTAATATGGATGTAATATCGTTTGTTTTTCGGAATAATGATTCTAGACAAAAGTATGAGTATATATCTCTCTCTCTCTATACATATATATATATATATATATATAAATATGTCTATTGAACTGTATCACTTAAGAATCCTGTTCGGGTAATATTTGTTTGGTCTGATTTGTTGAGTTTAAAGAAGCTTGCAGAGCTGCTGTACTTTCACTTTCACCACGAGAGCATCTTAAGCTTTGATGGACAATGATGATGATGCATTCAGTACAGCCTCCAGGTTAAGTGCAGCTGTGGGAGTAGCACCCACGGCCGCGCACTGCTGACTACAATAAACCAAACAACGCTTGCACTTCCATCCAACTATCCATCCATCCTGGCCTCCTGGGTGGTATTGCACTCAATCCATCAATAGACTCCTTCCCACAGGCTCTTAGATGGTCCAGACTCCAGTCCCAGACAGAAGGAGCAGAGAATTATGATTATATGTCTTTATCACTTTTGTCCCACTTATATCATGGCTGGCTTCTACCAAAAAAAAAATATATATATATATATATAAATATATCTCGTGGCTGGCAACGGTACGTGTTTTCAGGGTGGGGTGGTGGGATTGCTAGCCACCAGTGCTAACGCTGATACTCCATTTGGAGATCCTATATATGTGGTGTGGGGTGAGTTATGAGTGGTAGAGAGAATTCAAGTTGGAAAGATGATATGTGTACGGTAGAGAGTGGAAGAGAAAATAGGACAAGGACATAGAGAGATGGATGGATGTGAATACTCAAGTCCTCTCAACCCTTGTATTACTAATTGAGTGCCTAATTAATTGAAGAGAATATTTTTCTAAGAAGGAACCTACCTATATGTGTTTCCCAATGTTAAATATAGTTCTTATTTTCAAGGGGACAAGGGTATTTGTTACTCATACCCTGTTTTCTAGAGGACAATGGTGTTTATTCATGACCCCCACTGTCAATAGAGGTTGCATGAGCATAGGGACAATAGAGGTTGCCTGAGCATAAGGAATGCTAGATGGGTAACATTCATTCTCCTATCAATATAGTACTTTCAAATCAATAAAATACTAGGATCTTAGAGAGTATCATGTATAGCTCTTACTCCCCTTGTATAAATGAAGGTAAGAGACACATGTGGTAAGATAGGGAGTTAATGCAACATATTTCGAGTATATTTAATTATACCTGGCGTGAGAAATTGTTTAAATAATTTATTTTGTAAAAAAAAAAAAGAAGATGGAAGACACAAGCTAGCCAATGTTGCTTGAGGCTTCCTATTTCAAATACTTTGTGAAAATTTTCTCAACGTAACGAAAATTGGTTGAAAATAATGGGGATCATCCCATTGGAGTTGATGACAAAACACCTTTGTTTCCCAGATAAAAATAAAATATTCAGGTTGCTTATTCTTTTAGGTTTTGGTAGAGATTTCTATTGAGAGAATTCTTTTCCCCAGTTGATGGATGGTCTGGGTGATTAGTAGACTCAATTCGCTTGTTTCTAATTTTTTTAATATTGGATTTAAAATTAATCAATTCATAATTTGGTGGTAATTTAGAAGCTCAATTTGGGTTGCATAATATGGGATGTGTTGAGTTATATTTTTTATTTGCATATAATAATATAGGATCAAAGTAATATATATATATATATATATATATATGAGAAAATGTTGGGTATACCAGTACATATTGGAATCTTGAATGCTAGTTTATTGATCGTCGGATTTATTAGTTTGAGTCTCTATCCTTCATTTCAGCTATCACTGCATCATCCATCCAGCACTGCCATTGCACGGTACCCTCTTTCCCTTTCCCTGTACCTCTTTCCTTTCTCCTCTCCGGCTCGCCATCCCTTGCCAGATCCAAGTCAAATGGAACAATAGGATTTACTCTGCAGAAATAATTGTTTTGAGGCTCAGCCATATGCCCTAATGCCACATCCAAGTCCAACTAAGGCTTTCCATAGAAAGCACTCGCATCATCTTGATTGCTTCCCTAGCGATTGCGCTAAAGAAGAAGAAATTGAAGAAAGAGCACTCCCCAAAGCTGCTCTAGTCCTGTAGAACAAATCTGATAATAATTCCTCCTCTCCTCCATCTCTCACCCCCCGTTGGCCTCTTTCCCCTGCCCCAACCCCTCACGCACCACTTTATCGATCTCCCGTCCTCTGTTATTCATCTTTCTCTCTCTCTCTCTCTCTCTCTCTCTCTCTCTCTCAGGTATGCCCTTTGTATTTCATTGCAGTTTCAATATAACGAAGTCAAAAGAAAAAGTAATCGCAGTTTCATACCCTCAACCTTGATTGATTGCATGGATGATAGACTGGGGTTTGCCCATCGTTCAAAATAACCCATAATCGCAGCATATTTGTGTTTGCTCAAGCTGCCTGTTTGTACCTCCAATTTGACAGCTCAAGTAATGTCAAGCACAATGCTCACTTTCTGGGACGATCAATTTTCTCGAGGGTTGAGATCTGGCTGGGTGGGAATTTTTGTAATCCCACATTTTGGTGGAGTTTTTGCGTGAAAATTAGTTTGGATTAACATCCCATGCTCCGACAAATGTTACAAACTCATCCGAGAACTCATAATTATGTGAATAACCTGAGCATGGCAAGGTCTGGTAAGAAGAGTCGCCCAAACATAGTTTGGAGTTTGCTCCTTTCTTCAAACTCTTCCAATGACTGAGATTCATGAGTGGTGGGGTTTGCGGCGGTGAAACAAAAAGAGAGAGGAAGGGGTGTGGCACATGGATTGAAGGTTCGGGTATTTTTCCCTTCATCTGACGGTTTTATTTCAAATGGCAAAAGTAACAACGAAGGAAAGGGGATGCTTAAAAACAAACAATTTTTCCAAACAATGAAGTATCTTCACTGATGAAGCTACGTTGTTTGGCTTAGTTGGGAGGTAGCTAGCCCGCCTCTCAACCAGACCCAAGAGAAATTTTAGTAATTCCATATGAGGGTTAAAATAATCACTAAAACAACATTTACACGGTTAAAATACTCACCAACACAATATCCACATATCCTATAATCCTCTTACTACTACCAACCCACCTACAAATAACTACTCATAATCGGTTATCATTCGCACTTTTACACATCATGACCTATAGGCTACGCCCATGAAACTCCACGTAACTACTCCATAAAATCCATGCATAGGTTGCGCATGCTACCAAGAAATATGACCCCATGTAATATGACCATGCACATCACATATCCCCTTGTTATTTAGAGATTTCGTTATTAATCAGTTACCACTAGGAGTACTAAGGCTGCATGCTACATGAAATGTTAAATCCTCTTTTTTTTTTTTTTTCCTAATCCACACAATTCCCAATTCGCCCTAACCATCTAGGCAATCTACGAGTGGATACAACATAAATAAGAAAACTCACACACACTCACACAACCTCCCTTGGGTGCCGACTCCACAAGCCGAAACTATCACCACTAGGCTATCCTAGTGTTATACCACTCTCCTAAGTATGATTTATAATTTGGGTTAAAATCGGTAAGATAGGTTGATTCGACTCAAAATCAATTGAAAATGATTTTCTGATTAACTCCATGTCCATGATATTAAACCGACTCATGTTAATTCTCATAAGGTCTAATAGGGTTTTAGATCGATTCAGACCAATTTTGGGACAATTTGAATGAAATCAACGGAGACCAACCCATACTAAATGAATTTTAAACCGTACCAATCACATCTTCTTACATAATGTCACATGGTATAGATGATAGAAACACTGTCAACCAGTTGTCGTTTGACAAACATTGAGGTGTCCAGGTTACAAAGGATCCTGGATCCACCACATTTGTTAAGGTTTTCTTTAAAAAAAAAAAAAAAAAGAACTTGTGACATTAAATATCGATATTTAAAAAAAAAATAGAACTTGTGACATTAAATATCGATATTAAAAAAAAAAGGATTTCATAACTATAGTTTTGTAGGCAAAACTTCTCAAAAACCCATAAATAGAACTCGTTGGTTTGACTTCAATATGTAAAGAAGGTTTGATAAGAGATGATTGCCAAAAAATAGAGGACGAAGATCAAGGCGATGCACCTTGAACAGGTTTGGGGATCATCCTTGATAAGTTTTGAGAGTTGTCCAAATGGTTCGTATTTGCCATCCCAAATTGGATGCTTTCTTAAAACCTTACGGTACACTTTTAGTTAAAACTTCTACTTCCTCATGTCCTGTCAACATGAAGCTCCATTCCATCCAAATAAGTTGTCCTTGAAATAATAAACCGTAAGTCCATCCTGAATCTTTTTAAGGAGTGGATATAATACTCTGCAGAAATCAAGATAGTATAATGTAAATTGGATAGTGGCGGAGAAAATTGCTGAGATAGATCAACAACATATTGACATTGAATATTATCAGCATTAATCCATATTGAATAATTGAGTTTCAAATCAACAATCTATTGATTAACATGTTTTAAAATTGTAGATGGGTTTGGCTTACTAGCATTTGCCACAACATCATTGCTAAAGGTTTAGTCCTAAACAAACAGGAAAAATGCCTCAAGAGGAATTTTAAATGACAAATCTATATAAATGCCACAAGATTTGTTCATAGTTCAATTGTATTAGAGTAATTTTTTCAACAAGAAAAAAGTATTATTTAAATTTTTATATATGAAATTTTAAACATATTTTTTAAGCATTACAAAGCTGATTTTAGGTTGAAATTCAACTTAGTCATATAGACTTGTTTCCATTCATGTACACCATGTCGTTGATCGTGGTAAGTCCATTTTTCTAATTCTGTTTTTCATCTAAAAGATTGCAACTTGGGCTAGCCCATATGAAATTCAGGCCTAACATGGGCTTGCCCATGCCCATGTTAGGCTTATCTTTGGGTTTCCTGTATTCAAAATTATCACTTGCCTAACAATCAAACATGCCCCAAGTTGCACCGTAAATCTTATTTCACGTGAATAACATTTCTTTGTTGATCAGGGATCAACTATTAGGATTTTTAGATATCCAATTTTTAACAGAAAAAGTGACAATTTGATGCCATGAGACAAGAATCATGTAATTACTTTTTCTAAAATAATAAATACAAGCTATAGTTAACCATGCAAGCTTTTGATCATGAGATAGATCATTCCATGAGATATTCTAGTGACTTACCCCTCCATTGGGAAATGCATGTATCATTGCCATATGCATACTTAAAGTACATAGACGTTATTACGAGGTAGCGTTCTCTGTCCAAAAGCATGCCGCCCTTTTGGTTTAATCTATGGTAGACAGGAAAGTCATTTTATAAGGAGAGAGACAGGCACAAGACTGCATGCATGGCTCCTAGACAGGAAACTATAGTGCATGCATGGCTCCAAGACAAGAAACTTTCCTATTATTATACACCACGAGAACACCTTTGCAATTTTTTTTTTTTGAAAATTGAAATAAATCAAATAAAAATAAATAAAACATAGAAGTTGTTATGTTTTGTCTCGAATTCTTGACCTGTTTCAAAGAATGATCCGCTCTGACATATTTTGGTGGCAACCCGAATAGGATTTTTCTGATGTCTGTGGTGGTAGCAAAAGGGTTGGGCCGAGAGGCCCAAGCCATAAACCTTGCATTGATCTTGTAAGGGAGTATGGTACGGCCTAACTGACTGCAACCCGATGGATTGACTCGACTTGGAGGAGTATATATATGTGCTATCGTCTTGTTAAGAAAGCATTTGAAAGATTGAGATTTTTCATTTTAAGGTTTATGGGCAAGTGTTCTTGCTACGAGTTCAGGTATTATTAAGAGACCTTCGTTGTAATCTTCTTCCAACATAGTGAATCATCTTCTTCTTCGCCCGAGGGCATCACAGACCACATCGGTATGTGAACCTCGTTAAATTTTTGTCTTGCGTGAGTCTGTGTTACTTGTTTTCTTCGTATTTGTTGGTGTTTGTTCTAACAAAAGCATTTGAGGTTCTAGACCATTGCAAGCACGAGTGAAAATGTGCAAAATATACTGAACCTTGTGATTGACGAAGGGCCCTAATTTTGATATATATATATATATATATTGATATTAAATGATGGAAAAAGGTTGGGCAAGCTAGCTCTATGTCCAACATTGTATTTGCCTTCTTTCTCCCCCCTTCCAATCCTAGCCCCTCATTCATATAGCCATTAGCTGCATGAAAAGCTAATGGCATGCCCAACTTCCTCCCGTAAATGGTATTCTCTTCCAGTTAATTAACAATTTGAGTTCATTTAGTTGCTATTCACCGTGGTAGATACAGAACAAAAAAAAAACTACTCTATCAATTTTAAAAGTAAAATTGATTGTTTTTGTCTTGTTTATCTTTCATAAAATTAGGGTGAAGGATTTCTCACGAATGACATTTGTAGCCTTTTTACATGTGTGAGAGCCAATGAAGGGCAATAGAATAGTTTTGTTTATAGCAATAGAGAAGTTTTTTCATGTGAAGAAGAGAGAGAGATATTGTGAATGCAATGGCATGGTTCAGACGAAATTTTGCAAGAAATTTATTATAGGTAGAGATTGGGCACACCGTTAGCTTTCCTAGAGCTAGCGGCTCCAACAAATGGCAGCACGGAACACACATAGGCATGGGTGTCTTTTCTAGGGCATGGTGGAGAGAGTTCGGGCAGCCTGGTGGCATGCCCAGACTTTTTCAATTATTATATTATAGGAAGAAAAGAACACTATCAGTCTAGTTTTTCCTACACCTATACACACCTAGGTGTGAAAAGACTCAACTACCCTTGTGCATGTTGGGTAATTTCATGCTCAGTTGTATCTAGGCATACGAACGCTAGACATACAAGGTTCCCCTTGACATAGTATATATAGCTATATTTGTATCCTAGCAATACTATGACTATTTTCCTAAAAAAATATCTATTATGAGAAATATTTACCTATTTTACAGATCTCATTACTTTGATTAGACGCATTTGATTATCCATTTTAAATTACTAAATTATCCCTATTTTATTCTTTATTTATCAGGTATTCTATTGATAGGAGAAAAAAAATCTCTATTTATTTATATCTCACAATATTAGGTTATATGTGCTTTTGATTATTGATTGTTTAATAATAACATATTCTTAGAAAATAAACTATGCCAAAATTTGTATCAAACTACAAAGATCAGGTTTATATTACAATTTATAATTGACCAGATTTTCATTCAAGTTCAATTCTCAAGGATTTACAGAAAAATTAAATTGTCTCTTCTAGACTAAATGGTTTTTAGATTTAACTGATCTCTTATATATATATATATATATATTCTTTTTCAGTTGTGGTGTAGTTTAGCTGTGCATCATTAAGAGTTCTACTGGCATAATAGATAATAGGAGGAAGTTTATCAACTCTCTGCCCTAAGACTGCCCCTATAGGAAAATCAGATACATCACACATTAATTCAAAGGGCTCAGTCCATAAGGGAGGTTGAATAATGGGGGTTGTAGTCAACACCTTCTTTAATTGCTAAGCACATGAGGCATTCACTGATCTAATTTGAAGTGTTATTTAGCCAAAAGATTGGTGAGAGGTCTAGCCATGTGACTGAAGTTCTTGATGAACTGACGATAGAATCCTGCATGACCTAAGAATAAACGAACATCCTTAACTGACTTGGGAGGTGGTAAATTAGAAATTAAGTCCAACTTAGCTCTATCAACCTTGATCCCTTATTTGGAAATGATATGACCCAACACTATACCCTGTGTAACTATGAAATAACATTTCTCCCAATTAAGGACTAAATTAGTCACTTTGCATCGTTTGAGTACTAAAGAAAAATGATGCAAACAATTAGAAAATGAGAAGCCATGAATAGAAAAATCATCCATAAATACTTCCAAAAAGTACTCCACCATATCAGAGAAAATGCTCATCATGCATCTTTGGAACGTGATAGGGGCATTACAAAGCCCAAAAGGCATATGCCGATAAACAAAGGTTCCATAGGTGCATGTATAGGTGGTCTTGTGTTGGTCATCTAAGATAATGGGAATCTTGTTATAGTCGGAATAATCATCAAAAAAATAATAATACTCATATCCTGCTAACCGCTTTAACATTTGATCAATGAAAGGTAAAGAAAAGTGGTCTTTCTAAGTTACCGCATTTAACATCCTGTAGTCAATGCACACACGCCATCCTGTTTAGACACAGGTAGGGATCAACTCATTTTTAGTATTTTGGACTACTGTGACCCCTGACTTCTTTGGGACCACATACACTGGACTTACCCATTCGCTATCAGAAATATGGTAGATGATACTATGATCCAAGCACTTTAGGATCTCTTTCTTGATAGGTTCTTGCATCATAGGATTAACCCTTCTTTGTGGTTCCCTAGAAGGTTTTGAATCCTCCATGAGGTGAATATGATGTTGAACAATTGAGGGGATAATTCCTTTAATGTCTGTCATGGTCCAACCTAAGGCTTCCTTGTTTTCTTTTAAAACTTTGATCAACTCTTCTTCTTGATTTGAAGTTAAATCTGAGGCGATAATAACTGGTAGAGTTTGATCTTCTCCTAAGAAGGCATACCTTAAGTTAGAGTGAAACTCTTTCAAATCAAGCTTAGGGGGCTCAACAATTGAGGGTTTAGGAAGAGAATTTGATAGAGCACAAATGGGATCTATGGGTGTATCTTCGCTCCAAACCTTGGAGAAGAAATTTTCAGTATCATCCTCTAATTCTTTCATACACTCTTGAAATTCCGAATCAAAGTCAATGTTAAAAGTTTTAACAATATCATCAGAAAAATTCTCAAACATATTGACCTCTTCATCAATATCTTCAGAAGAAATTGTGGGTTGCTTGTCCAACTTATACATATTGAACTCTATAATGTGGTTGCCAAAAATATCCTTAGTAGACCATTCCGGCAATTGATTAATGCATTGCTGGTAGCCAGAAATAGTCTTCCAAGAATGATAGGGAACTTATCTCTAGTGGTGAAGGGTTTGGTGTTCAAAACAATAAAATCAACTGGAAAAATAAATTCTCCTACCTTAAGTAGGACATCTTCGACTATCCCTTTTAGAATCTTAATAGAAAGATCGGCTAATTAGAGAGTGGTCCCTGTGGCTTTCAAATCTCCTAATCCAAGTTATTGATAAACATGATAAGGTAGAAGGTTCACACTTGCACCACGATCAAGTAGGGCATGATCAATACGAGTGTTGTCAATGACACAAGAGATGGTGGGACACCTGAGATCCTTATACTTTGCTGCTATAGATTGTGTGATCATTGAACTGATATTAGCTGCCAAGAACGCCTTTTTGGACACACTTGTGGTGCGCTTGTGAGTGCATAAGTCTTTGAAGACTTTGGCATAGGCTGGGATTTGAGTTATGGCATCCAAAAGAGGGATGTTTACCTCTACCTTCTTGAAGAATTCTAAAATTTTTTCCATTGAAACTGTCTTCTTCTTATTCATCAAACAGTTAGGATAGGGGATAGGAGGAACATAAGCACTGTCAAAAGTTCTCTCATTAATAGAATCATTTTTTGTGGCTTTCACTAAATCATCCTTAATTTCTTCAGATCCTTCTGGTTAACCTGAAATGGGAGGCTCAGTAGTAACCTTGATAGTCGAAGGGTCAACACAAAGGTCAGATGGTGGAGAAGGAGTGGTACCATTCCATAGATACTCTCAACCATTTCGTAGGGCATATACCGTATTACACTGGTTAGAGGGCCCTTGGTGTTGTTGACTCTATACAACATTGAGCTGAGGAGCAGGTAGCCCTTGTGGAGTCAACACCTAATGTTTAGGATTCGGCTCTGGCTAATTAGGTAATTTTCCTTTCTCCTTCTCTTACATGATTGTGACAAGTTTGGTGAGTTGCATCTCTACATTATTGTGGCTTGTCATGAGAAGGGCCATGATTTTCTCTAGCTCACTAATTATTGTCGCATCTCCAGTGGATATAAACCTTAGGAGTTATTGATAAGGTGTTTGGAGAGGGGGCCTCGTAAAATTTGACTGAGGGCCTAGATTAGACCGAGGGAAAGAATTAGGTGGTGGTGCAAAATTATGCCTTTGGGGATTAGGCTGCCCTTGGTTGTGAAAGTTGGATGGGGTTCCTTGATTCCATTGGCTCCATAAAAAATTAGGATGATTTCTTTACCCTGGATTGTAAGTGTTGCTAAATAGGTTGTTCGGGTAAAGAGCATTAACACTTTCATTGCCCCCAGAACTGTTGGGGCATTCTTCCATTACATGTCCAGGAGAGTGACACCAATTGCACATAAAGACATGATTTTAGACTTGGTGGATTGGGGCATGTGCTTTAAGGACAAGGGCTTCTATTCTCTTAATGAGGCTATCTAGATGGGCCTCCTTGGCTACTATCCCATCGACATAGTACCCTTTACCTCCTAGAGTTCTCTCACTTTCCTGAGTAGACTGTCCCATTATTTTTTCTTTTCAGCTAAGTCAACCAAAAAGTTTCAAGCTTTGTTTTCGTTTGCATAAGCTGTGAAGCCTGTATGACACATAGACTCTAACATCTGCTTGGTATGGTAGTCTATCCCTTCATAAATTATTTTGTAAAGATGCCATTTGTCAATAACATGATGTGAATGCTCTTGGAGAAGGTCTTAGAATCTTTCCATGAGTCTGGAAAATGACTCTTCAGGTTTTTATCGGAACTACATGATCTCGCTCTTAAGTTCGTTTGTTTTATGCAAGGGAAATTTTTTTCTCAAGAACGCTACCGTAAACTGGTCCCATGTGGTAATAGAATTAGTTGGTAGCCCATATAGCCATCTTTTTTATCCATTCTTGAACAAAAAAGTAATGCATCTAAGTTTAACAACATCATCACTGAGCTGTTGTATCTTAATAAGGACACAAACTTCCTCAAATTCTCTCAGGAACAAATAAGCATCTTCGGAGGATAGCCCATGGAAGTGGGGTAACATAGTGATGAATTGAATTTTAAGCTCATAGTTGTTCCCCGTGGCAGCTGGTAATCTAATGCAAGAAGGTTGAGCTGCCCTGGCTGGGTAGAATCTATCCTTTAAAGTAGGCTTAAGTTGTTCTGTCATTCTTAAAATAAGTACTCTTATTAAACGATTGGTAGAATCATGGGTTCACACATTCATGCAACAGAAAACTAACCACAACTAGAGTAAGACAAGCATAAAAGAATGGAAAGAAAAACATTTTTTTTATTTGATTTTTTATTTTTTCTGATTTTTTGGGAGCTTATTGACAGGGATCCGGGGTTACTTAAGTCAATTCCTGAGGTACTGCTACAGGGTGAAACTTGTCTTTATCATACTGTGAGGTTTGGCGACCTCCATCGATGCAATACTATTGCAAGTTGTTCTTCTTAAGAATTCAATAAAAGAAAAAGAAAAACAAAATAGAGCAAACAAAGTACTCCGATTTACCAAAAGAAAACGAAAAATAACATGAAACTATCTCACTGGAAAAGGCGCTAAAAACTTGTTAGGATTTAAAATGTAACTACAAGCATATGGATCAGTGTAGCTACGTGTCGAACATAGAGAAAGCAACCACTTTATTTTTAGGTTCTTTCAATAATGCGAAAGTGAACCAATTAATAGTTAGGATCTGATTCTAACTACCGCCCTAAACATATGTATCTAAAATAACGTCTTAACCATTCGTCATCTAAGAATTTAAATACGCAAGCCACCCAATTAAAATTAAATAAATAAATAACTGAAAATAACAACCCACACAATTAAAAAACAATGGATGAAAAAAATACTGAAATAAAAATAAAGTAAAAGAAAGGGGATAAAGTTAGAGAAAGGCTCACAAGTAAGTTTCTATACTTAGCCCGAGGGATGCATCATAATATGAGCTTTGCTACTTGACCAGAGAATCACTCTTACAAGGGTTACTCTATTTGGCTTTAGGAAAAGAGAGGCAATTAAAATAATAAACAATAAAATGATGATTCTATGACTAGGAGGGGCAAAACCATCACATACATTAGCCATGAACTTTGGGGGAAGGGGAAAGGGAAAGCAATAATGTAACGACTGATATTAAAATCCTAAATTAAGAAAGAAAGAGTAGTCAGAAGAGAGAATGAGAGGGGGAACAGAAGACTATTGAAGAAGCTTACCTACCTGAATCAATGCTTGAACTTGAAAGCTTGGGTGATTTGAGATATTGTCAAACCTAAAAATCAGATCTAGAATGAACCAAATCTGAAAGAAAAAAAAAAAAACTCAACTTGAAAAGGAGATGCTCCACGACTCGTGATCTTGTTACCTAGATCTAAGCCTAGAACTATAACTTAAAAATTACAACTCAATTGCATAAATCATAACCATAAAAGGCTGAATAAAAATAAAAGAGTGCTTGCATTAATTGAAATAAAAATCTATTACAAAAGTGATTAAAGGAAAAATAAAGAAGAACTAAAAACTAAAGAGAGTGAAAGAGGTAGAGAGAGAAGAGAACTAAGCATAAACTGGAAAATAAACTAAGGGGAATAATCCTTCTAGGAGGGGGGAGGAAGGGGCTTTTATAGGGCTTTGGTCTTGCCTCCTTCCTTCTACAAGTCTTCTTTAAAAAAAGAAAGAAAATAAAATAAAATTAAATCTTGATAAAACTCCTCATTCTCTAAGATATTGTGTGAGGAAAGAGAGAATTTGTTTCCAAAATTAACAAATTCTATTCCTTCCCTGCAATATTAACCAATATCTTGCAATCTTGACTAAATTAGAAAGGAATCTCTGCATAGCATCTTCAATATCTTGTGAGGTGGCAAGGAGAAAGAATAATCTTTAGGATTTTGTAGGAGAGGATGTGGTACCAATGAGTGGGTCCTACCTTTGGACAAGTTAGTTCAAGCTTGGACTGGTTCTTGATTCACTTTAAGCACTTTCTCTTGTAAACTTGGAAACTAAAAAAAAATAAAGAAAAATAGAAGTAGTACTATCCAAAGTGGGGCAAAATGTAAACTTATATCCCTAAGATTTCACACATTATTATACTCATCACTCTCCACCAATAAACAATCCACCCCTTTAGCTATCACCTTTAGGATACCGTCTCAAATTGCTAATGCTTCCCCCACCAATACATAAGCAAAATTAATAGGTTTCGAGACTACCACATGTGATATCCCACGGTAGTCTCGTAGAACAAAACTCACACCACTCAAACCGTTGTCAGGATGTAAGGAGGCGTCTGTATTGAGTTTGAAGTAGCCAACAGGAGGAGGTATCCATTTCTGTATAGGAGAATCGCGAGCACCATCATAAACATGAGGCGAGGGAGTACCATCTTGCTTTGTCACAATGTCTGAAGAGAGAAATTCAACAAAATCTTTTTGAGCAGTTTCACCACTTCCATAGGAGTCCACTCTTTGTTGTTGAAAATCAAATCATTGTGTGCTCGCCATAAATGCCAGCAAATGAAGGAACATTGTGCCCTGGTTTCACGAGATAATCTCCTACCATAAGAAGAGAAAGAAGACCACCCTTTAATCCATCTGTGGAGTAGAGCATCATCTGGAACAATATAGGATAAATTGTAGCCAAACCAGACAACTCTTGCAAAGCTACAAGTGAGTAAAATATGATCATTTGTCTCAATTACAGTGCCACACCTTGGACAAATAGGGTCAACTAGAATTTGTCTACGGTTAAGAGCAAACGAGGATGCAATACCGTTAGCACAAGCACGCGCCATAGAAAATTCTTCAGCTACGGTTAATATGTTAGTTTCGTTACTTTGTTCATTATATTAATGAAAATCGATTACCTAAAGAGAACAAAGAAATGAGTAAATGGCATAAAATAGTGAATTGTTCTCCTAAGTTTTTCAAGTGTCATTTTAAGTCCTTGGTTTTACATATATCATGTTCTATGCATAGGATTAAAGTTTCACACCCTCACCGATCTCCCAAATACACTGGTACTTATTGTATTCTTGGTAATGATACCTCATCGATCTTTCAGGCGGGTCCCGTTGTGGCCCCACACACTGTCGAGATCTGCTCTGATATTACTTGTAACGTCTCGACCCTATTTACCCTGGCACAATATTGTCCTCTTTGACACATAGACCTCAAGGCTTTAAAATGCGTTGTGCCATATTAAGGAAGCTAGAGGTTGTCAACTAGCTCAGTAATATTCCGTAGGCGATATGGGACTAAAGTTTACACCCTCACCGATCTCTCAAACACCCTGATATTTACCGTATTCTTAATGGAAATACCTCACCGATCTCCCAGGCGGATTTGATATTTATTGTATTTTTAAGTGTCACAATCTATACGTATTTATATATTGTATGTACATTTTTTAATATGTCCAATATCTGTTTTATTTATAGACATAAATGAAATTTTCTTGCATAAGTGTTGAATAAGAAATGTACCTAAAACATGTACTAAAATGCGGGTGAGCTTGCCAATCTTCAATGTATCAGTTGCACATTTGTCTTTAGTCTCCTCCCCTATCTCCCCAACAATACCTTAAATTTTTTATAAAAATCTATTATATTAACATTGTAATGTTATAATAGGCATGTTGTAACCTCTCCCTTATTTTTTAAACTAGAGAAAATTATTTGGCAAGGTTTTCCTTATGGGGCATATTTGTTTAATTGTTCAAGATGCAAAATAATGTTATATAAGCCGTACAATGGGGATATATGACCAAGACTATATGCCGCCAGCCAATATATGGGAGTCTTCCCATCTAATGGTTATTATTATTATTATTATTATTATCTAATGGTTGATTAGCTTGATACTTTGATGGGAACTTCCATGTGGCTCAACAAAAATAAGGGGTCGTTCAATTAAAAAATTTTCTTTAAATATTTTATCATACCATGATTTATTTGTTTATAAAAAAAAAATTATAAAAAAAAATTCTACGATTTATTTATAATAACATTTAGAGAAAGAATTGGGTACGTCACTAGTTTTCTATAACTAGCAGCTCAACCAATAATGGAACCGAGATGGGAGGTATATCGAGTCATTCCCAAAAAGGAGGAAAAGAGAGTAACACAGATTGAGCATCCTAACAACCTGTTGAGCCTTTTCCCTAATATTTATCTTAAAAAATAGCAACACAATAATCACGTTAATAAATTGTTATTTCTCAATATTTTCATTTTCAATCTGTAATATTCTTTATACAGAAAATACCCGTGCATCATATAATATCATTCTTAAGATTTCTAAGAAAATTGCTCTCTTTCATGTTTGACCGATTACTTAAATCCGTAGATCCCTTTAGACATTATGGGTCTGGTGCTAACATATTTGATCAAAATAAGGTGCCCCGCCATCTTTGGTGAGTGGTAAGGTCTTTAGCTGTTGCTAGGAAAGCTTATGATTTAATCCCGCCACGCCTCACGCATGGTTTTAGCTTTTGGTATTGGGTTTAGTATTATTTGAAATCGGATGGTTTTGCCCTTGTTTTTTATTTTATATTTTAACACTTGATCTATGTTATTACATTGACATGAGATCAATCAAGAATCAAGATAGATGAATGTTAATACTGACCTCGATCTGTTATATGGCCGATCTGAGACAGATACCTTAAAGGCTCAAATCATGGCCTTACTTGGGGTGTTGGGTCATATTTTCTTTTTCATTTTCCCCCACTTAACTAATTAACTTTTGGGCCTTAGCTTGATAGTTTGTTACATTGAGATTGTAATCATATCAAATTATACTTCTTCCGTGCATGTAGAGGTTGGTCTCCATCATCCCACATGGGAAACAAATGGTACCATGGATATCATTTAAAATTGTGGTTACAACTCCATTGTAATCGTGCATAGTAACATAGATAATAGGGTGATTTACATCAATTTCCCCTAGCATTTGTCTAAATTACATCACCCTTGAAAATAAAAAAATTACATTTAAACTCAAAAACTTGACACTATAACTTGACACCGTTAGCATCTTTGTAGGTTTGTCCTTAGGTTAATTGAATTTTTCGAAAAACTGATTTTTCCCTCTTCTATCTTCAACCCAAAAACTTCCACTTATTCGCAGGCCATCGGTTTTCTCTGCACAAAAACTCCCCTTTTCTATTGTTTTCCTGAGGTGACTAAAGACTCGAAAGGATCAAAACCATTTGCCGCTCTTTGATCTGAATTGGGAACATTTTGCCGAATGGGCTCATTGTTCAGCTTCTGATCGATACGAGAATCGGTCTGTGGTATCTGTGGCTTCAGCTTTGGATTCGATACAGGTGGGTTTGTCTTGCGTCTGTGATCTGGGTAGGGCGAGCAAGAATCGAGTTAGATGGACCAGAGGAAGAAGATCCCAAGACTCTCCCTTGGCCTTTGAATTTACCAGAAGACGATGATGAGAAGGGATTATTCACCTTCTTCATGAAACCCTTGACTTTATCCTTCACATCGTCCATGCCTAAGCTCGAAGGAGAGAGAGAGAGAGAGACAGAGAGAGAGAGAGAGAGTCAAAAGAAATGCAGGAAGCCGACTAAAAATCGAAACAGTTGATATTTTTCTGTTCTTGAACCGGCGTTGAACAACCAATGAAAATGGAGAAAGGTCAACTCTGGGAATGGAAGAAGTTATGTGATTGAATTACTAGGGTTTCTGCAAGTTTTTCAGTTCAAATGAGGTCTTGGAAATCAGAATTTTCCAATAGAAAATCAGTCCCAACACCATGAATTTTGTCTGAAATCTGAACTAATTATCAACGAATTTGATTGGCAGTTAGGTAGGATTTAAAAATGGTTACAAGAAATTCATTCCAGAAAGATAGAGGCGTTCCCTTGTTCGCACTTGCTAATTTAGAAGACGAAATCCGACTCGTAAACCAACGTAGTGTGGACAGACGATAAGCAATGATTATTCAACTGAGAAAATGAAGAAGAAGAAAACGAAGAAGAAATGAAGAAGAAGGAGGGTAATTTTGTCATTTTGTATTCTAAAACTAACACTTCCCTAACTGTGTCAATTTTGTTGATTTAAATATAATTTTTCGATTTT
This sequence comes from Macadamia integrifolia, assembly GCF_013358625.1. NCBI lineage: Eukaryota > Viridiplantae > Streptophyta > Magnoliopsida > Proteales > Proteaceae > Macadamia > Macadamia integrifolia. The sequence continues at coordinate 3,260,155 of NC_056559.1, forward strand.
AAAGGGGATGATGTAATTTGGACAAACTCCAGGGGAGGTTGATGTAAATCACCTTAGATAATATATCAATATTTTTGTCTTTTTTTTTTTTTTATTCTATTGATATTATAAATTTGTGTCAGGAGTGGGTCCCATTAAAAGGTAGTGCGAAGACCAATGACATGTGAAAACATCAATATTTGCAAAATTTATGTATTTTATGTGAGGTAGTTTAGGGCAGTCATTTCTCCTTCCCATATGTCTTGACACAGGATCACGTTAATTTTTATGATTTTTTTTTCTCATTTAAAATTTAAAATTTAAAATTGAAGAAGTGATATACACACTTTCACATACATGCCCTCTCACATTCTTTCTCTCCCCACAGCCCCCTCTCTTCCACGGGAAAACTATTTGACTTCACAGCCTTTATAAGAATGATGTGAGAGGGAAATGCTTTTAGGTTTTTTACCAAACTATATAATGGAAAAAGAAAGGCATATGCTTCTTAGTTATTTCCGTATGTCTATTGACTTGGGCATACAAATTCCCAAATACACGTGGTGGGCGGCATGTTAAACTCTTCCCCCGATAAATTATTGACAAAACTTTCCTACAATCCAAGTGCCGGACTCCAGTCAATTAGAGACGGGCCGGGGACATTCACTATTAGTGCACGTTCCGTTGTATTTGGGCCAATTCCAAAATTTGACTTGGAACACTTCATGGGATCCTCGATAACTCCGGAGTCCCACAATCCCTATTTAAACCACTAACTTGCACCACCTTCAGTTTCGAAGGAACAACTCAGGAGGAGAAGAGGAGTGAGAGAAAGAAAGAGGGAGGATGGAGTGCGGTGCTGTGGAGGGACTGATACAATCAGTTTTCGAAGGATGCTTATCGATGATGGATATGGAGATTGAGAGAAGGCCATACCATCGCAACTGTAGCTGTGCTCTCCACAAAAAAAGAAGCAATAGAAATCATCAAGGCGGTGGTGGTTCTTTCTCCAAGGCTTGTTCTCTCTGTGGAAAAGTCTCTTTTCCCATTCAACGTTCTTGGAGTGACGGTAGCCTGTTGTCTCTCGCAGCAGCTACTTACTACTCTTCATCTCCATCATCATCTTCTTCTTCTTCACCTGCTCATCATGATTCCGCGGCGGCGTTGGGAGCTGGACCCGAGTTTGCAGATTAGAGGAGGACGATGATTACCATCATCACTTCCATAGTTTCTCTCTCTTTATCCTGTTTTCCTACCTTTTTTGCTTTTCTTGTTTAGGGCTTCTTGTAGGCTTTTCAAATCTCAACTGTAAAAAAAAAAAAAAAAAAAAAAGAAATCTCTAGTAGCCCACTTCAAATATCAGAAAACCCCCCTCCCACTTGAAACCAAAAATAATAATTTTCATATTTTTATTCAGTCATCTCTGTATTTATGCCCCGTAGTAAATTGTATTATTCAGTTATTGATTCTATGCTTCAAGATTTAAATCTTCTTTTCTTTCCTGTAAAGAATTAACTTCCAAGTAGATTTGTGAGAAACACATGGTTTTGGCTGATTCATTGCAGGGTTGGACAACCGCTTATACACCCGATAGATCTGACCTATACAATAATAGTATACCATGTTGGGGTACGATATCATGTATTCATTTGTTTACACACATTCATTCCGATACATATAGATCCTTTTCAGGGGTGGCTGGAGATGAACCAGCAAGACACAAAATAAGAGAGAAAGTGAAACCCCAGTTTTGTGTCTTGCTGGTGCCTTTCTAACCGTGGTATGGTTGTAAAGGATTTAAATCTGATTCTGAAGGTTCATTCAAAGGACGAATAGTTATAAACCTTTTCTCCATTGATAGTGAAATAGATCCCAACTCACCATAAATGCAGACCATCTAATCAAATCACAATCATGTGGATCCCTATATGTGTTATGTGTTAAGATTAGATCAAACTGATTTCAATATTGTCTTCCAAATCGGATCCTAAGAAATAAGACAGCAAACCATACATGCACAACAAAACCATCAAGCAAGCAAGTATGCAGAATTTTTTTTTTTGGGTAAACAGCAAGAAAATAGATTTCCTGCATTAATAATTAAGCTCAAGTCTACGATGTTCAAGTTAAGAACGGTACAAGTGGATTCAAATCCTCTCTAATTATTAGGACACCCAACGTGGCATCCGACAGTTTAGGAAGACCTGAGCATAATTAAGCCGATAAGGTCGATTTTCCTTTTTTGATAAAGTCCCTCGTTTAAAATAGTCAAAACAGACAAACAGGCTAAAGTAGTCAAAACAAACAAAATAGTAGTTTTGGTGCTTGGAAACTAGAGCATGGTTGAAACCTAACATAATCCAAAACCACAAGGTCGAGATCCTAACACGGTTGATGGGCCAAATTCCAAAACGCCGGTTGTGTACAAAAACCTTGACCCTTAAATTAATTATTAAATATAAATTAAAAATTGCAAACTTTGGGCTATAATGTGGTTTGAGCAATCTAATTAACATTGGACCAGCTGGCCGGCTGTCATTTGACTTAGACAATATATGGTTTGGAAGAAAAGAACATCAACTTCAAACTTCCAATGCTCCAACAACTTAATTTGGGTGGTTAAAACCACTGAATTTGGTTAAATTTAATAGTTCGGTACATAACACTCAAAACCATGATAAATTTAATTTCAAGGATAGATATATAGACAAGGGTGAAAGAATCCTGCCCATTAGTTTGACTCTACACCAAGATACATGGAGCAGGTTGCTGGGGGCAGGGGTGTCTTTCATAGCCTGCCCCTTGTGTCTAGGCGTGAAGAACATACATGGGCATGGTTCTTCATCCATAAAATAATTACGAGAAAGATCCCTGGCATCTGGGGTTGTCTACGCCCAGGCATAGGCGAGTACAAAAAAATCATGTTGTTCCCTATCCTGTGCGTTAAAGATATCCCACACACCTCTCTATTGACCCTGCGTATTGGTGTTGCTTACACCAGAATGACAAAATTCATTCTCCCCAAAAATGATTTACACATGGTGCAAATGCAAGTTTGGGTCAAGTTACATTGGAATCTCCCGATAATTTATTTATCTTAGCATGTGATGGAGCGTAGGATTATCTCAGCTACGGAATGTATACTATTTGATAGTAACAAAGTCTCCAAGTAGCAAAAAGGTAGCTACATCCTTTCAAGTGGGCCATGTTAGCCAAATATAGTGATATGTATTATGAGTTATAATATTCCTACCTGTAGTGCAAGGCATATTCCATTTGGGTATCTGAATTCACGTTCGCCAATGTAATTATAGATATCTGAATACGATTAAATTTTAAGATCATATTCTTAAATATTAATAAAATATCAAAATATAATTAATACAAAGTTACTTCTATATATGTTTTGGAAAATATTAATAGAACATAAATTTTAAGAACAAATTATTACTAAATAGTTATCTATGAGTTCCACATTTTTGTAAATTGCAGATTCTCTGCAATGAACCGTTGGAGTTGCTGAAATTCTTTGACATGCGTTGGCAGGGGTTTTCTTCCATTCAGGAGTTTTTCTCTTGGTGGAAATGGAAGGCTACTTCATCTTCTAGAAAACAAATCCAGTCTGCTATGATGTTATATGTATTATACCAGTTTTGGGTTGAGAGGAATCATCGGCGTTATGAAAACATTTGCAAATTAGCGCCAATGATGGTGAAGATTGTGCTTAATAACATACAAGACCTATCATGCGTCAATCCTGTGATGATAAATCTTTAAGGGGGCGTTTGGTTCGATTTATCCATCGGACCAGATCCCAGGGAATCAGTTTCCCATTAAATTTAAACCGTTTGGTTCATTTTTGTGAAAAATCGATTCGGAGTCGTGGTGGCCAGTAGAATCAGGGATTTCAACTAAAATCCATGATTCATCCGAATCAACCTCAATAGGTTAATCCGGAATCGAGTCACGATTTATTGGGTTCGTATAAAAGACATGGATTCAACTGGAGTTCATTTCCACGGTTTCCTGCGATTCTCAGACTGTGAAGTCCGACCGAGGTTCTCCCTGAAACAAAGCGACGGGTGAAGCAACAGGTAAATCGTGATAATGGTCTTCTTCTTCTTCTTCTTCTTCTTCTTCTTCTTCTTCTTCTTCTTCCTCTGCTTCCTCTGCTTTCTCGTCTTCGTCTTCTTCCGCTCATCTTCTTCTTCTTCCTCGTCTTCTTCTTCTTCTTCTTCCTCTTCCTCTTCCTCTTCGTCTTCGTCTTCGTCTTCGTTTTCTTCTTCTTCTTCTTCTTCTTCTTATTTTTCTTCTTTCTTCCTTCCCTTTTTCTTCTTCTTTTATTGTGTTTAGGGTTTCTCATATTTACCCTCTGTCCATGACAGATGCTCGCATCTGAGAAGAACACCTAAAATCGAGTTGATTGAAGGTGAGATTTCCCCTCTTCTATGTATTCTTCTTTGTATTCTTGGGCTACATTTGTGTTTTATTAAGATTATTGAAGTTCGGTTTCTATTTTTCAGGTTGTAAACTTCATATCTAGGGTTTACCCTATTTCCAAATCAGACGATCGACTCCAAGGTTTGAAGAACTAGAATCGAAGCTTGATTTAAGGTTAGATTTCGATTCTTATGTGATTTTTTTGTTCTTCGTATGCGTGTTCTTAATATTATGGAAATTCGGTTTCCATTTTTTGTTCTTCTTCTTCTTCTTCTTCTTCTTCTATGGTGAAACAGCCAATGATGATTCATCAGTTTCTTCGTCCATGCTTGTTCTTGATCCTGATCTCTTTGTATGTTTTCTGCTCTTCATTTCTGTCTCTTGAGAAGCCTCTTTGAAGGATCAGATATTCTTTAATGGATGATAAGTTAAAGTCTAGCATGCTTGAATTAAGTGTTTAAATGCTTAATGTTTGTGTAAATAAGGATGCGATGGTGCCGATGGTTGGTTAAATTGTCATGCTGGTTCCTGTAATTATCATTGCTACTTCAGTATGACATAAACCTTAATGTTTTATTACCATGTCTTTGAATCATCATCAGCTACTGTTTCAGATCTCCCAATCTTTAGATACTTGCCTTCTTCATATCCTCTTATTTGGTTGGCAGAACATTTATAATAAGATGGATGCCCAGTGGGGTATTCTGAATACTCCCCGAAAAATCCTTCATTCTTTTGAATTGTTTTTTGAACTTGTTATTATCATATTCCTATTGGAGGAGTTGTCAGAATGTAATCTATTGAAGCCTTCCAAACTTATGAATGCTATCTTATCCTCTTCAGTCTGTTTATTCTGGCACTACAACCTTGAGAGAGCCTCAAATGCTATCCCTTAAGCTGGTGTGTGGATAACTTTGCACATACTAAAAGACCAGATATCTTCTGCTGACTCCTCAATGGAATTGCATAAGTTTTCCCCTAATTTCAGCGTACTCTGTTTGCTTCAGTGCTCAAATTTATCGTACAGTAATATGTCATTATTTCAAGAGTTTGCAATCATGAACCCAAGCTTTGAGAAGGTACCATATGGGCGAATGCTTTTGTTGTTCTTACAGAAAGTTGCAGAGTATCTTTTATCATTTATTTGTTATGAAAAGGAGAGATTATGCTCCTCAAGCCATGAGCTTTAGGACTTATTTTGGAGCTATGCTTTTAAAGAGTGGGTGATAAACTCTGGTTTCAGCCCTTTCCCTCAGGAATTCCTGCTGATAGGATGGTATTTGTGGCATTTTTTGCACTGATTTTCTCTCATGGGGCCACTTCATGCTTTAACTATTATTAACTTGCGTAAGAAGCTAAAGTTTCAAGAAGTAAGTCTCTTCATGTTTCATGTAGTTCTTTTTTACTAGAACAAGGGGTATTATCTCTTCATGTTTCATGTAGTTCCTGGACAGTTGGATAATAGTGCCTCCACTGATTCATACTGAAACAAAAACAGAGTGAAGGGAAAATAATCAGAATTTTCTTTTCTTTGAATCTTCCAAGTTAGATTACTATGTCTGACAATAATAGATAAATCCTGAAGGTAGAAGTGTTAATGTTCATCTTACCTGACATCCACAGAAGAGGCAATACCGATGTTCATCCCTGAGCTTCATCAGTATCTCTTGCAAATCCTGCATCCAAAGATGTCTTAGTGCAACCTGAACAAAACCCACCAAGTAGAAAGCTTGGCATTTGAACTGGATGACCACTGGCTATCTAACCCATCTCTAGGATCAAAGCAATTGAATTTATCTATCCTGTTCTTTCTGCCAAACAAAGGACATTGCTGCTTATTGCAATTACATCTTAATTTGGTTGCAGGAGCTGCTTTTGGCTTGATTTTCAGAACCCATCACCAAAATGGTGAGGCCACCGACTCACCTCAATCAAAAAACCACCTTGATTGATGCACACGACACTTATAAGCAGAAACACAGATTAAAAGAAAGAATCCAATCCAAACCTCTTATGTTATCTCTACTTCTTCATCTTCCTCTTCCTCTTCAGCTCCATCACCTTTTTCGTCGTCCTTGATGAAGAGGATGATGTTTAAAATTATTTAAGATATCAGAACTGGTTTGAAAAAACAAACTTAGAAATGAGTTCAGTCAATTCAGCAGATTGACAATGAAAAATATTTCATAAAAAATAATAAAAGAAAAACAGAAACAGTAATTTAATAACTAAAACCTATTTGGTTTAATTATTGACATAATCATAGGGAAAATGAGGAAAGCACAGCATCCAATTCCAACCCGGACCCTTACTTTATTTGTGTATTTCTGTCAATATGATTTTATTTGTCTGCTCCTATTACTATGATTCTATTTGTTTATTTCTAGTAATATGAATCCCATGAATTTTGGTTGCATGTTCTGTTTTTTGGGTCATGTAGACAGATGAATATCTGACATGGTATGTTATGGAAGCAGAAAAAAAGGTTGAATCTCACAACCTTCCCGTGGGTACTCAGTAACAATTTGTTTTTTCTTTGCCATTGCTACTTTTTACTCCATTACATGAGCTCTTGATGTCTGTTACGATTTAGGAAGAGTCCCCTATCTTCTGTCATGTGTGAATCTTTTAATTTTTTGTTCTACATCAAACATGAATTGCATTTGAAAACTTGATTTCCAAATTTGTATAGTGATTCCAAGATAGGTGAGTAGAAGACAATATGAGTACCATTTCCAAATTTGTATAGCACCAATTTATTATTTTTTCAATTTGAATGTAGATTTACTTTTACAATGGAGTTTGATGAAGGCTACAGGAGGCGAAGGAAAATCATTATCTTTGCAGCGACTGCTGTTGTTATAGCAGTCGATCAGTATATAAAAAAATATCTGAAGAAAGAGCCATACCATTGTGAACCCCTGCGTGGTATTACTGAAACAGAGAGAATTATCGGTCACACTGATAAAACATGTCGAGAACAAATAAGGTTAAGCAAGAGGGCTTTTTTTAGTTTAAGTCATTTGATTAGGGAGAAGGGTATACTGAGGGATAGCAGATCTGTGCAAGTGAATGAACAACTAGTTATGTTTCTACATACAGTAGGACACAATGTTAAAAATCGCGTCATTGCACACAAGTTTGGACATTCTGGTGAGACTGTCAGTAGGTACTTTAACATTGTATTGGGAGCAATCATTAAATTGTACCCGATACTATTGAAACCTCCAAGTGTCGCAGTGCATCATCGGATAACAAATAATGAAGGAAGATTTTACCCTTATTTCAAGGACTGCATCGGAGCCATAGATGGGTCCCATATCCCTGCGTGGGTGCATTTAAGCGACCATCCGAGGTTCCGTGATAGGAAGGGTGATATTTCCCAAAATATCCTTGCTGCCTGTGACTTTGACATGAAATATACTTACATTCTTTCTGGTTGGGAAGGATCAGCATCAGATGCTCGAATCTTAGACAATGCATTACATAGAGACGGCGACGGAAAATTGGTGCTGCCACGAGGTAAATATTATCTCGTTGATGCTGGGTATGCTAACCAACAGGGGTTCTTACGTCCATATCGAAACGTTCGATATCATCTGAGGGAGTGGAGAAATATTGATCAGTCACCAACTGATAAAAAGGAATTGTTTAACCTGAGACATTCACAATTAAGAAATGTGATTGAACGTTCATTTGGCCTCCTGAAGTCAAGATTCAAGATCCTGAAAAACCAGCCAGAATATCCTTTCAAAACACAAGCGAGAATTGTGTTGGCATGTGTGTTGTTGCATAACCACATTCTTACACAGAATAATGTTGAAGAAGAAGAACGATGGCTTGATGAAGAGGATGAAGAGGTTGAAGAAGCTAGTACTAGTACCCAATCCACTTCTCACCAAGTAAACGATGATGTTGAAGATGATAGTTCTGATGACGAGGATCATGCGCTGGAGAATGGTGATTGGGATCTATTTCGAGAACAAATTGCTGACCATATGTGGGCTGATTGGGTTGCAGCCGATTTATCCAACTCAGATTGAGTATTGAAGAACTAGAATATTTGTTATTGATAATATTGCAATTTGGAATGTAAATTTTGATGTGGACAAATTAAAATTTTTTTTTATTTTGCATGGTTTGGGATGACTGTATAAACATACTTGGAAGCAGATTTTATTGTAGTATGTGGACTATTATCTAAATTGCAATATTAGGTATATGGATTCCAATATTTAGTAATTGTTATTATTGCTTGATTTAAATTTTTTTTGTTGTGGGATGCATGTATGTGGACTATTATATAAATTGCAGTACAAGGTTTATGGATCTCTCAATTAGTAATTGGGCTTCTTGCTTGGTGTCAAATTTGTGCTGTGGGATGCATGTATGTGGACTATTATCTTTATTAAGAAACTATTAGGTTTATGAATTTCCCAAGTAGTAAGTGTTAATGATTGCTTGGTATTAATGAAATATACTCACATTGTATATGGTGTATTTTGTTAGTTTTGATGTGATGGAACCAACAGGAGATTCTAATAGTAGGTCACGGGACATTGCTTCATGGCCTAGCGCCGTTTCTCATTACATGTTGGAGTGTGTATTGAAGCAGTACAAGAGTGGTAAGGGTGGAGATAATGGACTGAAAAATGAGCAGTTCATTGCAATTGCCAACCAACTGAAGGAGAATTTTTTTACTAGTTACGACTGTGAACAAGTGAGAAACCACTTCCGGATTTGGAAGCAAAGGCTTAGAGCATTGAGTGACCTACAGAAGCAAAGTGGATTGGGTTGGAATGCATCTGAATTGAGATTTGATGCTCCTCAACACTTCTGGAATGATTATAGGGTATAATGGGATTCTTTAAATTGTTCTTTCTATATAATTGTGCGTTTTTTGTTTCTTACTTACAACATAAGCACATTGACATTGTCCTTTATATTGCTAGAAAAAAGAACAAAAGTATTGGAAGGAACATAGTGTGCTCCCAATTCACCTTGAAGTTGGAGCTTTGCTAAGGAAAGAGATGGCAACTGGGAATGATTCAACAGTCCCCTCTGAAGCTGCCACTGAAGTTATGATGGACATGACAGGTACTCATGTTGAGGGAATAGGGAACAATGATGGTGTTGACTATGAACATATTGAAGAAGAAGAAAGTGTTCCTTCCACTCCCATTGGTAGTACCAGTCGTTCGCGAGGAAGACCTCGTGGGTCCGTCAATAGTGGCAGAGAAAAGAGGAAGAAGGGTGTAGCTGAAAAGGTGGTAAGTCCATTGAAACAGATTGCTAACTCAATCGAGAAGATGGTAATGAGTGAATCTCAGACTGAATTTGGGAGAACCATTATAGATGCTGTTGATGCCATTCCAGACCTCAATTTTCAACAAAAGTTTAAGGCCAAGGAATATTTCATGGCCAAACGGAATTCTGCCATTATCTTCTTGGGAACAAAAGTAGAAGATAGGCGAAATCTGCTTGAGATGTACTTGCCAGAGATTGAGAAGAATTGAGGTGATAAAAGTAAGTGTTTGGATGGATATCCGACAATGGTTTTATTGAGCAAGAAAATGTATCTGTTTGGTTTAAGTAACTTTTTGGTTTATGTTAAGTCTGTGACAATGGATTAAATGTAGTATTAAGACAGGTTAAGACAATGGGTACTTCATATGTTTCTATCTGAATGATTTCAAGGTTTAAATATGGACAACATCATTCTTATTTGTTCATTTATATTTTGGTTTATTTGGTATGGTATATATAGGGAGCGCATAAGAAGCCAATTTATTTGGTTTATGTGCCATTGAAGTCTCCTATTTTTTGTCCATCACACTCAGATGGAGGGTGTACTTAATAGTATTTTCTATGCATATAGACTATTGAAAATGTTTGTGTTAACTTACAGATGACATCGAATATATCCGCTTGTGATATTGCAAAGTGTGATTACTGTGGGAAAGGTTGCTCAGTTTTCACTTCTAAGTCAGGGTCACATGTTGGAAGGAAATTTTTTAAATGTTCAATGAATTGTCACTTCTTCATGTGGGTTGACCATCTTAAGATGTGTGACTGTGGGAACGGTCAATGTAAGGTCAGAACTGCGAAAACAAGTGCGAATTATGGTCGATATTTTTGGTGCTGTCCACAATCAACTGGGGTATGAATTTTTTAAATTTTTTGTTTAATTTAATTTTGTAAACTTTTTTCAGATGTTTAAGATTTGAATGTTTATTTTCTTGTATTCTTATAAAATGATTATATTTGCTTTATAGGTTGAAAACAAAGGTTGTGGAATGTTTGAATGGATATCAAGTTCAAACCCAAGTTGTGATACTTACCAGACTCCACCTAGGTCCATATGCTCAGAAACATCAACTTCATCATCTCCTTCCCCTTCATCAGACTATATCAAAGGATACTTGAACGGTGCAATAAAAGAATCTGAGGGTCATATGAGGATGTTGAGAGATGTTCTTGACGTAGTCAAGAAGCTTGATTTAAACAAAAATGTATGATGAACTTTTTTGGAACTTTTTAGAAAGAAAAGTCTGAAGCCATTGTAATGATATTGAGTTCATTATCTATTTTTTTTTTTTCATAGAAAGACTTAATTAGCATTTACTAGTACCTGGATGGACTCAGTACTATATTCGAGTATTTACGTGCTTCTTCTCTCATTTGGTCCTAAGGACCTATATTACTGGCTTCTTGCTTGGAGACTGTTGTTTATAAACACTTTGAAGCATATATATCTCCATAAACCAAATCATCCGCTGGTTTGGGCAATTTTCAGATCTGAATTATATGGTACACGATACCTATTTCGATTACATGAACTACAATACAATCATGTCTTGTAATGTTCTTCTTTTTGGCCTCTTCAATTTACAAAAAAAAAATACAAATAAAAATGAAAAAATAAAAAAAATAAATTACTGCACTACAGTATTAGACTTAAAGGTTTAGGGTTACACTTTTTTTTTTTTAACATATTACCATAAAAAAGAAAAGGAAAAAAAATTAAAAATAAAGTACATGTGTGGACCAAATTGTATTTTTAGGTTTTGTTTGTGACAATTTTTTTTTTTCAACAGAACATGGGTTCAAAGACTCAAAGGTAACCAAACAGTTTTACACTCAGAATCAATGCCCAGAATCAGGGTAACCAAACAGTTTTCACTTAGAATCAAGTGACAGAATCAGGGTAACCAAACAGTTTTCCACTTAGAATCTGGCTAGTAGAATCAGGTAACCAAACAGTTTTTTTAACGAGTTGAAATGATTCCAAAGAAACTCATTCATTTGAGTTAGATCCAGAATCCATATTCCATGGGATCTAATCCGATGGATAATTCGAACCAAACGCCCCCTAAAGGAGCTCCAGATGTCTGCTTCTCTATCTGGAGATATCATCCAAACGCCCCAAGGAGATCATAGAGCTTCGCTGGATTCTCCCTCCTATAGGATGCTTCAAAATTAATATTGATAGGTGTTCTTTCGGTAAACCTAGTTATGCAAGAGCTAGAGGGGTTGTCCACTGTCGCTGCTTGCACAAGCACAGAAGGCAGAGGCCCAGAGCTTTGTCCGGGGTTAGTCCTCCGACGCTCAAGTTAGAGATCGGCCGCACAGTTTTTTTACAGGAGCAATGGTGTGGGTTTTGATGCTTACCTTATTCCTCCTCTCCGGGCCCTCTCTTATAGCCCTTAGGGTTTAGGGTTTCTCTTTTCCTTGGAAGAGTCCTCCTCGGGTCCGCCTCCTTTCCTTTTCGAGTTCTACTCGGATACGTCCTATCCCCTTCGTGAGGAATATTCTCTTTACGCGGTTGACGGAGTAGGAGTCCTTGCGGCCTCTATCAGGTGGGCGACACGTGTCCAGGTGGGCGACATGTGTCCTTGACCTATGGGGCAATCAATTTGGCCATATTAGGAGCCCCCTTACTCTCACTAGGAGGCTTTTCCTGTGGGAGTAACCAAGTTTTTCATTATCATTTTTTTGTTTGTTTTTTTTCTTTCCGTTCATGCGTCCCTTCGGCCTTGTTCCTTCGGCTTTGACCTTAGTCTTTCTTGAGACCAAGACCTTCGGTCAGGTCAGCTCGGCCTGAGCTCCCAACCGAGGTAGGGGCCTTCGGTCAGGTCCACTTGGCCTTAGCCTGAGCTCCCAACCGAGGTTGTGACCTTCGGTCAGATCAGCTCGGCCTTGGCCAGAGCTCCCAACTGAGTTTAAGACCTTCGATCAGATCAGCTCGGCCTCGGCCTGAGCTCCCAACTGAGGTATGGACCTTCGGTCAGGTCCGCTCAGCCTTGGCCTGAGCTCCCAACCGAGGTTGTGACCTTCGGTCAGGTCCACTCGGCCTTGGCCTGAGCTCCCAACCGAGGTTGTGACCTTCGGTCAGGTCCCCTCGGCCTTGGTCTGAGCTCCCAACCGAGGTAGGGACCTTCGGTCAGGTCCACTCGGCTTTGGCCTGAACTCCCAACCGATGTAGGGACCTTCGGTCAGGTCCGCTTGGCCTTGACCTGAGCCTCCAACCGAGGTGAGGACCTTCGGTCAGGTCCGCTCGGCCTTGGCCTGAGCTCCCAACCGAGGTATGGACCTTCGATCAGGTCCGCTCGGCCTTAGCCTGAGCTCCCAACAGAGGTTGTGAACTTAGGTCAGGTCCACTCGGCCTTGGCGTGAGCTCCCAACCGAGGTTGTGACCTTTAGTCAGGTTCGCTCGGCTTGGGCCTGAGCTCCCAACCGAGGTTAAGACCTTCCGTCAGGTCAGCTCGGCCTCGGCCTGAGCTCCCAAGGTAGGGACCTTCGGTCAGGTCCACTTGGCCTTGACCTGAGCTCCCAACCGAGGTTATGACCTTTGGTCAGGTTCGCTCGGCTTTGGTCTGAGCCCCCAACCGAGGTTAAGACCTTCGGTTAGGTCCACTCGGCCTTGGCCAGAGCTCCCAATCGAGGTTAAGACCTTCGATCAGATCAGCTCGACCTCGGCCTGAGCTCCCAACCGAGGTATGGACCTTCGGTCAGGTCCGCTCGGCCTTGGCCTGAGCTCCCAACCGAGGTTGTGACCTTCAGTCAGGTCCGCTCGGCCTTGGCCTGAGCTCTCAACCGAGGTTGTGACCTTCGATCAGGTCCATTCGGCCTTGGCCTGAGCTCCCAACCGAGGTAGGGACCTTCGGTCAGGTCCGCTCGGCTTTAGCCTGAGCCTCCAGCAGAGGTGAGGACCTTCAGCCAGGTCTGCTCGGCCTTGGCCTGTGCTCTCAATCGAGGTATGGACCTTCTGTCAGGTCTGCTCAGCCTTGGCCTGATCTTCCAACCGAGGTTGTGACCTTCAATCAGGTCTGCTCGGCTTTGGCCTGAGCCCCCAACCGAGGTTAAGACCTTCGGTCAGGTCAGCTCGGCCTCGGCCTGAGCTCCCAATCGAGGTAGGGACCTTCAGTGAGGTCCACTCGGCCTTGACCTGAGCTCCCAACCGAGGTTGTGACCTTCGGTCAGGTCCACTCAGCTTTGGCCTGAGCCCCCAACCGGGGTGAGGACCTTCGGTTAGGTCGACTTGGCCTTGGCCTGAGCTCCCAACCGAGGTATGGACATTCGGTTAGGTCCGCTTGGCCTTGGCCTGAGCTCCCAACCAAGGCTGTGACCTTCGGTCAGGTCTGCTAGGCCTTAGCTTGAGCTCCCAACCGAGGTTGTGACCTTTGGTCTGGTTTGCTCAGCTTTGGCATGAGCTCCCAATCGAGGTCAAGACCTTCGGTCAGGTCAGCTCAGCCTCGACCTGAGCTCCCAACCGAGGTGAGGACCTTCAGTCAGGTCCGCTCGGCTTTGGGATGAGCCCTCAATCGAGGTGAGGACCTTCGGTTAGGTTCGCTCAACCTTGGCCTGAGCTCCCAACCGAGGTATGGACCTTCGTTCTGGTCCGCTCGGCTTTGGCTTGAGCTCCCAATCGAGGTTAAGACCTTCGGTCAGTTCAGCTCGGCCTCGGTCTGAGCTCCTAACCGAGGTAGGGACCTTCGGTGAGGTCCGCTCGTCCTTGGCTGAGCTCCCAACGGAGGTGAAGACCTTCGGTCAAGTCCACTTTGGCGCAGATCTCGAGGGGTGGTAATTGGTGACGTGACGATGCCATTAATGCTCGGATAGTTGTACCATTTTTCTTCTATTTATAAAGTGTGGGGGTCCATTTGTGGGCCACTTTCGTTTTTCCCTCGGAGAGCCTTCCTTCGGTCTAGGTGTCCCTTTTCCTTTAGCGCTTCGTCTTCACCAAAAGTAAGTACCATGTCACACCCCGTTCACACAGAACCAGACCGGTGACCGGGTTAACTCCGGTTAACCCAAACCTGCCAGGATCATCTGATACAGTACCCAACCACAACATACACATGTCTAAGATAAACGTTCAAAAGTTCAGCGGAAGACTTAATTTACCTGTAAATACCTCTAATATACTTGATACCCAAATTGTAGTATGTAGATAAATACATGTGGGCCCGCAGACATGATATTTATACAAAAAGAATAACAATTCACATATCAAGTACATAAAAAGGGGTCATCAAAAGAATAAAAAAGTAAAACCCTATACGGCGTCAATACTGCGGTCCCGCAGCACAGCCCCCGCACGTGCAATCCGTACCGTGCTCACACTCCTCGGGGACCCACCAATCCTCATCGAAAAACTCAACTGTGGGGCCCGACCCTTGATCTTCAGGCGGGATGAGCTCACTAGCTCAGTAAGTGAAAAGAAGGACCACATAACAATCCACACAACAATCACATCCATATGCACTATATGCTATGCAATTCATTTTAAATCTCATCCACCTAAACAACATTACTAAGTCTTTGGTTTGGTGCTAATACAACCACAGTGCGCGTATGCTCCGGGTACGAGCCACGAACTCCATCCCGTGATACGCCCATAGGGCTGTCGGAGAAGGCCCACTGTGAGTACTTGGAAAAGTAAAGCATGTCGACTACCGGCTCTCAACATAAAAGTAAATGACAGAAAGTAAAGGTGCTAACTCCAGCAATTTAAAAGCATTACGATTGGCCCTCTTGAATATACCACTGAGGTTGGTGACTGTCCTAATGACTAGCAGGGCGTATGTCTAACCGCCACAGTGACCCGACACCCGCGACCACTGCTTCCCCCTAAGTGATAACCCAACACCTCAACCCCTGTTGGGAAGGATCGTAACACAGGAAGATAATAATCCTAAACCGCATGCTCCTATATGACATAGTACGATTGTATAGTGCCATCGCATCCCATTCCACTGGCCACCAATGCACTCGTTTCCAAGCCGACTACGGCATCTAGTCTAATAATGCATCATGCACAATGATTCCATCATTCATCACATAAGCACATCGATCAAATAGCATTGAGAAAGTAAACACAACACACATGTCATAATCATGTGAGGATGACTAAGCTACACATAGTTTGCATGATGACATGGCTAGTCTAGATACAATTGAATGATGCCAAACAAGCTTTAAAGTAGAAGCAAACGTCCTCTTCCCACTTACTTGTCGTATACAAAGACTCACGCCCGGTACGGGTGAGATCTAGCGCCAGAAACGTAAATTTTGGGGAACCTATCATAAGTGAATGGTGTTAGCATTTCACCACTTTGGGGTCAAAAGTGACAAGATTTGATGACAAAATCATATTTAGAATCATAAAAGAAGGTTGCACGCCCATTTTGGGTCCATTTGGACACAAAAATCACGTTGGGGACCTCTCGGGTGGGTCGGATAGCCCACCGATCGTAGCCGAGGGCCTGCCCTCTCAGGCGGGCCGTTCGGCCCACTGGTCTCAACCCACCTGAGAGGGCGAAAAAGTGCCTTTTTTCCCTAAAACTTTTCCCAACCTTTGGGGAATCAAATGGGGCTTTTCCAATCACATTTTCCATACATTCAAGGTCTTATAAGAT
Source organism: Macadamia integrifolia (assembly GCF_013358625.1). Lineage (NCBI taxonomy): Eukaryota > Viridiplantae > Streptophyta > Magnoliopsida > Proteales > Proteaceae > Macadamia > Macadamia integrifolia. The sequence goes on from NC_056559.1 coordinate 3,276,495, forward strand.
GATTCTAACCTAGATCTAAGTTAGATTTAAGGATTAAGAAGCTATCTTACCTTCTTTGCCCAAGAACTCTTTCAAAACCCCAAAATCACTTCTTAGCTCAAGAAATCACCAATGCTTCTCCAACCTTGTAAACACTTCTTCAAATCCTTCAAAATCAACTCATATACCATCTATCAAACCTTAGATTCATCATCTCAAGGGGAATTTACAAGATCTCAAGGAACTCTACCCAAATCAAGGGTTTTACTTGGGTTTGGTGAAAGCTTAAGAAATATAGCCTTTGCTCACCTCCAATCGTAGATCTCATGTTGGGGATCACTCTTCCGGCGTTGGAATGGGAAGATCAAACCTTGGCATTGCTTAAATCCATTTCTTCTTCCTCTTCCTTCCCCTTTCTTCTTCTACGTTCTCTTTTCTCCCTTCTTTTCTCTCTCCTCTTTACTCTTCTCACCAAACCTCTTAATGTAATAAATGAGAAAATGAAAAATATAATAATATTATTTATACCTTTTTAAAACCACTAGTAACCACATGGGTGGGTCACTCAGGTGGGCGGATGAGCCCACCTGTGACCGCCCACCTGAGGGCCGAAATATGGCCGAAAAATGGGATTTTGATGGAATTCGACTCTTGACACACGGTATATTATACGTATGTGCTTTAGGATACGGCTACATACCAACATTATCCGTACATGACCTTATGATATGTGCATGTGCATGGCTTGGGTACACCCGTCTCCTCTGGCACTAACTCTGACTTGTCTGGCCAACCCTTGTTTAAAGTCACCCTTGCCATCATGGTCCATAAGGAACCCGCCTTAACCCTCTCTAGTTCAGGTCCTGCATGGTTAAACCGGGTCAACCGTGTAATTAGACCGGATTTTAAAAGTAGGGAATCACATACCATGTCTTCTTCATCCGGGTACAGTTCCTCGTCCTTCAAGAATACAAAGTATCACCGTAGGTATCGGAATCTATGGGGGGTCCGAGGGATGTCCTCGAACTCTTCCCCCGATTCGCCCTCTTCTCGCGACTCATCATCCACGGCCTCGCCATCTGGGTCCGAAGGTGGCTCAAACGGTGAGGGAATCAGGGAGAGGGTGCTTGAATCCTGAGCCCAGACCCAGGACCCCCTCGAGGTGGAGGCCTTGCACATCGTCTCTACAATAAATGAGCTGGAGATGGGGGAGCTAAGGGCCTCCTTCAGTATCTCGAATGCTTAGAGCTCTGGCTACTGAAGCTGACCAATCGAGCCAGCTATTGGAACTCTAAAGAGATATGCCTATATAAGGAGGCGTTTAAGGCCTACCTTCAGCTTCCCTTCCATCCTTTCTTCGCCCAGGTGTTTCGGCACTACGGGATTTGTCCGACCCAGCTGACGCCGAACGGATGGCGGCAGATGCTTAGCTTCATCATTCTTTTCTCTAGGTGCCAGAGGCCTCTCTCCCTCCCTCTCTTCGTCAATTGCTTCCTTCTTCAGGCCTGTAATGGTCTTTCGGGTAGGTACTACTTCAGCCCTAGGAAAGACCTTCGGCTGCTGAACGACTACCCAATGTCGATCCACGGGTGGAAGGAGAAATTCTTCTTCGTGAGGTTATCCGAAGGGGTGCCCTTCGGCACCGTCTGGGATATCCCCGATCTAAGGATGGTGAACTCCGCTCCTACCCTTCTTGGGACAGACACGGAGTCGATGGCGATGGTGAAGCGTCAAGACATCTGCCCTCCAGTTGAGTTTGACAGCCTAAAGTCCAATGCCATTTTGTTCAGATTCGGGCTTAGCCCAGGTGAGTCTTAGGCCAGCCCAAGTTTATTTGCCTCAGGTACTTGTGTTTCATACTAACTCCCTTCGTCTTCATGCAGTGCAAATCTCTAGGGCTGAGGCCAGGGCTGCAGCTGTGGAGAGGCAAGTCCAAATAAAAGAGGCCAGGGCGCGGGATGCGCAGCAGTAGCAGGGGCTAAAGAGGAAAGGGAAGAAGAAGGGTCCTCCCTCCTCCGAAGCTCCCCCACCGAAGAAAAGGTCCAAGGCCGAAGGACCTAGTACCGAAGCGGTCCAGGCCCTCGTCGCCCCGGGCCATATAGCTTGTCTGCCCGAGACTCCTCCCCCGTGGCAGACTTCAGAAGCCCCAGGGTTGGGAATGCTAGGGCTGAGGTTGGCTTCGTCCCTCGGTGGTCGGTTAAAGAAGACGACACCCTGTCCGTCAACCGTGTGGCTCGTGAGCTGGTACTGAAGGGTAGCCTCCCCCGAGATGCCGTCGAAGCACAACGACAAGGGACGGCGGCCATGATAACAAGTGCCTGCATCTTCATGGCAGGGGTAAGCTTCGGTCTTCCAAACCTTGATTTATGATCATTGCAATGTACTGACCATCGGTATCTTATGCAGGCCCAAAACCAAGTGGGTCAACTGGCGATCCGGGCCGAAGCCATGGCCCGAGACCTCGAGGCTTCTGAACGCGGGAAGTCAGTCCTGGAGAATGAGTGTTCGGTTCTCCTCGAGAAGGTGGAGCACCTGGAAGCGGACCTTCTTCGTACTCGCCAGGAATGCGATCAGAAGCTTACGGAGCTGAAGGCATAGATAATGGCAAGGGTTCAGGAGGCCGAGACCGGAGGGGCCGAGAGATATAGGGCCTTTGAGGGCTTTCGGGAGGAGGTCAAATGCGCCATTGCCCCTGGGTTCACAATGGGCACTACTGAGGTCCAATACTGGGTCCTCGAGCACTACCCAAAGGTCTCTTTCGAGGACAACGGGCTCATCTTCAAAAAAGAGTGTGTTGAGGTAGCCCCAACAGCCACCGAGGTTTTCGATGCCGATGGCGAAAGCTGTAGCGAGGAAGGTGAGGTTTAGCTGCAACGTGAGGTGCCTCTGACTCCTGGTCACGATGGCTCTGATGGGGAGATCCTCCACCATGCTGACGATGAGGCCTTGAATCCGACAGACGCCCCCTGAAGCCACCCTGTGCCCTACCTCAGCCTTCAGGCTTTCTTTTTTTGTTATGTGAGCCTTCCTCTCTTTTTTCTTTTTGTGATGTGAGCCTTCGGGCCTTTTCGTGTAATCTCGGCCTTCGGGCCTTTTTTTTAATGAATGAATATTTCCCTTTCTTCAGATACCTTTGCCTTTTACTATTTTGTATTTTCTCTGATAAAGGATATTTAGCCCGTAGGTAGGTGCAAGAAGGCCAAACCCTTCGGCGGCCCTAGGATTAAAAGGCCTCTACTCTAGTACGAGGCTTGGTTCTGCTCCGTCGGGTTATCCGAGAGGTTTCCCACGTCTGAGGGCCATGGACTTAAGGGATCACGAACAAGTAGGATTCAGTCGGAGCCCCCGACCAAGGTAAGGACCCTCAGTTAGGTCTGTTTGGCCTTGGCCGGAGCTCCCAAACGAGGTCGTGACCTTCGGTCAGGTTAGCTCGGCCTTAGCCAGAGCCCCTAACTGAGGTCGTGACCTTCGGTTAGGTCAGCTCGACCTTAGCCAGAGCCCCCAACCGAGGTTAGGACCTTTGGTCAGGTCCGCTCGGTCTTAGCCTGAGCTCCCAACCTGAGGTGGTGGCCTTCGGTCAGATCCGCTTGGCCTTCACCCGAGCTCCCGACCGAGGTTGTGGTTTTTCGGTCAGGTCTGCTCGGCCTTAGCCTGAGCTCCCAACCGAGGTGGTGGCCGTGACCTTCGATCAGGTTAGCTCGGCCTAAGCCAGAGCCCCCAACTGAGGCCGCGACCTTCCTCATTGTCGGCCAGAAAAGGCCCTGCCTCAGCACTTTATGTGCCAAGGCCCGGGCGCCCAGGTGTTGGCCACATATCCCTTCATGCACTTCTCTAAGTGCATACTTGCCATCGGCGGGGTTCAGGCACTTGAGGTATGGCGCGGTGAACCCTATTTTGTACAGCGTCTCATCCTTCAGAAGGAAGCGTGCTGACCTCATCCATACTTTCCTTGCCTTGTCCCTATTCTCTAGTAGCTTTCCTTCCTTGAGGTATTCGGTTATGGCATCCATCCAGCTATGGCCGTGTTTACCTACAGGTAATAACTCTTGGGGTCTTTCGGTATTCGGCTGTGGTAGCACTTCAAAATACACCGATCGTCTAAGGTCTGCGAATTTACAGGTGGCCAACTGCGACAGTGCGTCTGAACTAGCATTCTCTTCTCGTGGCACCTGCCTTACCTCAAATTCCTTGAAGGCTGTTATTCTTTCTCACATTGTCTTCAAGTACCCAGCCATCCTTTATTCTTTGGCTTCGTAGTCTCCATTCACCTGTTGTACCACGAGCTGTGAATCACTATGCACCACCAGCTCCTGTACCATCAAAGCCCGTGCCAGATTAATTCTAGCAATTAATGCTTCATACTCTGCTTCGTTGTTGGAGGTATCGAAGTCAAACCGTATGGCGTACTCAATCTTAAAACCTCCGAGGCTAACCAATATGATCCTTACGTCGCTTCCTGCACTGTTGGAAGCACCATCCACGTACAATGCCCAAGCCTTTTCTTCTCGGTCCTCGGAAGATTCCTGGGGATTGTCAGGGAGCGTCGTCTCAACTATGAAGTCTGCGAGGGCCTGTGCTTTTATTGCGGTTCTCAGTTTGTACTGGATGTTGAATTCTCCCAACTCTATGACCCAGTTTACCAGGAGACCGGACATATTCGGCCGCTGCAGTATCTTCTTCAGGGGCTGGTCTGTGAACACGCATACCGTATGCGATTGAAAATAGGGCCTCAGCTTTCTTACCGTTGTTACCAGGGCGTATGCCACTTTCTCCGTCTTTCTATATCTTGTTTCAGCATCTGGCAGGGTTCGGATGACGTAGTATATCAGCCGTTGTTGCCTTTCTTCTTCCCTCGTTAGTACTGCATACAGCTACTGTTGATACAGCAAAGTACAATTGTAAGGTATCCCCGGCATTTGCCTTTGTCAGCAGCGGGGGTGCGGCCAGGTACTCCTTTAGTTGTTCAAAGGACTTTTTGCATTCCTCCGTCCACTCTAACTTCTTGGATCCCTTCAAGGCTCTGAAGAAGGGGAGGCATCTGTCAGCCGATCGAGGTAGGAATCGCCCTAGGGCGGCGACTCTGCCTGTTAGCTCCTGGACTTGCTTCACATTCTGGGGTGACCACATATCTCGAATGGCTTGTATTTTCACCGGGTTGGCTTCAATTCCCCTCTCCGAGACAATAAAGCCAAGGAACTTTCCCGAGGCAACTTCAAATGCACACTTTGCCGGGTTCAGCTTCATGTCGTACTGCCTCAGCACCTAGAACGCCTTTTCTAAGTCTTAAATGTGTTGTTCCGCCTTTAGTATTTTTACAAGCATATCGTCCACGTATACCTCCATGGTTTTGCCGATCATCCCCCTGAAGATTTTATTCACCAACCTTTGATAGGTGGCCCCTGCGTTTTTTAGCCCGAAGGGCATGAATTTATAGCATTATAGTGCTCCCTCGGTCACGAAGGATGTCTTCGGGACATCAACCTCTGACATCTTGATCTGATTGTACCCCGAGTATGCATCCATGAAGCTCAACGCTTCGTATCCTGCCGTGGCATCAATGAGGAGGTCTATTTTCGACAAGGGGATCCGTCCTTCGGGCAAGCCTTGTTCAGGTCAGTGAAGTCGATGTAGATCCTCCACTTTCCATTTGCCGTCGAGACCATCACCACATTGGATATCCACTTCGGGTATTGGATCTCGCGGATGAACTGGGCCTTCAACAACTTCTCTACTTCTTCATCTATTTTCTGCGGCCTTTCGGGGGTAAAAGTTCTCTTCTTCTGTTGACCGAATTCTTTACCAGGTTAACATTCAGATGATGCTCTATTACCTCTCAATCTATTCCAGACATGTCTGAAGCCGACCAGACGAAGACATCAGAGTTGTTTCGGAGGAATGAGACGAGTTTTTCTCGTTGTTGCCTCAACATTGTAGCCCCGATCTGGAATTGCCGAGCGTTATCCCCCTCTTCGGCCTCAACTTGTACCAGATCCTCAACCAGTTCCCCCTGTTGATAACTGGCGTCATCGCGCAGATCTTCTGTCAGGAGCGCCTCGCCCGCCTTTTCCTCTTCCCCACAAGGTAGGGGCATAGTACCTCCGGGATGCCTCCTGATCGCCTCGACATTCCTCGACACCGTTCTTGGTTGAGAATTTCATCTTGAGATGGGGTGTGGAGACGACAGCCTTCAGTAGGTTCAAACCAATCCTCCCCTAGTATGGCGTTGTATGCCGAGGTAATGCCTACTACCAGGAAGTTGATCATGACTGTTACTTGGCGATCTCCGGTGCCGCCTCTTACTAGCAACTCAATCGATCCTTCCACCTTTACTGGGATGCCGGAGAATCCTTGCAATGAATGTTTGACTTTCTTCAACTTTCCCTCGTCCAGGCCAATCTTCTGGAAAGCAAGGCACAGGATATCAGCTAAACTGCCGTTATCCACTAAGATCCTCTTCACTTTGCAATCCTCTATGGTCATGGTGACTACTAGGGCATCGTCGTGCGGAGTGTGCACCCCTTCCAGATCATCGTATGAGAAGGAAATAACCATCTCTATCCTCGCCTTCTTGTTCGACCATTCAACCACATGTACGCTTCTCGCATAGGCTTTTGTTTTCCTAGCCGAGACTGAATTTTCTCCAACGACTAGGCCTCCACAGATTGTCGCTATAACTCTAGTTGGGCTCTTATTCTCATCCCGGAGACGATGGTCAGCTTCCTTAGGTGTCCAGTCCCTTTGTCGTTCCTGATTGCCTCTGCGGGCAGGCCCCCTTCTTTTATAGCGGCCTCTGCCATCTCTCCGATGGTTGTCCCTACGGTCATTACCATCTTAGGCATCCTCCTTTTCGCGGTCCACGAATCGGCCTAGATATCCTCTTCGGATCATTCCTTCTATTTCCCCCTTGAGGTGCTAACAATCTTCAGTGTCGTGGTCGTGGTCCCTGTGGAAGTGGCAATATCTTTCCATATTTCGTCTCTCGAGGTGCCGTCCCATCTTCCTTAGCCACTTCATGGCTCTGGCATCTGTGGAGTCCTTTATCTGCATCAATACATCCGTTCGTCTCCAGTTTAGGGGCGCGTATTTCTCGAACTTCCTTGGTGGACTGGGTGCCCGACCAAGCTCAGACTTTCATCTTTTGCCTTCTTCGGAGGGTTTGTCGTGCCCCTTGAGATTCTTTTCCTCCCCGTCTTCCTTTCAGCTTCTTCATCGGCTTGAATGGTTTCTTCAATCTGGATGTACTTATCGCACCGAGCTCTCAACTCTGTCAGGTTCCTCGGTGTATGCTTCGCCAAAGACCTTTTCAGCTCCTTATCCTTGACGCCTCCTAGCAGGGTTGTGAACTCTTCTTTCGGGTCCAGACCTCTGATCGTGATCTTCTCTTGTTGGAAGTGCTTCATGTAGTTCCGTAGTGATTCTCCTTCATGTTGCTTGACGTTGGTCAAGTTCAACGTGGTCTTCTGAAGGGGTTGGCTACTGGAGAATCCCTTCACGAAGAAGTAACTTAGATCTTCGTCGGCAGACGGTTGTACCATAGCCTTGCCGATCCTCTGAACGTCAACGACAGGGCGAGACACATGATGTTTTTTGAGACTCGATGGAACTGCATAGCAACCTTGAAGCCTTCTAGATGATTGACGGGGTCCCCAGACTTGTCGTAGGTGTCATACTTTGGCAGGCGAAAGCTGATCAGGAGCTGGTCCCTCATGACCTCATCAGCTAGAGCCGTGTCATTAGTGAGGTCTGGATCGCGAGCTCCCGTATGATTTTTGGCCACCTTCTTGATGTCATCTTTCAGGTCCAGGATCATCTGCTTTAACCCTGAGTCCTCGTGTCTCTGTTCGTCTCCTTGGCGTGGTTCCCCATGTTGGTCTCCAGCGGCACGCCGCATCCTTCCTCTGGGTGTGGGACTTTCCCTCATTGCTCGGTTTCAAAAATTATGACCGGACCTTATCGATCCTGCACTGCTTTGATCCTCGTCTCGAGCTCTCTCAGGATGGATATGGGGGCCTCGCGGTGCTCCATCGGTCTTCTGTGAGACAGCTTTGGAGACCTCCTTCATTGCCTTGGCCATTCGATCATATTTGTCCTAGAGGGCTTCGAACTGCTCCCTTGTCACGTATTCCTGCGCTCCAGGAGGGGGCGGAGGATTACTATCTCCGCGCATCGAGTATCCGGCCAAACACTGGTACCTCACAGAACCTTCCCGATCATCGTTTCCCCTTTCTCGTCCAATTTCGGTCGAGGGAGGGAGCCCTCCTGAAGGTTCCTCCCCCCCCATGTTCATGTTCGATGCTACTCTCGTCTTCTTACGATTGTAGGTTCTCCCCACCATTACTGTCGTTTCCCATGGACGGTGCCAATCTGTCACTGCCAAAAATCCGTATGAGCTGATCCTGCACAAGCACAGAAGGCAGAGGCCTAGAGCTTTGTCCGGGGTTAGTCCTCCTACGCTCAAGTTAGAGATCGACCGCACAGTTTTTTTGCAGGAGTAATGGTGTGGGTTTTGATATTTAACTTTTTCCTCCTCTTCGGCCCTCTCTTATAGCCCTTAGGGTTTAGGATTTCTCTTTTCCTTGGAGGAGTCCTCCTCGGGTCCGCCTCCTTTCCTTTTCGAGTTCTACTCGGGTACGTCCTATCCCCTTCGTGGGGAATATTCTCTTTACGCGGTTGACGGAGTAGGAGTCGTTGCAGCCTCTATCAGGTGGGTGACACGTGTCCTTGCCCTATGGGGCAATCAATATGGCCATATCATCCACAACCATTTGAGCAGGATTGCGCAATGCTTTTCTTGGTTTGAAGGAATTATAACAAATTTTTGTGCTGAATTAATTTGCACTATATTTTGAAGCTATTAAGCTAGCAATGCATCTGAGCCTAGTTTGGATCAAAGTAGAATGTGACTCACAAGCTGTGGTTTGGTGCATAGCTAGAAAAGCCATTATGCGGTCCTTACGTCAAAGGTGGCTCTTCTATTTGAGTTATTTGGACAGGTTCAATTGGCTATTACTCACTACTTCAGGGAAGTGAATAGTGCAGCTGATGGACTTACCAAGCATGCAACTATCATGTGATCTACATCTATTTGGAATGGCCCTCCCAAATTTATTGTCAATGATATTGAATGGGACACTACAGATTGACCAAGATTTTGGTTTGAATGAAAAGTTGATCCATCAATGATCTGCTGTTGAATGTGTTGTCTTGGATTTCTTCTCTGCTGGTGGTAATTTTGAAGGTAGAGATGGGGTCTAATTCCATATGATTGTTTCCTATGACCATGGGGATTTTTGTCATTCATTCATTTGTTTGTTTTTAAATTTCTTTACTGACCTTAAGCAAGTATAATAATAATAATAATAATAATAATAATAATAATAATAATAATAATAATAATAATAAGAATAAGAATAAGAATAAGAATAAGAATAAGAATAATAATAATAATAATAATAACATTATTATTATTATTGAAACATATATTTTTTTAAATTACATTAATATCCTATTTTATATTTTATTACCATCAGGATACCAAATGACCCATAATATCTCTACCTATATTCAAATAAGTGGATAAAAATCAAAATCGAGTCAGTTGGATTGTTTGAGCATCCATTTGTATCTCTACCCTATTGGGTGGCATAGTCTATTGCCTTTTGGTGTTTGGGAAATAAAAGATCAAGTATTTAATTGGTCTAGGTTTGTTCCTTTTGGTTGTATCGATCCCACGTTGCTATGTTGTTTATGTGGATATAAGTGCCAATCAAAGTCTTATGGGCAAGAATTTGGTTCTTAGGCTTCTCTATTTCGTAATTAATAAATTTTTAAACTTACATCTACGCCCCACCCCCCACGCCACCCCGCCCTAAAAAAAAAAAAAAACCACCAATGTCCTTCATTTAATCTCCCCTCATAAAAATTCTCCTATAATCATGCTCATCTACCTATATCATTCTCTTCCACATTACAAAATAGAATGTGGAAAATGATATGGTAGACCCATGGTTTTAAGTATCTCCGATATCGATACGATACCCTCCGATACGTATCTTAAATTTAGTCAATCGATACGATACACACCGATACGATACATTGAATTTTTTAAATCATTTCGTATCGATATATATCATACAATACAAACCGATATGCAACAATACACCACTAATACACATCGATACGATACGACATGTCTCGATACGACTCTATGAAAAATATAAAATTGAGGTAAAATGTACGTTTCGGTATGTATTGGTACGTATCGGTGAGTATCGGTATGTATCGATCGGTACGTATCGGTATATATCAGCACGTATCGGTGAGTATCGATATATATATATCGGTACGTATCGGTGAGTATCGATACGTATCGGTGCTACGGTCATATAATGGCCAATATGGGTAATTTTTCAGAAAAAAACGATTTTTTTAAGGGTTTTTGTTCCAAAGTTGTTGTCTATCATATTTTTCCCTAACCAAAGTGGAAATCAAGGTTGGGAACAAGGATTTTACATTTATGGGACAACTACATACCTTGAATTCTTAGTACGATACCCTCAATTTAGTGTTTATGCATAATACATGCTATCAATAGATTTTTTTAACAAATTCTTTATGCAAAAGTGTTTAAAAAAATGTTTTCTATCCATTTATGTGTGTATCTTAGTGTATCTCCGATACGATACGATACCCTTCGATACGTATCTTAATTTTGGCCAACCGATACGACGACCGATACCGATACTTTAATCCTTGGGTAGACCCTTAATAGTACCTAACTTTCGTAAACTCCCAATGAAATAGCTCCACTTTGTGTTTGAGAACCACACATTCATTTTTGTGTTAGGATTGCAAGAGGTTTATAGAAATTATGTGTTATACATGCCTTACGCTAGCAAAACCTTGCCCCTTAATGTGTTAACGTACCTAATTATATTTGATACCCCTTATTAATTGAAGTTTAAATTCATGATATATCACACACGTTTTTCGTTAAGTTGGACCTCATCTATCATAGAGGAATGTGAGACTGGTTAGAATCAAGCACATCTCTCTTTCTCTATCATCCCCGCTTTCTCTTCAGTCTCTTTCTTCCCTCTCTTCATCAATATCATTCACATGAAAAGTGTGTTTATTTTTATTTAAAATGTATACAAGTTCTAATCAGTAAAGCTTTGTTTACTTACAAAAAAATATTTAAATACTAACTTTTATTAGTTGGGTATCATTGCCTCGCAAAAAAGATTGGGACTTAAGATGCATGTGCTTAGTTTGTTAGGAAGTCATTTACACCGATATTATTTAAATTACATGGTTGATTGAAATTTATGCCTAAAAGATACCGTGGTCGTCAGTCCATCCATGGAAGCCTTTATGTATGGATCATTTAATTTGCCATGTGAAAGGTTAGTTTGGTAAATCCAATCATTGTATAGGAAGGACACAAGTTATTGGTCGCATCTCAAGTTTCATATCAATTCAATCACTTAACCATTCTACTTATTCACATTTATCCTTGGATTTTTAATCATCCATTTTTTTTTTTTTTGATAAAT
>NC_056559.1:3288048-3330021 GCF_013358625.1 Macadamia integrifolia
TGTTCCAAAGTTGCTGTCAGCCATATTTCTCTCTAACTAAAGTGGAAATCAAGGTTGGGAACAAGGATTTTACATTTATGGGACAACTACAGACCTTGAATTCTTAATACGATACCCTCAATTTAGTGTTTATGCATAATACATGTTATCAATAGCTTTTTTTAACAAATTCTTTATGCAAAAGTGTTTAAAAAAATGTTTCCTATCCATTTATGTGTGTATCTTTAGCGTATCTTAGTATATCTCCGATACGATACGATACTCTCCGATACGTATCTTAATTTTGACCGATCGATACGACGACCAATATCGATTCTTTAATCCTTGGTAATCATTGTTCTACATGATTGCATTATCTACTTAAATTTCTTATCATAATTAATAATGGTACTTCTTAAATATATATATATATATATATATATAACTTTTACTTTGCATAGATTTTTATTTTATTATTCAAATCCAAGCAAAGTAAAATGAAATTTAATGACGGATTTGGAATTAGTTTGTTAGCTTTGACAATTTTACTTTCCTTCTCTCCAATTTCTCTCGCAACTAGAGGGAGTTACAAGGAAAAATGAAAATGAGCCAGTTAGTGGTTATGAAATATATCTCTTTCTCTCTCTCCCTCACATGTAACGACCGCTCTGTCCCCTACGTATAAAACCATTATGTCACTCCTCAATGATGTGCTCTCCTATGCCTTTTGCTTAGAAAACCGTCTCCTTTTTTATTATTAATTCTTTTTAAGGAGAGGAAAAATGAATCGAAAATTCTCTATGAGGGGCGTCGGATAGTCCGCTTGCTCAGAATACCCTCTTACATTTGCAATTTAACAAATAAAAGATCAGTTTTTCTCTCCACTGTCCCAAATACCTAATCAGCTCTATCAATACATAGATATGTTCATGTATGAGATTAACATGGCTTGTTTGAACTTTCAATATGAGATTAACATAGCTTGGGTTGTTCAGTTATAGCCCTGATCCCAAATTACTGAAAAAAAAAACCACAAATTAAGCACAAAGAGAAGGATAAAGTTCCAATGGGCTTAGAGAGACCAGTTCGGCCCATTAACACTAGACAAGAATCAGGTCTATTCAACCCTTGTGCTTAAAGTTGGGTATACAGCTATTCAAAAAATATCTAGGGGATTGGATGGAAACAGCCAAACAGATTGGGTTGGGTTGGGTTAATAAGCCAAGCTTCTCATAGGAATTTAGAGCTCTTGGCCTCAACAAATCAATACCAGCATTGTGGGCCTTCCATTGGATTTTTAAGACCGGACTCTGTTTGTCTTGCAGGGAAGAGGACATGGAGGGTCTACAGCTAGTGGTATAGTGTCCTTACCGTACTTTGGCTCATTAGCTGGTTGGTTTAAAAATCAATCATCAATCACAGTCTAAGTAAGTGATGGCAACCATGGGTATATACACATAAGAAACAAGGCAAGCCAGCTCAAGACATTCCACATCTCAATCACCACTTCTAATGTTAGACAAAAGCTTGTCTCATGCTCTCATTGGTCATCACAAGTCTCCAATCATAACATTTGATTATTTCAATAGTTAGTTGGGAAAGGGTTATTATCCTATACCAAACCAATCAAGATGTAAGAAATATTTTCATCGACAAGAGAATCTCTATGATCGTGAAAGAAAGAGAGTATGTCAGTGTAAACCCTACATGAAATGAATGTGAGAGGACGAGAGAAAGAATCTCCACACTGTTGGTGTGGGATCTTTTCCATAGTTATAAACTTATAATGAACCCTTTCTATGATGCCCTTTTTTGTTCATCAAATTAGGTTCTTTGGCCTCAATAGGAATAATTTCTATTTTTATTTTAGGAGTAATGAAAAGAAAGAGAAAATATATGCATCCCATGCTTTGTCTTTTGCTTCGCATTGAAAAAGAAGCGAGATATGTTTGAGCTTAGCTTGGAGGTGAAAGTCTTCTTTCATTGTTTCACATTAAAAAAGAAGCAAGACACGTTTAAGCTAAGCTTGGAGATGGAAGTCTTCTTTTGTTCCTCAATGGTAAAGACCTAACTCATAAGCTTATCAGCCTTAGGTCATAATAAGTTAATAGGATCCCCCTTTACGTCTCCATGTCCCTCCCATGTGGCGACACCAATGCACAAAAAAGAGAGGGATGGGATTTCTCTTGATTTTGGTATAGTGAGACCCAGTTTTTTTTTTTTTTTTTTTTTTTTTTTTTTTTTTTTGATAGGTAGGGAGGGAAGTAGGTAACAGCTAGGAGACTCGAACTCGAGACCTCCTAGTGAGCATGGGTTTTATACACACCACAGCTCACCAACTGCACTAAGCAGTTGTTGTTATAGTGAGACCCAGTTGATGGTCTGCATGACGGGCTATTAGCTCAGTGGTAGAGCACACCTCTGATAATTGCATTTATGTGCTCGGGTTGTGAGGGCTCTATTAAAACCCTATAAACATTGCTTCGAGGAATCAGAATCGGATCGTCCATTCTATAAGAATCATCTAAATCCAATCCCAATTACGGCCAATTCATACTGGAATTCTAGGGTTCAGTCTGATTCTGATTACGTGAACTGTTCGCCTTCTTAGTTATCCCCTCCATTTTTAAGGAAGTGCATCCAGAATTAAACATCAGAAGCATTTCAGGAAAGATCTTCAGAAAATCTGCAGATCATGTATAATTTATTGTGCTTAATTCAAAGCAAAACAACTCTATGAGCTATAAGGTACCAGAATTCTTCTTCTAACTCTGCACACCTCAAATGATAAACTTACAAAAGCTTCAATCCCCCAACTCCATTAAAACTTGGCTCATAAGATGATATCATGTCACAGAAAGAATATTCCAATAACACGAATTATTGTCTCCAAAACCCAAACTCAAATGTTTTAAACAACTATGAGATGCATTTCCAGTGTTCCCTTGGGAACACTTTACATGCAAGATTACTGTACATTGACCACACGTATGAACTGTATCAGAGGTTGATGATCTTCTCATGCAAAGGCGAAATTTGGCTAATCGTGCTCACCCCAATTCTCCATATATCTTCAACATTAAGCTACCAAACCATGGACCAGGTAACCTTTCCCTTTTCAAATTGCTCTTCCAAGAACATAGAAATGGTTGGTCCAGAAACTCGTCAATTTCTCATCTACAAAACGTCCACCTCCATGTTTACCACAATAAGCAATTAATTTGGTTACGACTGATGTTGACATTTGAAAACCAAAAACTAGTGTCCATTCTTTGTTTTGGACGAAAAGAACCTGCTGAAACCCCGTGAATGCTTCTCAGGAGTTGCGGCCGAAGAGGAAATAGAGGAGCCTGATCTTGTGGGCCGGTGTCTCGGATGTGTTGAACTGACTGGGGATCTCAAAAGCATGTTTGCTTCAGTGTCAGATGGACAATTGAGAGAGTAAAATGCATCAGAGGGGGACTCACCACCCACTCCCGTAAAATTTGAAGCAGCAGTTTCCAACTCAGCCTGATCAAAGTGTTTGGAAGCGTCTATGCTTTCTCGGTTCAATCCACTAGGAGTTGGCTCATCTACCATGGAACTTTCACTCATTTGATGCATCTCATTTTGTGGGGATCCCATCAGCTCTGTTGGAGGATGCAAAGCTTTCAACTGCTTACTTAGAAGAAAAATGGTCTCCTGACACTCTGCAAGCTTCTCTGCTGCAGCTGCTATCTCTCTCTCCTGTAGCAACAAAAGCAAAATGAACAGATTTACATATGTTTTAAAATAATGAAAATGTACAAAAGGAGAGAGAGAGAGATTATATTTTACTTTCCCCTAGCAATAGAAGGATAGAGATTATATTTTACTTTCCCCTAGCAATAAAAGGATTATGCATGTAGTACACAACACAGAAAAAGAACATATAACCAATTGACGAAACAACAGAATTCACAGATTAATAACAAACAAGATGAACTGCATTTAAGGAACTTATGTGTACAGTAAAACTGAATATAAAATTCTCAGGGAAAAAGAACCCTGTGTCATATGCTCTCAAAAGGAAGGTGGTGGTCCATAGAGACCTAAGTTGACAGTTCAACCACAAACAAAATAAGAAACAAATATTACCAGCAATTGAGCTATGTTAAAGGTAGGTGCAGCCGTGCAGGAGGGGGTTGTGGAAACATTGCCAGTGTGTCTAAATGTTCAAACATCAACCACTGCCACAAATTTTACTGAATTGTGAAGAATTTAATCATTTTCTGTTCATTATTTTTCAAAATACAAAGTTGCATGAAAGCTCATGAAAAATCACATAACTGAACTCAACAGAAAGTCCACCCTTGGAAGTTGGAAGAGAAGAAGATGGCATCATTGCTCACTATGTAGAAGGAGCAAGTCCCAAGTTTCAGGTCCCTAAGTTGTCAAACAAGTTCGTTACAGAAAGAACACATCCAAATAAAAAGAAACAGTAATATATTAGTAAAAGACAAGATACAGGAGAGAAACAAAAAGAAAAGTTGACATATGGAATATCTCCAACTTAATTAAGGAGAAAACAGAGCGTCAAGGAAGGGCACTAAATCAGAGAGAGAAAAGGTAAAATAATTTGCCTTTTTTTTTTTTTGGGGGGGGGGGGTGTTGCAGCAAAGAAGAGCTGTTGAGAGCCAATGCATGAGAACCACAACATCACACATCATACAGTGTGCAATAGCTACATAATGACCAAGATATTAAAATACTACTGATCCATTTCCAAGCATTTCAACCCAGCTGTGGGCCTGCAGACCCTAAAAAGGAGACGGTCTAACCATGGTCCTTAACAACAGCAGAGCTGGAAGGCCTCTCTCCACGAAGTTTAATCAAACCAATCGTAAACCCTTTTTCCTAAGTAATGTCCGAGCTCTATTTATAACCAAGGAGCTAAAGAGCTAGACAGAAAGGGGGGGGGGGGGAGGAGAGAAAAACAATGTCCCACATATGATTGTAGAGGAAATAGACAAGAAGCCAATATTAGAAGGGTTGAAAGAAGAGCAAAGGTGTCGAGCACACACAAAGATATGCTAGGAGACTAAACTACTTGATCAATGCAAAGGAAGTCACTGGCAATTAATTCCAAGAGGATCAATTCCAACTTCGCAAGAGAATTGCCTTTGATCATATATAACCATCTGTGAACCTTGAGAAATCTTATTGCAGTAGTAAGTAGTTATCTCAAATATTTCCATCACCTAGATATTGTAGACTCTCTAGAAATATTCAGAATATCTACAACACCGAATCATGGTCCAAATTTCCATCATTGCACTGCAACCCTATTTGCACTTGTGAAAGGTGATTAAAGCCAAGCTGGGATATACTCAAAATTTTTTTTTTTTTCTATCCCTCTTAAACTCACAAATCAATAGTTTCGTATTCTTCAACCTTTACGTAATATTGGAGCACCCAAACAAAGAAGGAAAAGTACTAGACCACAGGATGCAGTGTTCGAATACTAGAATTTCAATGCTGTGGCACTTGCAAGATAATACACATTTATAATCAAACATATTTCTGAGAATAGAAACACAGTTAGTATAAACTCATAGAATATATAGAGAAAGTTGAAATTAAATTTCAGTATGAATATAGATCAATAAAGGATGTAGAAAATACTACAGGACTTTGATGACAGCCACGAACGTTGTAAAAATTAAATCTAATCATCATAAATAAATGGCATATGATTCAGTTTGGGATTCAAATCCCGAGGACCATCAGTCTGCAACAGTGTTCTAAAGGAAAGTCAGGACACCGTCTGAGATCTTTGGCAATTGGCCCAACTGTTTCCTGTTTTTATGCTGGTTGGGACACTGTGTGGGATGGGGAAAAAATGTGTGTGAAGAAAATGGTTTGCAATGTTGCTCAAATCATGAACCTGAACTAATTTGGTAATCTATAACTTCCTAAACATAAAAATTTTTAAGTAATTTACATTGCATAAAGGCAAGTCTTCATGTAATAAAATATTTTCTCTAGTTATATCAGTAGTTAAGAAAATACATGGTGGTCAATGTATCTTCAAAACATTTGCTGAACCAAATCTGAAGATGATGCCTTTGATCTCATATAACAGAGTCAAAACACATCTTAACATAAAGATCTTCCAGGTTGCCAATTGCTACCTTCTGGACCTGTGTCACATTCAGAACTCTTGCCTAAGTTTATATTTCCATCTAGGTACAACTGCAAGAACAAACATAGCATGGAAGAAAAGCAGGTATATAAAGAAGACAATTCATAAGGGTCTGTTCAAACTCAACCGAATTAAAATCGTGAAAGAACATAGAATTTCCTCAGGGAAAAAAGAAAAAAGGGATAATTTGAACAGTTATATCAACCATAAACTTCTAGTAGTTCCTAACCAGGTTTATGAAGGTAACAACCACATTTGTATTGAGAATATTCATTAATTTTTGGCTCTTTATTGTAAGCAATTCCAACTTTTCAGAGTATAGGATAGGATATGATTGATACCTGTTTGGTTTCAGTGTCTACATCACCAGCAGAAGTCGACAAACACTTTGAACAGCTCTGACTCCTTATTAAAGTATAAGAAATGAAAGAGGGAGTAGGTCAGATATAAAACTAACAAGTCAAATAAGAACCAACACAACAAAATGGCTGCAAGGAAATATGAATCAAATAGTTCAGGTATTTTGACATGATCTCTTCTATATATACTACACTGCTTCTTAGCTCTTCAAAGAGCAAAAGAAACGCCCCAAAATTTACCGAAGACCAATGCTATAGTTCCAGCAGGCCAAGGTTTGCAGGTTATTGCCAAATCACAACAGGATCAACAGATCAACCCTTTAACTAGATGAAAAATCAGCAAAAAAAACGAGCAAGCAAGTGCAGCCTCAGCCAGGATTTCGTAAATATCCAGCAACTAATTATGTATCTTGCCAACTCTATCCCTCTTAAAGACTACTCAACATAACCAACTCAAGATGGCAGAAGACAAGTCAAGTTGATCAGCATAAGTGACAAAATCTTGACTACAAGAGGCAGTTCAGTGCTGACCTTTGTATTTGCTCTTGAAGATCATTGCATTTATCCAGAGCATTTTGATGATTCCTCTTTTCTTCCAGAAGCTCATTATTTAAAGCCTCGGCTTTTGCACGTAGAAGGTTGACTTCAGCTTCTAACTCCTGTGAACGCATTTCGAGTGAATTATAAGATTCTGCCATACATTTCAGCTGTGTATCTGCCAAGCTGTTCGATTTTTGAGAAGATGCCAATTGTGTTCTAAGCTCTGCCAGAAGTTGCTCTGTTTCCTGCAACTGAGACTTTGTGTTCTCCATCTCTTCGGTGCACCTAGTTAAATCCATTTCCATGTTATGTTTGTCTGATTTCAGTTGTTCCAGTTCCTCCAATGAGCAATTGCATGACTTGGAATTCAATTCAAAGCCTGGAATGGGGCTTCCATCCTGAAGAACTTCAGGATCAGAAGTACAGTGAGAAATGTGGGCACAACCATTGGGAAATCTCTCTCTTGCAAGATCATCCTGGACAACCTTATTTTCTGGTAATGCTACTTTATCTACACAATCAGACATGTTGGTTTCTCCTTCGTTTCCCTTATAACCCAGGACATTGAAGCTGAATTCACCAGCTTTGGCCAGGACATGAGATAGGTCAAGAACGAAGTCAACCAAACTCATTTTGCTGCACAGAATTTTTCTGACAGAGGCAGAGAACTCTTCAATCTTTTTATCTAATCCATGTCCATCAGGATATCTATCCTGCACTGCAATAGCTTCTTTGCCCAGTGATACCACAAAATCATGAATCTGAGAAATAGCAGCAGCCAGTTCCTGGTCTATGATAGGTGCATTGTCTTCACAATTATTATTCTCCTTGACAGTAGAGCTTACTGAGTTCCGAGGCAGTGAATCTTGTAAATCCAGCACAACATGTTTAATGTCCTCTAAAATCTTCTCCACATTTGCATCCTTAGCTTGAGACTCAAATACCAATGAAATTCTTGATTTGAGCTTTGACAGTGGCACTTGGTTGGTTTCAGATTCAAGATCCACTGCTGAGAACTCCACATTAGAGGAAACCTGATTCACTGATGTGTCCAAGCCCGCCTGCTGATCTGAACTGAGATTCCCACCTTTTGTGACCTCAGCCAAAGCACTATGGTCTCCATTTTCAGTTACCTTATCAGTTAAACCAACTGAGGAAGAGATGGCACCATTTGATTCAGCTGATAAACATGCCATTCTCTCCATCTCCAGGAAGTCATCCATAAGTTCCAAATGTTTTGGATTATCAGCCTTGATAACCTTCTCGACATCCCTTTCTTTCTTGAATTGAGAGAGCTCCGAGATCAAAGCTGTAGCCCAGGACTCAGCACAACTTCCATCCTCATCAATCCCATCTTCAGACATGGAAGTCAAGCTTGGAGGATTGCTTGCACTTTGGCTTGAGGAATTTTCAATAGGCATATCAGTAGTTGATTTTGGAGAGCTTTTTTGTTGATTCAGTGTGTGCATCTGCGCTTCTAGGCTTCGAAGCATACTAGCT
The DNA here is from genome assembly GCF_013358625.1 of Macadamia integrifolia. NCBI lineage: Eukaryota > Viridiplantae > Streptophyta > Magnoliopsida > Proteales > Proteaceae > Macadamia > Macadamia integrifolia. The sequence goes on from NC_056559.1 coordinate 3,296,590, forward strand.
GTTTTAGCACACATGTTTCTCGAAGTTTGCAGTTCACTGTTTCGCTTTGCCAATGCCTCTTTCAACATATTTGTTTCCTCTTCCATAGCCAACAAACGTGCAGTGAGAAACTCCGTCTCTTTATGGAACTGCTGAACATTGTCAAGAGAAAATTCAGGCATTGGAGCCAAATGTGGGCTAGGACTCCTAACAGGAGACCTCCGTGGTCGAATTTCTCCATAATCACGGCCTAAGCTCTCAACTTCATGCTTCATTTGGGCCAATGCAGCAGGGCCGGGCAACTTTTTCCTAACAAGGCCACGTAACCTCTGGCACTCTGCTTCCAACTTGGCTATCTTCTTAACACCCTCCAAATGCTGTTTGGTTGCCACTTCAGCAGACCGCATACTCATGTTCTTTTCTTCATTGCGGATTTCAAGCTCCTTTGAAGCTATATGGAGTTCATACTTAAGTGAGTTTATCTCCTTTTCACAAGATTGAATATTGGTCTTTAAAAGTTCAATATCAGCCTCAGCTTGGGATTTTTCTTCACTGATCTTCATTAGCATGTTGGAACGTTCTTGCAATGACCTAGAAAGTGCAGCATTTTCACCAGAGGATCTAAGGAGTTCTTGCTTTAAATCGCCTATTTTGGCCTCAAAATCATGCTTGATCTTGTCCCATTGCTTGGTTTTGGTAAGAACAACCTCATGCAACTTCAGTTCATGCTCCTCCTTCAAATTCCGTATTTGCCTCATGCACTCTTTGAGGGCACCATCCAGATGGGATGCTCGATCTTCAGCAGTGAGCTTCAGAAGTGTGACAGATTCGAGTTGAATTTTCAAAGCTGAAGCTTCTGCTTCAGCTTTTTCCCAGCCTGCAAAAATCAGTGGGGCTCAGTAGTCAGTTCTGATTAAGATAGAGAACAGGAAAAGTGAAGGAAAAGGGAAAGAAGAATAAAAATTATATGGATATCCAAAAACATATGAGTTAGGCCAGATATCCCATAGCACTTGAAATTATAAAACAAGCAATCAAGTACAGTACATGCATATAGTAAGCATTCTTGGCAGTTTAAAAACACAATAAAAAAGGCTGTACCTGATACAGCTTCTTCAGCAACTTTTGCATGCTGCTTGACCAGATTTTCCTTAGTAGTCATCTCTGACTGTGCTGAGGTCAGCTTTTCATTTAACGTCTTTACTTTATTCTCGGATGCCTTAAGCTCATCCTCCAATGCCTTAACCTCTTCCTCCAATACCTTAACATGTTCCTCCAATCCAGTGAAATGGGCATACGATTCCACAGATAGTTGAACATAATTTACTTTCTTGGAATTTTCCTGGTCATAAATGAAGCATATCACTGAGAAGGTAAAACCTAAACCATAAGATGATCAGCTAAGTGGATAGTGACTTTTTTATTTATTTCTGAAAAAAAGGATAAGTTGGCGGAGAAATGATAATAGTATATCAACAAAGAATATAACTACATAAATAAAAGCAACAAAAGATTAGAAAACCAAATTGACATATTATGAGAGGACAGAAAAAAAGGTTAACTTGGACAGTATCCCTCTCGACATGCTTTCAGCCCTCACGGAAAGCAAGCCATTATGACAAAGAAAATGAAAATGTGCGTTACCAGCACAGGGAAAAATTAAGGATTCTCTGTCAAACAGCGTAAGTATAAAAAGTAGGCAAAGAAGAACAAGGCTCAAGAAAGAAAGGGAAAAGGGGAGGGGGGGGGGGATGGGGGAGGGGGGGAGTCTCAGGGATGGCTTACTAATCACCCCAATCATTTTTCAGACTGTTAAGCCAATGAAATTACATTGCCATATCAGTTTGTTTGTTTACCCATATGAAAGTGGAATTGTTTTCAATACAATAGCTATTACATAAACTATAATGCAGCCCATCATCCTAGGGAAATGGATATAGGTGCATAGGCTCATTATAGTTAATTAACTTAGATCTTTACTACTTTTTTTTTTTTTTTTTTTGGGTGGGTGGAGGGATGTAAAACCTTCGGACCTAAGTTGTTTTCTTTACCCACAATATTTTGCATAAATTGAAGATGAAAACAAATACATAAGCAAATCACAAAAACAAAGTGACCTCTCATTACAAATTAATTCATGAACCATTTCCTAAACAAAACACTTTCAGTTATTAGCAAACTTTTCATAACCATGTTATCAAATGTACCCCTATGGCCCTACCCCTTACAACTTAAGACCAACAACAGTGCAGTTGAAGCAGCCCAACATGCATAAGGAAACATTGGTGGATTATGGTAATAGTGCACAAAATGTTCAGAGGGTTTTTAACTACAGGTCATTCATTAGAGAGCCTAGGAGGGGACTGAAGAGTATAGACAAGCTTTCATCTGCGATATCTTAATTCTGGAAAATGTTTCTACTCGAACATCAAGATATTTTAAACAAAGAAATATAATAATAACTATAATTTTTAACAGACCTGATTCCCCTGGGATCCAGCTGAAACCAAAGAAGCACCAGCAGAATCTGATGCGGAAACTGTTTTATCAGATGATTTTTTTTTCCATGGCCAACTACGGCGGTCCATTTGAACTATATATTACCTGCAGACATATCAGGCGTAAAAAAAATTATAAAAATACAAGGAAAAGGATTGTACCCAGCAATAATGAAAACAGAGAGCATACTCAAGAGTAATTAAACGACAAAAGGCAATACTTGCTGCTGAAATAAGAAATGAATTTCTGGAAAATCCCACACAATCCCTCAATTATAAAGGCGGTACATTTAAAGTGTGAAAGTGCATGAACCAACAATGCTAGAATAAATTCAATAATTCAATCTTAAGATATTTACTGAATGAGCTGTGGTTGGATTGGCTAAGGAATCGTAATACTTAATTTACTCCAGTAATTGCAAACATTTTTAGTTGTATTTATATTATGCATTCCGGGGAAATGCTTTATAGAAAAGGAAAATCACACTGCTTAGTTCCAAAAAAAGTCCTGTTCATTTGTTAAAATTTGGAGGCGTTCATCCGCATGCCTGATTAAACATCCGTATTCATCAAACTAACAACTAACCTGTAACCTGCTTGCCCACCAAAAAAGGAGAAAAACAAAATAAAAATAAAAGAAGAAGAGGAAGTGCAAGAGAGCATGGCGCCCACAATGCAAAATACAGATAAGCAAGAGGTATTCTAAATCGCTACAAAAACGAAAAACAGAAATGGAGCCAGAAAACCCGCCAGATCCAATAAACGAAAGATCCACAGCAGTACTTCGAGCTCCCAACCCCACCCCAAAACAAAGGGAAAAACCGGAACTGTACAGGCAATGTCATGCATTGTCAGAATAACCTCCGCACGCGATTATTTAGTCACGAAAATCTTACGATAAGCACCATATCAGATGATCTAATCAGGCACCGAAAAACATGAATCGGATGATCAAGTATCCCAATGGAAAAAGTTTATCCAATCCAAAATAGAGAACTCCAGAGATCTAATGAGTGAAGCATTATCTCCCAAAATTTCATTTTGAGACAAGATCCTCAAACCAATTCAGAAGGCCAAAATACGGATAATAATTAGAAAAATAAAATAAGATTGTCTAACCAATCTTCCAGGCGTAGGTCAAGAAAAATAAAAATTAAAGAAAAGAACGATGAAAGATCGAACGTTTTTCACTGAAAACAGTGTCTTTGACTATAAATGTTAGAGCAGTGGTTTTTCATAAATCCGACTAGAATTAAAATTTCGGGGAAGCAGAGACACTGTAAACAACAGTGAACAGTGAGACCAGTAAAAATTATTTAATCCAGTAAGCAGCAACCGATTAAGCTCCGTTTCTCAGAACAGAATTTGCAGAGAAGAGATAATTGAAGACTCTAATACTTTTCTTTCCTTGCCGCATTAACGGCCAACCTTCTCGTTCATTCACCAGAACAAAGTCATAGCATTCCAAAACAAAATCCAGTCCACAGGAAATGCTTAATAAGGTATCTAAAACAAGCAAACACACAATCGAAGAACAAAAGGTTTCGGGGAAATTTTTTTTTTCCCCCTTCACCAGAAGCCATTGATGAGCCAGGAAAAAGTATTATAAAAAAGGAAAAATGCAGAGAGAGAAATAGAGCGAAATGCGATAGAAGGAGACGAATAAGAGTAAAGAATCGGCCATACCTGAAGCTAAAAAAGGAAAGAAAATGGAGCTTCAAGAGAAAAATAGTAACAGAGTGGATCTGGAGAGCAAGAGAGTATATTATCAGACTTGCATTGGAAGAAAAGGTCTAAGTGATTCAGCCATTAATGGAACACAGAAATTGATTCATTTACTTTTCACACTGTACTCTTCCCCCTTCTTCCGCTTTTCCTGCTTTGTTTTTTCTTCACTGGTTCGTCGCCGATCAGTTGCTGAGAGAGAGAGAGAAAGTGGAGGGAAGAGAGGGTGATGGAGGAAGCGAGGGGTGTGAAGAGAGGGAGACAGGAGAGAGAGGTGGTGGGCGTTCGGTGGGCTAAAAACTATATTCGCGTTAGGTGTCACTATGAAAGGCAATACGTTGGGAAAGTTCCAAAGCAAAACCCCTTTATGCCCCTTCAAAAATAGGACCAATTGGTAAATTTCTATAGAAGAAATTGTTTTAGAAGCAACCTACTAAGAGGTCGAAACTGTCCATGACAATTAGAAAATGTACAATATTGTCCTCCAATACACAATTCGTTTGCCAGCTGTTACTGTATCCGAGCTGTATCCTACGTTGTATTGTCTGCTGGAGGCCGAGTTTTATGGTACTCCTAGACCTACTCTATCTTTCTATGGATTTATAAAAATATTTTAGTAATTATTGCCCGGTGCATGTGTAATAAGGAGATCTCAAAAAATTATAATTAAATAGGAAACTATAAATTGATATGGGAAATAAAAATACAAATTAAAAGAAAGGGCAGAGGGAAAACTGGGTTGGACCACACACCTCCAGTATGTCGACTAGTCGTTATCAATGTGGGCCGTTCATTTAATTGACTTCTTTTATTAAGACAAGTCTTGTGGAACATTAGATTGGTTGGATCTTAAGATGGTAGGACCCAAGGTTGGCACTTGACACTAATTGCATTACACAGAGATTCTATCTCTTGAACGGTCCTGATCTATGAAGCTAGCTAGTGCTCCTGTCTGATTGCTTTGGTATCATTGTTCGAAAAAAAGGAAATTATGTCGGTCGAATAACCCGTTTTCGATCTGAATCAATTGTGATTGATCATGATTTCTTGTTTCGTATCAATGTTTCAAAATCTGAATTGATTGTGGATTAATTCTGATTTTAAGGTTTTTGGAATCGTATTACTAGGTTTTCCAATGTGAGGAGTATACATTTTAAAGAATGGATAGATCTAGAACATGTTTTGGGGTGGAAGTAAAAAAAAAATAAAAAATTGGTGTTTTAGAATGCATTTGAGACCCAAACTTTATTTCTAAAATACATTACCAAACATAGCCTTAAACTATTGGACCAGGTACTTTTCACGGCATATTTCGTGAGTTCTATTTTGTTAGGTCATATTTTTTATGTTGACACGTTGGGCTCGTAATGTACAAGTCTCTTTGTTATTCTTCTTAAGTTAATTGTCTGAATGTAATGTGAGGTAAACCAAAACTACAAATAAGGAGGAGTTTTAAGACATTAGGAGGTTTTGAATTACTATAATCCCACATTAGTTTGTTTAGTTTCTAGATGCATTTATATATTTGAGGAACTCTCTTCCCGTAATATTATAACATATAGATTGGATTGTCCAACAATTTAAGCATAAAGCCTATTCACTTAATATGTGATTGATACTTACATTATCTCGCTATTCTTTGGTCCCCTCGTCATAGACTAAGACTCTCCGATACATACTTGAAAATTGAGTTTTACTTAATCCCCACCCCCACCCCCATCCCCACCCCTCTTGAAAAAAAAGAAGTCCTATTTATAGATGAGATTGGGTAATAATATAGAACAAATACTAGCAATCTATACATTGACATTTCCTGTATGGAAATGTCCGATTGACACATCTATAGACTATAGGTGTCTTAAGTACTTGACATTTTCTTTAATTACCAATTGCTTTATTCTCAAAAGATTTATAAAATGGCATTCAAATATTTTTCCTTTTAAAATACCTTTTTACCATTCATTAAATACTTTATTAAATAACTTTTAAAAATAAAGCAAGAGGCAAAAAAGTGAGATGACACCTTAGTATGTGTTAATAAGAAATTACCTTTATAGATATTATCAATTGGATTCTAAACTAAAGTACTTAATAGCTTTTGCTCATCTTATTTGAAGTCTTATAGAAAAAAGAAAATCATATTCTTAAGTTATTTAATCAATAAATCATTGTAGAAGACAATATTTGTATTAAAATATTACCAAATCAATACATTTACTCATTTTAAAAGATATATTACTTCTTCTAACGGTGTTTTTTTTCTGTTCCCAAATAATATTTATATTAAAATATTACCAAATCAATATATCTAGTCATTTTGAGAGATATATTACTTCTAAGTTCTAACGGTGTTTAATTTTTCTATCTTTTCTAATTAAAAAAACTAAACCAAACACACAATAAGCTAAAACGACAACATTAATAAAAAAATAATAAAAAATAAATAAAAAATAAATAAAAAAAAGCATATAGGGATTAGGTGGATAGAAAGTGGATTAAAGAGTTGAATACTTAATACTAGAAGAGTTTAACATCATCATTCTTCAAATTGACCAACTATTGTGAGTTTGCTGTCATGTATTAGATGCCAATAACTATACAATTTTTTAACTATATAAATAAACAACGTTGTCAAGTGATAATATCACCCTAACAACCATATACAAAGGGATTAGGATCCTCTCTAGTCATCATTCCCTATAGATTTATGTGTAGCCATTAGAAAAAACAATAGGTAAAGAAAATTCCCAATTAGACCTGTATGCAATTAGATTTAATCCACTATTTGGTTAGAAAATACTGATTTCCTTGAAGTTTTGATCTTGCATAATATTTGCTTAAAAATAAACAAATTTTAAAGAGAAATTGTTGAGTTTACTATTAATTTTGGTCATTTTCATTCATTTCACTTCCAAATGGACCCTTGATGTCTTTTGTGTAACTACCTCTTTCGCATCTCCGTAATATTCATACAGAAGAGGTATAAAGGAAAAAGGTATATATATGGGAGGTAGTTTAACATCGTAACCCATCTTTATGGAAATTGAATGAAGTGAATACATTTCACTGAATAATTTGAATATCATCTGTTATGATATTTTAATAAAGGAATTAGAAGAACAAGAGAAAGGTCAACCCATTAGTTTAGCCACAACGAAGAGTTAATTAATATTGATTAATATCACAAGAATATATGGGATTCTAGGATCTTATCTCAATAAATATCAACAAGAACTCATTAATTCTTTGATAATTTGAATATTCATAATTATGATTCTGTGATGTGGGAAAAGAAAAGAGTCATTGGACTATAGAACATCAAGGGCCCTTCTAACTTTTCATCTTTTATGATATTATTTATCAGATAACATCTAAATTAAGTGCTAGATTGGAAGATAGGATGTAAAGATTACATACATTAATCTTGAGGAACAAGAATGAATTTGAATTAAATGTTCAAAAATGATGGGACGTAATCAATGGTATCAATAATCTTATCATACTTTTCATAGGGATATAAAGATTATAATATTACACATAAGGTCTACTTTGTTGATGATCTATGTATATTTAGGAAGGAATTATTCTATATTTTGATTATTTGCATTGAAATTTTTTGTATTGATAAATTATTATTTTTTTAAAATGAAGAAAATAATGAAATATCAAAATCCTAATTTCATTGTTACAAGGGTAGATAATTTGTCATTTTTTGTGTTGGAGCATTCATTTCTAGCTTTGACAATTTTTAGTATTGTTACAGAGCAACAAATTTTTTTATCAAACTAATCCGATGGTCATCATCTTGCTTAATGGCCTTATATTTCGTGGGTAAACCCTTCACCTAGGAAATCTCTCTCTCTCTCACTCACGAGTTGCGCACTTATGACCTTATATGATATCATTTTGCAGACCCTCATTCGTATTACATATAGATTCTTTCTTTCACTGGCGTCATACGCCATTGGAGACAATGAAAGTGAAAACATTCTCGTTTTGGTTCCAAAGAGGGAAGGGGTGGCATAAGTGCGCAACTCTTGAGAAGAAAACCAAAGCGTAGAAAACATGGCTACTTTTGTCACGGATTGACACGCATGCGTGTTTTCTTGGAGTTGAGTTCCCAAAAATTTAAAAAAAAATAAAAAAATGAAAATTCCATTAATTGGTTATCAGAAATGAGTTCATCACTGTCATCTAGGAGAAGATGAACCAATCAAATGAAATGGAGGAAAAAGGGATCTATGGGGGGAATTTTTATTGCGATTACAAAAACACCCTTAGAGACTTTCTACTATTCCATACTATCCGTTGTGTATAATAAGATCATTAAAGATGAATAAGATGCGAGGAGAAATCAAACCTGGCTTGCCTTGGAGTCTGGACTTTTGAAGGTTTCGGTGAAGAGAAGACGATGGAGGAGAAGCGTTCAGACTTGAGAGGTCACAGGCAATGGAGGGGGACCCCTAGACGCCGTCAGAAGAAGAGGTTCACCGCCACTGCCCACGCCGATAGGGGAGCATCTTCTTCTAAAGTTTTTCCTACCTTTTGTTTTTTCTTTCTGGGTGTGGGTGTGGGTGTGGGTGTGAGAGAGATATGCCTATTATAGCTGGCTGGTTATGACACTTGGCAGAACCCCATTTACTCTTTTTTCTCAAGAGTCGAGGCAACTATTATAATAATAATAGATAATATGAGAGAGAGTGTACCTCTGGCTCTCCATCTCTCTCTTCATAGGAAACGATCACTATGCCCTGCCTCTCTCTCTCTCCTCAAGGAAATGACTCTTCTGTCCTTGTGAAAGAGATAAAGAGCTGGAGGTGTTATTGGTGCCCCGAAAGTTGTCATATTATGCTGTGCCTATACCTAAGCACTGGAAGGGCGAAATTATCACTCCACCATTGTAAAATAAAAAATTCCATCCATACCTCCATACTTTTATTGGGTGAATTTGGATCCTCTACAGCCATTACATTAATAGAGTGAGCATCTAATGGTTGGAAAGTATTTGAACCCACATCTCAAGGGATTCTTAATCACCAAATGCTCATTGCATCTTCAGATGATCTAGAGGCTCATTGACCTTCCTGCTGCAGAGCCATGTAGCCTGGCAACGATTCCTTTTTTTAATAATAATATTTTAAATAGGTAATGTGAACGAGGCATATCCGCATATAGTTGTAATAGATTAATAAATGGTGACTGAGGGAGTGAGGTCTTTTTAGTATTTAGGCGTTACTGTAGCATGAATGTCAAGCACCGACGTCCTGCACCTACAGGCCTCTGTCACACATCTACACATCTCTGTTGACGAAAAAACATTATTTAAAAGTCAGCGCATCGGCTGCGGATGTGGCCATCAAGTTTTTTCACCATACTCTCCAGTCTCTACTCTGTCTCCTCCACCATCACTTTTTAACTTTTCCTTTCTAAATTATTTTGTAAAGTTCACAATTACCAAAATTACTGCCGTCGACTTTTTCCATATCGGCATGGATCAATGGTTCAATATCATATCCATCCGATAAATCGGATCAAGTTGAATTGGACCGTTCATCATTTAATAGATACTGATAACGAAATTTATACCGATACTTGAGACATGTAAGGGGAAAAAAAAATCTTTAGATGAGTGAAATGTCCATTTTTCCCTGGTCAGAGTATTAGAGTAGAAGACTTGTATTACACATCTACTTAGGGTTCTAGAATGTTAAAATATAAATTGATTAGACCTCTAAGCAGTCAGAAAAGCTAGTAAGCTACAGGAGAAAAATGAGTGATGGTAACAAAACAATATCGATCAATTTTAAAGAACGGAAGATCAGATGGTGGGCACTTGTCTCATCACGTCAAGTCTCATTCTTTGATACAATCGTCAAATGTGGGTGACATTGCGTCATTTTTTACAGTGGTACTTCACTTTCACAGTTTTTAAATATTACACTACACTATACTACATTATCATGGATTTAATTCACGGTATTAGATTAGGTATTGACCATCTTAAAAATAAGTATGAAACTAATACGGATTAACATAGATAAAAGTCGGGGTTTTGATAGGTTTTTTCTTAGGCTCCGTTTGATTGCAATGGGAATTTAAAAGGAAGGAAAATAAAATTTTCATATTTTAAAAATAAATGTTTATAATCATTGTCCCATATGATTGTATAAATTACTTAACTTTTTTAATCATATTTAGTAATGATGCATTTTACATGTTTATTTTACATATTATAGCAAAGGGTAAATGATGCCAAGTGAAATGGAAATTTTATAATCAAATATGGAATGATTTGAAGTTAATGTTAAAGTCACACAGGTACTGATTACATATATTTCTTTTTTAAGTATGAAAATTTAACTTCCATTCTCTTTAATTCCCCTTATAACCAAACATAGCCTTAGCCATACTATTATTTTGTATGTGATAGGAAAGGTATCATCAATTTTGGATTGACCTTTATCGATATCAATTAGAATAATCCCATATGACCAATCCGTATTCAGTACCTTAAACCATGTATATTATTAATTACACTAACTACACAAAGTTATATGTATGCAATGTAACAACAATTGTTTAGCACGGCTGGTGCAGATGTGGTATGCAAACATGGATTTAATGCATAAGATTAGAATGGGTATTTGGCCATCCCCAAAATGATTATAGTTTGGAATAGATCGATCATTTATATTGACCATTCAATCAACCAAGTATCAAGATCGGAGACTTGCCAAACCAATAAAGATTATCAGATATATTGATCATTCAATATCAATACTTTGGCACAAAACCCATGTTCGACGGAAAGTCTTGAGTTTGAGTCTCTTAGGTTGCGTTTGGTAATGTTTATGTTTCAGAAACGACGTTTTGTATCAAAAACGAAAATTTAAGTTCCTAGGTCAAAACGTCGTTTTTAAACGAAAAAAGGGCCTTTGGTGAATTTGTTTTTGGAACGGTTTCAAAACGTAGGTCTTCTCTCCTCTCTGTACATGAAATTATGAAAAATGCAGAACTAGGGTATAAGATAAGTTTATCAGGAATGATTTCCTTAAAATCCCCCAAATAATTTTTTTTTTCTTTTTATTTGGAACTAAATTGGAAAGATGGAATAACTATTTGTCGTTCCATTAATTACAGTTTCTACTATTCTTTTTCCACTTTTTATTGTAAAAAAAGAAAATTCATCTATAATGCATTAAACGTTTTATTCTGTTTTTGTGTTTCAATGGAACGAAAAAAATTTCAGAAATGTTTTCAATCATTACCAAACCAAGCCTTAGCTGTTATTTTCTTTTTCATACTTTTTTAAAATAATAATAATAATAATAATAATAATAATAATAATAATAATAATAATATATGCAATGTCACATCACACCCATGTGATGGTGATGTAAGGGAGAAAGGCTGAATGAGGAAAAAAGGGAGAAAAAGCCCTAAAAACTGAGATGGAGGGGTGGAAAGAGAATCAGACAGATAATAGTAAATGATAGCTTCACAGAACCTCACGGTGGGGCCAACCCAACACAGCCCATACCCCAATGTCTAAGCTTTCTTCACAAGCCCCTGACTGCTGAGTGCTGACCGTTGCTTCGTACTACGTACTTACTGTTTTACAGAGTCACAGCAACGGCACGAAGTGGGAAAAGCCAAAAAGTGTCGACACATGGTCCCACATTGTCCACGTGTCCTTGCAATTGCATGTTTTGTGGGTTTTAGACTTCCTTTAGACGCTGGATTCGGGGTGCAGTGACGAGGATCTTACTGTACATATGTCTGTCTCACACTATTCACAAGACACCTTAACGCGGTATTTGGAGACACGTGTCATTCAAAACCGATAATCTTTCCTCCTCAGATTTTAATTGCGTAAAGGACAAATTCAGTTATCGTCGGCAGACACAGAGACAGAGAGAGAGAGAGAGAGAGAGAGAGAGAGAGAGAGAGAGAGAGAGAGAAAGCTATGATTGAAGACTTTTATCTTCATTCCTTAAGCCATTAAGCTAAAACGACGGTTCACGATCGTTCCTAATGAAGTAAGGATTCAAGAATTTTTCTCTAAAGCTTAAAATGGAAATGTTCTTTTTATTATTTGGATAATAGATAGTAAAACTACATTTCGTGGAAATAACTGCTAAAATTTATGGAGGCATCAAAAATCGAATTTAATCAATGAAGAATTATATCTCTATACTTTCCAACATCTTAACATTCTTTATTCTCATGTTGATTTATCACACTTGACTCTACACGTCAACGAAGGTTTCGCTATTGCTCGTTGCCTCATATTTGACAATCATTTCAAAGAACAAGATCAACTAGGAAGGAGAAGTGTAGGCTCTTCTTGAGATGGGGAGAAGGTTTGATCTCATATATTTATATTTGTATCATTGTCGAATTGAAAGTATATACTTTCATCCAAAATTTAAAGAAGACAATAAATGGACCTAAGTTTTCCTCTCAATATCCCAACATATAGCAACTCGTGGGATAAAAAGTGTGAGTAGACACCATATGATAGATCGATTGTGGATAAATTAGGGTTTGCAGAGAAAAACCCATATCAATACTAGCTGATTTCAAAATCGATAAAAATTTGTTCAGATTCTACCATAACCCTAAAGTGCAATATGAATTATTTGTTTCAAATCAACTAAAAATCTAAATTGGCTTCAGCCATTTCCAATCAAAATTGATCGATTAAGCCTATCACTTCCTAAGGGGTTCATGGATATACAATTAGAATCAATGAGCATATGATTGAATTTTAGTTTGAAATTAAACATTCAAATTTATAGATCATTTTCTGAAATATCCAATCAAATTAAAATTGTCAGATCATTCTTCCACTTGGCAAACAGATGCTTCCACCCATTGAATTGGATCAAAGCCTTGATCTCAAGATTCCCCTCAGATTTTCAATTCTAAGTGAGGGGTGTGAATCAATCCAATTGATTTTTTAGTAAAAGCATCTTTTTTATCGGCATCATCCCTGCCTCAATCACCGGGGAGTAAAAATATTTGGGAAAGGCTTTCTCAATCTCTGATCATTAGTCACCCAAAGATTCTTTTCCCCCATTTCAAGTTAATCCAAAAGGAAAATTAAAAGAAAGATGAATCCAACGCAATGAACCGGATCTAATCACTATGGACCACGGGTCAACCGGAGGACCAGCCACCGTCATTTCCTGCTTGACAGCTAATCAGGGACTCAGGATAGTACTAAAGAAATTGGTCCATAGAGATTTGGATTCCAATTCACATTAGATAAGAAATTGAACCAGGTTATCAATGGCTACTGCCTAACAAAATCAATTAATTAGGAATAAGATTAGATTAGTTAATTAATTACTTTCAGGTTTGGACTTTATATATTACAACCTAATCTTCAATTTTTTTTTAACTGAAGATTGAATCAGTTTGGAAGCTAACCCAGTTGTGCCCTAACTCCTTCAGTCCCTTTTGGACAAAATGCTAACATCTTAGCAGTTCAACAACTTTTTTGTGTTAATTTGTGGGGTTTTGTCTTAATTAATGAAGATGAAAGCCTAGCTAATACAAGATGAAGACATAGATTTTAGGGTTTATGTATAGAACTGACCCAAAATATACAAAGAATTTGGTTAGTAACAGAGTTTAAATTACTCATAAGCTTGACATTCATTTATTCTTACGCATGCTACATGCCAAACATTGGAAGATACGATTAGATAAATAGAAATAGAGAATGGGATCTACTTGTCACTTGCATGTATTGGAATCTCGCACGTCAATATAATAGGAGATAATACCTCACGGTTTGTATACAAAGTATGAGGGTGATGTATATGTCACTCGCATGTACGTCCTTTTCCAATAGATATAAACTAAACTTAGTTACAGAAACAATTGTGTGAGTCATTGGATGATGACACCTCGAATTCTAACAAAAAAAAAAAACTTTCCCACAACACTATAGTGCAATTTCCCTCACACGTGATCTTTTTTGTTATTTTCTCTCCAACTTTGAATATGTGGGCCCTTGTAAATGATATTTTTTATTAAGATAAAATTGGTGTGGTGAGCAAATCCCACCCCCCTCTGGCCATCGTGGAGAACCCTCTCTCATAAAATAAAACAAAAAATTATGGACAATTTGTCTTCTTTGTCATCATCATCATCATCTACCATAACAAATGCATGCTATTGGTATATCTACTACTACTATAACTATATTGTAAGGAGAAACTTCCTTATGAATCGCGATTTTTCTATTATGAGTTTTTTATTATTATCTTCTTTCTTTACTTTGAATGGGAATAACACTTTTTTCAGGGCAACCATTTGTGGGATGTGTAGATTCTTCCTCCTATTGATGTCGTGCAGAACCTTTTTCCATATTGTACAAGGGTTGAATGGGGGGAAGTTTCATTGCAAATCTTTATCTACTTCAATGTAATTTTCAAAAATGATTGAAGATCTTTTAAAAGTGATTGTAAAGATGGAAGGGAGAGAGACTCTAATGTGATTAATTGCCACTACTATGATCTAAAAATCAACATTTTCGACCATTGTACAAAGGGACATTCTCAAAAATATGTATATTTTATAAAAACCAACTTGAATTCATAGTGCATAGCTAATAACCTCTAATATACTAACATACATCTATTTTAAGATAATTTAGTATATTACTTTTGGGAAAAGGTTCTTTGAGCCGTTGGAGTAGGTACAATTTTTTTTTTGGTAGTTAACCAAGGTGTCTGGATCAACTTACGCACACCTCTCTCCAAAAACATCATTACCCTCCCACAGTAACTAATATGTACATTAACACCTCTATGTCTATCTCTTTCTCTTAATATGAAATGACATTGCTACCCTCCCATGTATGATACCATTAATCTTGTACATTGCTTTGTCAAAAAACCTCCTCCCATTACTTTTTAGAATAATGGCAGTCAAAAATAAAATCATTATCTCTTAACTAACTACAAACTATGTGTTAGGATTTTTTGTGAGATATAACGACCAAGAGGCTCGAACTCGAGACCTCTTGATGAACATGGGCTTAATATACCATAGCTTCACCAACTGCACTAAATAATTGTCGTTATGCCTTAGGAGATTATTAAGTCTTTCAATAAATAGATGATTATACAAATTATAAAGCAAGTGTATAACCATTAGAGATAAATTAAACATGAAGTATTCATTTTATTTTTCAATGTTTGTAAATGTGTCATATGATAAAGAAGGATTTCTGTTCACCTATCTCTCTCTCTCCAAAAACATCATTAGTTAATATATGATATATAAGGTGTAAAGATATAAATAGTAGAGTAGTAAAAAATGTAAAATGTAAAGGGAAGTCTACCCAAAAAAAAATAAATGTAAAGGGAAGGAGGAAGGAAGTGGGTAACACAAAGAAGGTTCTTCCTTGTGTCACACTGTTTATAAAAAGATATTCCCTTTGCCAGGTTGTACTGCATCAAAACATTATCTTAGAGAGAGAGAGAGAGATAAAGATACTTTATGGCTGTAAACCGAATCAACATTGTAAAAAACTAAGGTTAAAAGGTATGGATAGTTATGAGGACGACAAAGGAGCACTGAAATTTGGGTGGTCGGTAGAGAATGATTGCTACATTTGAGTTTCATTCATTCCAATATATATATATATATATATATATATATGGTTCTGAACTTCTGATAGTAAAAATTATGGTTCTGATAGTGTCCAACAGCTGGTAAAAATTATTTAAACATTGCTTTCATGGTACGAAAGCATTTTTAGGAAATTGAGTAATAAATTCAACAAAAATTGTATCTGTTTGGGTCCCCACTCTCCACCCATAAATTAGTTTTCACGCCAATGAATTTTCTTTTGCAACAACTTTTTTTCCACGGCAAAGCTATGTAGTGGGTGATATGGTTTGAGGAATTGGAAATGAAATTGGCTGAATCCAATTCTGATTCCAAGCCAATTTCTTCTATTCTCTTTTGAATAGCCATGATTGTTATATCTGATTTTCTGATTATGGTATACTTGTTTTTGTAACTAAAATAGTAGAAAAATCAATGAAATTTCTCTAGGAGGGACCGAGGGAGATTCTGAAGTTTTATGAATCTAATATTGAGAATGTATGCACGAACACAAAGAAGAAGAGAATAATTGCTTAGCGCAATTGGTAGTGAGTACTTCCTAGGGGTGTGGTAAAGTCCATCCTATCAGGAGGCACCCAAGCCTCGTGGCCCTCACATAAGGGTGTCAATCGGTCTAGAATCAGGTATTCGATTCAATTCTGATTTTGGTTCCAATGAGTGTTAGTGTGATCCATAATCGGACCAGATCCCATCTTGGTTCTAAAAGTCGGTACTCATATTGAACCTATCTGGTTTTGGTATGGTTCTGATTCCTATTCGGGTTTTGTATTTGGTTCTTATCTAGTTATAGTACCCAGTTTTAAATTCGGTTATTATTATTATTATTATTATTATTATTATTATTATTATTATTTGGATAAATAAGATACAGTTATAAGTTAACTCACGATTCATGAGTGCAATTAAAACTTATATTATTATTATTATTATTATTATTATTATTATTATTATTATTATTATTATTATTATTATTTGGATAAATAAGATACAGTTATAAGTTAACTCACGATTCATGAGTGCAATTAAAACTTAAAAAAAAAAAGAGGGTTTTAAAATTAGACTATAACTATAATTCTATATGATGATTTAAGTGATTGATTACATCAGGTTTCTATTTAAGTTACGTCGAGTTTTTAGTTTCCAAAAGAAGAAAAAGTTACAACAAGTTATTCAGTGCAGTTTTGGTTAGAATTACCAATTCTTGACATAGATCTAGATTTGGATTGAACCGAATTATAAACAATCATTTTAGATCCAGGATGTAACTTTATCATAATTGGTTGGATTAAGTTCAAGGTATTCGGTCTGAAATTGGATTAGGTCTTCGGTTTCAATTCCGATATGAGACCTTTACTCATCTTCCCTCCTCCCCTACAAATTAAGACAGAGTAGGCAAAAATAAATTTAAAATAAAAATCTCACACACGATACGAGGAATTTGATGTGGTTCAATAGGAATGCCTACATCCACCCGTAGAACCAAAGAATTTATTATTAAGGTAGAAAAACATTTTACACCACTCTTCACCTCAAAATTTGCTCCGTTGTTTATATTTAGGGGTTTTCTTACAGTGATCATAATATTAAAAAAAACAGTATTACATATGTAGGAATTATATCTAAAACCGGCTTAAATATATACAAGCTCAATAATAATTACATGGACGACTATAGAATACAAGACATAAATTCCAACATCAAAAACATCAAAATGTTAAAAAAATTTCGAAAAACTGTTACTTTTTCTTTCCAATTTCATAAAGCTTTATCCGATTCCATGAATTCCGATGAGTAGAAGTCGATACCACGTACGATTCCATATAATTGAATCATGGAATTCAATACAATTTCAGAGGGGCATACGCTTCTCAACAACCTGTGTGGCCTCTTAATTCTTAATGCATTTATGTGTGTCCCAAATAGTAGCTACTACGTTCCTAAACAAGGTAACTGATTAACTATTATAAGTCCTCCCATTCACTCTCCTTATTTGTACTTCACAACTGACTTCTCTAATTTCACATTCCATTCCTTCTGTGCAAGGGTTTAAAAGGATGAAAGAAAGGTAAGATAATTGATTCTCTTACGGATTTTTATTTATTGGAAGGGAGGAGGGATTCGGCTCCTCTCTTTAGCGTCTATCACCAGGTCTTGTCCATAGTTACCTGGATGAGTAAAACGTGGTAAAGCGATGATCCAACGGTTCTTGGCGCTTCGTTCTCCAACCCTTTGTCAGTGCCTCATTTTCTGTACCTTTCTTAGATCATCGGATCATCGCCTCGCCATGTGTCGCTCGTCCAAATAGCTATTAATCAACCTAGACAATGGACACTAAGGAGAGAAGCCGGATCCGAGAGGAGTGGTGAAATATGGCTTAAAGAGACTTAGGCCTAAGAGGAGAGCTCACTGTCGGTAAAGGGACTCCCTCCCGACTACTCTACACAGTCCAAACTTCCCATCCTCCATATCTACTTGTTCCAATTAATTATATGGACCACCTTTCATATCACATCATGAAACACGGATCGCAAATGATCTGATAACAAGGATCACAAATTGGTCTGGTTCACATAAAGACAAAAAAAAGTTGACCTCATTGGTGGGGTTTGGTCCAATCCATTGGACCAATTAGTTGATCCAGACCATAGTGTCAATTACCCTTTTATTTAATTTTTTACACGAGAGATGCTTTTGGATAGACAATCACCTACATGATTTTCTATTATTGAGGAGTATACAATGCTAGTGGGGAAAAAAAAGTGAGAGTAGATTCCTCACAATGCTAGTCTGGGAAGGAATCCACACGTCACACCAATTGTATTGCAGAGAATGATACCATCCATATGAGGCCAAGGGTTTATGCATGGATATTGGATCAGCCGATTGTATCGGTATCGAAGATATCAAGTCAAAATCCTTGTTAATATTAATATCTATGAGGGCAAAAACTTCTTATATATACCGATATTGATTTCAGATTTGATCAATACTTGTTCTGATACCGTGAACTAAAACTATGCATGAGGCCCACATAGGTTGGAACATGAGAATGTGTTAGTGTGGGCCTCACATTTTGAGAGGGCACATGTTGAAATCTGCACTCTGTGCTTCATTATTCCAAAAGAAAAGAAAAAGAGTCTATTATACTCATGTATATATAATAATTTATATCTTTTCCTTCCCAAATTAGAGAAGCAGAATTATAAAATGCCACTTATAATATGGTTCTATATATGTATTTTTAATGCATTCCATTTACTATATGGATCCAAATGAGTGAAACTCTGGAAACTGTTTTCTATATGTTAATCATATTTTCCATACTTCAGAAGCACTAAAAGAGTATAAAAGAAGATTGGAAGGAATGGGGAAAAGGCCTTGGGGTAAGAAGTCCCACACCATGGGCTTTAAATTAACCCAAGCCAAATCCTCTTTAACTAGTGCAAGCTGGGCCAAAGTGGTCATTGGTGGGGTCAAAGAGGGTTCCAATAAAGTAAGTGGGCCTAGGCCCACAAAAGTTCTATCGGTCTTTGTGCCTGGTATCCAATGTAAAAGTAGCGGGCAAAAGGTAATGAACCAAGGCAATGTGAAATGTTCTCTCTAGGGGATAATGTTATTGTAATTTGCACAAGTGAGGTAACAAAAGTGGGCCCTTACATCTGTTGAGGATGAGATTAAACTGATCAGTTTTATGATGGATTCAGATTTTTATCCCATGTGACCTAGGGTTGGCTCAAACCCCACACTGGCGTAGCGAGGATAAATCAGGCCAAAGGTTAGGGATGTCAAAAGTTGGCCCATAGCATTAAACCAGACCAGAACAATCTGTTACAGGCCAAAGGTTATATAGCCAACGCTTAGCCTATGACGCTCAATTAATTAACTGATGCAATAGTACTACGGAGCCTTAAATTGATGGGAACTAATTAAACTCAAGTTACTCAAATGAAACCTAAGAACTGATTAGGCTCAATCAGAAGTCAAAACTTACGAATATCGATTACGCCCAATCGAAACCTATGAGGATCCATCGGCTGACAACCTATCAAAGATAATGGATGGATTGCCCATACCCCCTTGATTTGGTGGCTCGTGGCATCACCTTGCCAGAGGTTGCTCCCAGGTTTGAAATATATGAGATGCACCAACAAGGAGTTTGCTTGGGCCATGCTCTCATGCAATTGCAGCATAGGCTAGATACATACACCAGCGAAGTCAATGCGGATAATGCTACAAGCACGACAACCAATGTAAAGAGGTAAGTCGATTCCCTCCGAATGGAACGTTAGGATCCTCTCCAACGTCCCAACCTGCCTAATGCATCTTGGACGGTTAGGAGGGACTTAGGGATGTGTGCTCAGATCCTCCCAATCTTTCGATGCATATTAGACAGAGAGGAATCAGATCCCCGAATGGATCCCCCTTGCCCTATTCTCCTAGTTATTGCCCACGTGGCATTATCTTCTTCCCCTTTTATTCCCCTTCTATAGTACTTCATATCTTTGACACCTCTGTGACCTGGATCTAGCTCCTCTCCTTAGCGATGATTGTTCAAGTTGGTTGATAGCTACTTGGGCGATAATCATGTGTTTAAATGACGATCCAATAGCACCAACAAGGCAAGGAGAACGAGGCACCGATAGAGATGTGGAGAAAGAGGTGTTAGGCATTGTTGCATCGTCGCCTAGACACGTGGCAATTGCCTAAGTAGCTATGAGCAAGACCTGAATGATCACCGCTCAAGAGAGGAACCCAAATGCTAGTTGTCCATTTTTGGGTCTTGACCCCGCAGGCCTCACCCATTTGCTTCCTTAAAAGTTGTGACTGTGGATTTGGTTTAGGAATATTGGCTCAACTCGGGTCCCCCCAACCCCCCTAAAAAAAAAAGAAGCAAATGGACCCACTTTGGGTCTTGACCCGCCAGGCCTCACCCATTGCTTCTTTAGAAGTCGAGTGTGGATTTATATGGTTAATTAGGAGTACTGTCTTGGAGAAGGATACGATTTGATTTGGGTGATTTGCCCCGAACCCGGCCCATTTACACCTCCACGTGGGGCTGATGTGACAACTCAAGTTAATGCGGTTGGTGGAATATTATGAGCCATGCAAGAAAGATATAATCTTTATTAAAAGGATCATCTTTTATATATATGTCTCTAATTATAGTGAAAGAGAAATGCTTGCACCTTTTTTTTTTTCTGGTATGAGAAAAAGAAAAACGAAGATATGATCTAATCACATATGTCCTTGAGAGGATTCACCAATTTATGTTCTTGAGAGGATTCACCAACTTTTCTCATCAATTGTTAATTAAGATATGTTCTAATCACATCACATCACATCTAAAACAAAGATCTCACTTGAAGGACCCTTGGCTAAAAGTGGAAAAGACAAATAAGCTAGTAGGGTTTGATTAATATAAGATTTGGACACCTTAATGAATGGTGATCACTCAAACCCTAAAAGCAATAATAATAATGATTGATCTCCATTAGGGTTCCTGTATTAATCATTAGAAACCCAAAACACTCTCTCATCATCTCATAGTGATGGATTGCCTTAAATCACCCAAAATTTCCAACAAATATAGTCAAAGAAAATGGGAGATATTCTTGAAACAAATATGAAGCTTTCTATCTCCATATATTAATCTGAACTTAAAGATATAAGTATGAGTAGGGGTGTCAATTCCTAAACCGAACCGGTAAAACCGGCCGGACCGAACCGATAACAACCCGGACCGAACCGAACCGAAGCCTTATTGGTTCGGTTCGGTTTCAAGTATTGTAACCCCAAAACCAAACCAACCGCACCGAAAACCGGATGAACCCGAAACCAAATCGAAACCGGCTCAAAACCCGGACCGAAACCGAAACCAAACCGGTAAGAAACCGAAACACTCCAAAATTCATTAAAAAAATTAAAATTTGAATAGTTTTGTATACATTTGTATGGAAAATCTAATTCAAACTAGACCAAAAATCAAAACCAACCCGGTTACAAATCGATTTAAGAAATCGAAGTTCAACAATTCATCATTTGGTTGTTTCCTAATGGCTCCATACCGGTTTAAAAAACCGATCCAAACCGAAATGAACCTAATAAATCCAAACCGGTACCAACCCGAACCCAAACCGCACCGAAACCGACACCGGACCGAAACCGATAAATCCTTATTGGGTCGGTTTCGGTCACTTCCAAACTCACACCGAAACCGGTGGAACCGGACCGAAACCGCACCGACCCGGACCGTTGACACCCCTAAGTATGAGGCCTGCATGGGTCAGGCCTGCTTGATGGGTACTAAAACCTAACTGACTAATCCAGACCTAAAGAAATAGAGCACATAATTGGATGAAGCAGTCAAGTTAAATATTAGTCGTGCCCTCCATTCAATCTCTTACATGGGACCCATCTAAGTCAAGTTAATTAATATTTACCCTCCATCAAATCTCTTATGTGGGACCCATCTAACATTAGATCTTGATACATTGATCATTGAACATGTAAACAAATCTGTAGCAATGGCAACAGTATCCATTTTGTTGCGGTAAGATTTAATGGAGTTGAACTGAACTGAAACACTTGCATTGATCTGTTAAACTTCAAAACCCATTTTGTTGCAATAAGACTTAATGGAGTTGAACTGAACTGAAACACTTTCACTGATCTGTTAATCTTCAAAACTCACATCTTTGGATGCATATTATTGTTTTTCTCAAGGGACTATTATATCATCCACTATGGAGGATAATACAAATTTCAGAGTCATTCATGAGATTTTAAATTGGATCCTCTCCAGCGGATTGTACACTCCAACCCCATCTCACACCATCCATGGGGTGTAGGGACCACACCCAGAGGTGATCCCCACACCCAACCATTGGTGTGAGATGAGATTTGAGGGTTTCAGCTGGTGAGAGGATTGGGGTTCCATCCGAATTTGGATCCTCTCAAGCTGGCAGAACCCTCCAACTCCATTTCACACCATCCATGAGTGTGGTCCTCCACACTACGAGGACCACACCACCACACCATAGAGGTGATCCTCACACAACAGGGATGGTGTGAAATGGGGTTGAAGGGTATGGCCGGCAGGAGATGACAGAATATACAAATAATAAAAAGCATATATAAGCCCTTGGGCATCAATTGAAATTTATAAGGTTCACTCTTCTCTTCTCCTTGACAAAGAGAGCATCTGTTACAGGAAGCATTGTTAGAGAAAAAGGAAGATTTCTTCCAAGTTTTTAGCATGGCTAGTGGTGATGCTTTTGCCAAGTGTCTCCTTCAAAGTGAATCCCTTGTAGAGGTCTGTAGTCCCTTTCCCCATCCTTTACAGTACCATACAATATATGAAAAAGTTGACTACTTCACAGTTTGTATTTCTCCCCAAGTATATGCTAGTCATCATGTGAAGCATATGAAGATAGAAATTTTCTAGCTTTTTTGTATCTGTTCTACTATCACCTTAAACCTTTTTTATTTTTATTTTGCAGTACATCTTGGAAACAAGTGTTTATCCAAGAGAGCATGAGCAGCTCAAGGAGATAAGGCAAGCCACTATTGACAAATTTGGCTACAAGTAAGTCCTAACTTGAGAAGAGAGAGGGTTGGGGATTCTATGGTGATCTTTTTAACTAGGAAAAGAAGCCATTGATGATAACTCTCTTATTCATGTATGTGCGTGTGTATAGGAGCGAGATGTTGGTCCCAGCTGATGAAGGGCAGTTCTTGTCAATGCTTTTGAAGATTATGAACCCTAAGAAGACGATCGAGATCGGAGTTTTCACTGGTTATTCTCTTCTAACTACTGCCCTTGCATTGGGAGATGATGTCAAGGTATGAGAACCTACCTTGCATATTAATGGTGCTTCATTATTCTCGATCCATTAATTTCTCACTTTAGAATGCGTTTTAGACCTAAAATCTATTCCGAAAATACATATCAAACACAGTTCAAGCAAAATTTTCAATTTCTCAAATAAAGCATCTTTCACCTCCCCTATAGCTACAAGTTTAATATTTTTAAGTGAATTAAATTTTTTAATAACAATATATGGATGATTTTATCTTGGCAGATAACAGCAATTGACCCAAGTAGAGAAGCCTATGAGACTGGATTGCCATTCATTAAAAAGGCTGGTGTGGAACACAAGATCAACTTTATGGAATCATTGGCAATGCCAGTTTTAGATGAGATGTTGGCTAGTGTAAGTCCTAATAAATTTTTTTTTCTGTCTTTTCTTATTCTAAAGTTCCATAAATTCATGATCTGTGCCATATCTATTCAAAACCCTAGTTTGGTTGGTTTGACCAAATGATTTGGGTGAGTTAGGCAAAAACCTATCCAAGCCCAACCCAACGAAATCCCAATAAGTGGGCTGATACTTTGGGCCTCTTGTTGGATTGGGCTGAAAAAATAAAACACAAAGTTGTGTTGGGTTTATTTCATGGTCTAATTAACTGATTTTGGATTTATTATATAGAATAGGACTAAGTTTTCCTTCACCCTCCACACCATTGGTGTTGTGACATTATGATTGGACTCTAGATTCATTATTTAGTTCCCCCTCCCTCTATTGTTTATGATCTCAAATACCCTTATCTAGTCTAATCAAAGGGTCAGATGCGGTGATAAAGAGGTTCCCTCTTCACCATGAATGGAGAGAAACTTGGTCTTTTAAAACAAAAGGGTAAGTTATTTTTGCATTGCACTTTATAGATATGATTTACTTGTTTGGATTTATTTGTGCTGGATGATGCTGTCCATATCATTCAGAATGGAAATCTACATTCATTCCCTACCCAACACAACCCAACCCAACTCAACTGAACTGGGAAAACCTGTGCTAAGCTGTAGGCATAAATTTTTTCTTTTAAATGGGCTCAGATTGGACAATCTCAAGCCCGAGATCAGGTTGGGAACGGGCCAATCCTCCACCATGGCCAACCCAGCAGACGTCCACTATTTATTTTAAAGATCCTTTTAGGTGACACTATGTCACTAAAATATAACACTTCATTATTTGCCACTTGGCAGTACATGAGTTAGTGCATATAATGGAAAACTCTACATATATCTCAATGGCCAAATTTTCGTCCAATGTAAGTAAAATTACAATTACCAAAATTCCATCAAATGGAGATGAACATAAAATATTTTAACTACTTTCTCTACTTATTTTAAGCTGAAATTATATCAATCAAATGCTTGCGCGATCTTCTATCACATGGACTAATAGTAAAGCTTTAAAAAATTACGTAAAATATCATTTTCATGAAAAAAATTCATGTAAATTTTCATGTCTTTATGCTTTGTAGGGTGAAGAAATGGAGTTCGAGTTTGCATTTGTTGATGCAGACAAATACAATTACATCAAATACCATGAGAGATTGATTAAGCTGGTGAAGATTGGTGGGGTTATTGCTTATGATAATACTCTATGGTTTGGCTCAGTTGCTTATGAAGAAAATAAGGGAATGCCTGAGCGTTTGCTGATTCAAAGATCATCCATAGTGGAGCTAAACAGTTACTTAGCCTCTGATTCACGTATAGAACTTTCACAAATTTCTATTGGTGATGGTGTTACCTTGTGCCGACGCATTCGTTGAAAAGCTTTAATGGGGGAGGAGAAGAAGAAGAAGAAAGAGGAACTAAATAAATTTATAATAAATAATGAAAAATAAAATAAA
This sequence comes from Macadamia integrifolia, assembly GCF_013358625.1. Lineage (NCBI taxonomy): Eukaryota > Viridiplantae > Streptophyta > Magnoliopsida > Proteales > Proteaceae > Macadamia > Macadamia integrifolia. The sequence continues at coordinate 3,322,137 of NC_056559.1, forward strand.
TATGTTTGTGAACCTATAGATTGGGATCTTTTCTTTAGGGTTTTATCAAGGTCAAGTTGTCTTGTGTTTAAAGACTTTTTTTGTCTCAATAAGTAATAAAGTAAGATTTTCCTGATGTTATAGAATGTTTGTGTGAAAAAAAAAAAAATTAATCAAATTGGATCACATGCTAATTATAATTTGGGAGAGGAATCTCTACGATGCCAGAGTGTAGTTTTCCAAAATGATATTAGAATCGATTGAAAACAATCGGATTGACTTAAAATCGACGGGGTCAATTTTGATTAAGCCTGCTTTTACGCATTTTGAGTCTGACCGAATTAAGTTGGTTAGTTCCAATTGATTAAGATTGACTACAACCAAATCCCTGTCGAGTTCGAATGATTCTAGGACCTGCATATTAATAAAATGGAAAAATAAGCATATGTTAGAACCTCCATGAATCTATAATTCTCCTCTTCTAACAAAATGACACATCTAAGCCTCCGAAAGGGGGAGAAGGAAGATTAGACTTAGGGAACACTAGCATACGTTGCACTCTCAGGTGGAGAACTACTTCCCTAACAAAATAGTATTCATGAGTCATGAGTCTCATGACCAACAGACATGGTGAACCTTTTTTTTTTTTTTTTATTTCTCCCTTGGTGTTTCAAATTGCTACTTCTGATAAATTCCCTAGGAAAGAATTGCTTAAGCAGACCAACCTAATTTACCCGATTAGACCGAATCGAAATCAATAGCTGAATGAACTCTTTATTGGTTCGACATTGGTTTTAGTGTTTAGAAGTTGATAAAAGACTGAAACCAACTGTTTGGAGTTTGGACCGATAAATTTTAATACATTTTATGAGAAAAGTCTGGACACTCTAACTAAGGGTGTCAATCGGTTCGGTTTCGATTATTCAGTTTGATTTTGATTATGTTTTAAATGATAATAAGGTGGACCATAACCGAATCAAAAATCGACTCGATTCCATATTTAGATACTCAAACCAATTCAATTCAAATCGGTTAAATTTTGGTTCCAATTCGATTATGATATGCAGTTTTAATTCGGTTATGAAAACGGTTTATCTTTTGAACCATGATTGTGATGGACCAAAGGCCATAATGGGCTCAAGTTATGGGCCTTATGGTCATTGCCAACTCCAAAATTATCTTAGCTTGTAAATATGTGATGATAAATTGTATAAAAAAAAAAAAAAAAAAGAGGAGCTTGCAAAGGACACTCTTGAATGATAGGAGCAATTCGGTTTGGTTTTGATTCGAACCGATAGTCCCTAAATCGAGCCGAACCAAATAGCATGCTCACATGTTCAAACCAAATTTGAACCGAATAAATTCAGTTCGATTTCGATCCAATTAATTCAGCTTGGTTTAGATTTGAAATTGACACCCTTAACGCTAGCACTATATATGCCCAACACTGTCTCTCTCCTCCCCCACCTTGGAAAATCCCCCTTGCCCTTCACATCCCAATCCCCCCCATAAGATGAGCCACTAGTTCCAGGATAGTTGGTGACATGCCTAACCTCATCCCATTTTTTATAATTAAAAAATAAAATAAAATAAAATAAAAATAAAAAACATAATAACGAATTGAAACCAATAGGACCAATGTTTATTGTTTTCAATTTGATTTTTGTAGACTGAACACTCTACATGTTCGATTTCACCCTGACCCCTATATGTGTACCAAAAAAAAAGGATGCGTAAAAGGCAGCATGACCCTTGGGCCATATATAGAGGAAGTGAAATGGCAAGAGCGGTTCAGGTTCACTTACTAAGACGTACAAGAACGACTCTGGTCCATGAATTTAGAATCAATTTTCTCTTTCTTCATTTAATAGATTCTTAATTTATATATCAGAAACGTGCAAAAACATTCTTATATATGAACCTGATCCAAATATCACTCATGAAAAAGTAAAAATTCCATCATAATTTATGCTTCTTTGTTCCCTCATTGGTTGACACTGATGCAAAGGCCACAGTGACCAAACTCTCCCGCATAAATAAATAAATAACCAGACCAAACCGACTGCTTGACACCCTCTACTCCAATTGAAGGGAAAGCTTTCCATTAATTTCCACCAATTCATTCTCCATTTAAGCATCCGTAACCAACAAATCGGTAGCCATGTTACTTTCCCCACAATGGGTGCTCTCCAGCCACCAGGCCCACCACTGACCATACCCATTTTAAGAATTACATAAGCACCAAAGTGGGTCCCCACTCCACTATTTACATCATCATCGCCTTTAATAAAGATTCCAAGACTAAACATGTCCCCATGGGGCCATGGGTGGGGTCAAGCTCAAGCAGCACCAATCCAATCTGATCCAGGTCCTGACTGATCCGGGGGCGCCACTGATACCGACACCGATATTTATCATCCCGTATAGGTTTGATACAAGATGAGAGCTCCATTTTCATTTATATTTTCATTTAAAATATAATATTTGTATTATAAATTTTCTTATGGAATTTCAGAGTGATAGAGTGAATTATTACTTTTGACCCAAAAACAAAAACTGAATTATTCTCCCGTTATATTTTCACTTGTTTTTTTATTATCAAATTTCATCTTTCATATATTTCTAAGGGCTACCTGGGTCCTAGATAATACTCGGGCTAAAAAAAACCTTGCTCATACCGTTTCACCGATACAATATTGGCTCATGTACCGGTACGGGATATCCGATACAGATGTCTCAAACCATGCCGGTAAGAGAAGGAAATGGGAGGAAGACTACTTTCATGTGGGGCATGAGAAGAATGCTGAGAGCAGAGAACGAGGAGCCAAAACCCGCTCTCTCTGTCTCTCATGATCTTCTAGCTCTCATGCTTAAACTGTAAAAGACGAAAGTTTAGAGAGAGAGAGAGAGAGAGAGAGAGAGAGAGAGTTCATGTTTGAGAATTCTCTACATTTCCGATCAATTAATAAATAAATCACATAAATGTACAAAAATAGTTAGAACTTGGGAAGAACAATAAGAAGGTAATGGTAGAGAAGGAAATCTGGCCTGCATTTCCCCTTTTCTTTCTCTTTCCCTCCATCTCTCTCTAAAAATCTCTAAAATCACATCTCAACAATATAATTAATACTTATTATTTCACTCTTCCTCCACTTCTCGAACTCGGGATGACTCGGCCGGACTTCTCTGCCATCACCATTAGATTCTTCCGAAGGAAACAAACTCATCCATCACCAACCGTTACAAAACGAAACAGAAAAAGAAGATGAACTGGGAAATCAAGACTAATTCCCAACTCATTTAACAGCACCGAGTCGGCAGATTCATGGATGAGCTCATCGTTCCTCCTCATTCACCCCCCCCCACTCAATTTGCTGAATTCACTTCTTGAAGCCGAGTCCGATTGGAGAACCGGAGCCGCCTTCTTGCCGCTCAACCCACCTATGAATTACGAATCCCCTTTTTTAACTCACCAGATCGGTTTATCACCAACGCCATTGAGAAGCGGCCGAGATTCAGTCCAGAAATCGACATTACTTCGGATACTCACATGGCAGGACATCTGGAAATCCTCCAGATTGACAAATCGGGACGAGTTACCGGCAGAATCGGAGCGGGAGAGGAATCGGATGAATTCTTCGAAGAGGATCTCGTCGCATGGAATGGCCAGAGGGCCTTGGTTGTTGAAACCAAACTCCTCTTCCGCTTGCACCAGTAGTTTCTTGAAGACCGGGTGGTTCAGGTAGGTCGTCCTCACCACGAATCTCCGACAACTTGAACCTACGCAAACTGCAACATGTCCGGCAGGTACGTCGGAAGGGATAGTACGATCGGTAGATTTCTGAGCAGCCGATGCAGCTTTTTGACGCCACCGCCGGAGCATCTGCCGTAGCCTGACAATGTGCAGGATTCTGCAACATTTCCCCATAGTTGCTGACATTTTGAAGAAAGAGAAAGAAAGACTAAAGGGTTTCTGGTACAGTGTGGGAGAGAGAGAGAGAGAGCGCGAGGAGGGAGAAATGGTGGGGAGGTTTGGAGGAAGGAAGAGGAATGAATTTATAGAGGGTTGAGATGAAGATGTTATCGTAATTGGTGAAAGGGTATGGGGAATATAGGGATATGGTAATCGTAATTTAGAGAGAGAAACAACGTTAGAAAGAGAAAATAGCCATTATTAAAAGACAACGAACGATTTCGGTGCAGTCCGTGCAGTTGTAGTGCGCATGAAACCAACCACATGTGAAGTTGGAAGAAAATTAAGTTTTTTTACTCTGTTTTTTCTGTCTGGTTAGACCTTCTCTTTTTTCTGTTCAGAAAGGTAGCTGAGTTGATACGAAAATAAATTGTTTTTTTAATTTTTAAAACTTTTTGAAAAGGGAAAAGAAATGTTATATAATACTTTTAAAAAGGAGTTTCTCTCTCCATTGGTTACCTTCCACGACCCATGTGCAAGGAGACCCCATCTCTTTTTCCTTTATAAAATTCCCAAACTGCCAAACGCCCATAGTAAAAATATTGTTATGTTTTTTTAACAGTTTTACCATCTGTCTTGTTTAGTCATAGACTCATAACTCATAAGTTATAGGGCATAGTATTGTATCCAATCGTATCGTATTATCTTATATGGTCAATTCATGATGATAATTATCTGATAAAAATATGAATTGATTATTTGATAGTATCAACTAAAAAGTGGATTTTTTTTCCTCGTGAAAAGTTGCATTTTGATCTTGAATCAAAAGTTTCATACAATTCATCTATATCAATATCAGTATCGATATTGGCAATGACATACACGATATTCGATACTGTACTTTATAACATTGATCATAGTACGTGGAAATATGAAAGAGAACATTGCAATGACTGTGATCTCCTTTTTCGTTCTAATTAACTTGATTAAGTGAGTCAAGAATAAAAAATTATTCCAAATAAAATATGTGTGAATAGATTTATGAAAATGGGATTGGAGATGAATTAGGGTTATGAAGATTGGTTATCGATCCAAATTATATTGGAATTGGTCTCTGAAACCCTAGAATCAACTCTTCAAATCTGAAGAACTCGGTGATCTAGTGAGAAAACCCTAAAATTGATCAAATTTTAACATTCATAGTCATGATCGAACATGACTGATTTTAATCTTAAACTAGTGATTTAACCAAGTCAATTCAAAATTTTGAAACAGTGGGTGTGGATCTTTCTATTCCATTGGTCATCAAGGTGGTCAAAAGTCAACACAAGCAGCATAGTTGATAAAAAATATAGAAGACCAAGGGTTCATTGCACCACTAATCATTTCATGTGCCCATAGAAACAAAATAATTTATCTTAATCGATATATAACATTGCCTCAACTATTCATAATAATAAAATTAAAAAATTAAAAAATTAAAAAATTAAAAAGATTAATATATTTTTATGTGATGAGAGAGAATGTCAGTGTAGGCCCAACAGTTTCATTGTGTGAGATAGAGCATGCAAGGGTATCTTCACTCTGGAATTGTGGGGATCTTCTTTTCCCTTATTTTAAACTCATGATGTAGGGAATAAAGAAAATCTTTACTCAAATCCAAATTTTGGTTTGGATCCATTTCTAATTATGATCCCAACCATCCCATGTGCTGAAGATTGGAAATTAGATTTAAGAGAAGGATCTTAACACCCAAATAGCTAAATCTAGTGTTGAGAATTGGTCACCGTATGTATTAAAAGATCACAAGTTCATGCACTTGGAGCCGTTTCACTAAATTAAGAGTTAAAGATTATTTTTTGACAGTGGAAGGAAAGCTAGGGTGCATGCTACCCTCTTAGTTGTTAATAGGACCTAAATATGTATCGTGTAATGAAATAACATAATTTGTGAATATTTATGTAAATACTTAAATATATATGAATATATTTAAGGGAAAGAGAATATATGTTGGAGGCAAAGGTTTCCCATGATAATATAGTGAGAAACCACATCAGTGAAAGAGCAAGAGAATAATTAGTTCAATAGGTGATTTATATTTTGTATGAAAAGAGAGAATATCATCGTAGACTCTACAATAAGATTCAAAAGTAAGTAGATCGGCAATGGAGTCCGTCTCAATCAATTCTAATTCATCTAAAATCTTTTGAGCATAATATTTTAAACGTTGTTATGTAATCATTTTTACTCCGAACGATTTCAATACCAATACTTGTACTAATAATATGAATAATCATGATCAAGTGGATGAAGTGACTTTAATACGTTATTCACAACAATCGGATTTTCATAAGGATCTAATCAAAAGATCCATAAGTTTTCAAAAATGTAAAACAATTATGGGAGAACTCTTTCAAACAAATGTGCATTCCCCGCTTTTTTTAGATATAAACTTATCATATCCACGTGCGGCACATTATTTGGAATCAATAAGAACACAAAGACAGGCATCATACCAGAAGGACAAGAGTCATTTTAAAGGAGGCAGAAAGAGCAAGAAAAGAAAGAGACAACATCCATTAGCATGCGGCACGCTCCTTTTCCCTTATAAGTGTGTAACCCAAGAAGTTAGGGGTAATTTCGTACTTCTACTTCAGATTTGACGGAGTCGAATGATCCCGTTGTCTCTGGCTAACCTTTCTTTCCTCTGCTCTCAGTACACTACACTGTGAAAAGGTTAAAAAAATCTGTTTCGGTAATCTCGGTGGGGTGGGTCCCACTGAATATGATAAAGTAGTTATCTTTTTTTAAATTATTTTCTGGAGACCAATCATAAATCAGGGCCCAGTGGGTTTTCCAGCCAAAGAAGGGCATTCAAAGAAGTGTAAGCGGGAGGGAGCAGCTTTTACAAATTACGGGGGAGAGGAAAAAACCGTGCAACCACGGGACACGGGACGCGGGACGCGGGACGGTCCACGGACCTACGGTCTCGTGTCCCTTCTTCCTTGCCGTACGAAGCGGTTAAGAAATCGATAAAGAAAGAGAGAGAGAGAGATCGAGATCATGCGCTGCACAGTTGTAAAGGACTTTAATGACAGCCTCTTGACTGGAATCAAAATGACTGCAATAGAAATATAATATGATTCTATTAAGACTGATCTAGTCAAAGCTGTAATACTTACATATATGTACCTCAATCAGTCCCTTAAATCAAGGAATTGCACATTCATCGCTTAAATCAAGGGAGTCCTCATTACTCAAAAATTTCTCCAATCAAGTGATTCACTCTCTTACTTTTTTCTATTGTATTGGCCCCACTACTGTGAATTATCACTCTCGTTGGTGCCTATGGCTGTCCTTTCATTCGTCTACATGTTAACGTAAGAATAAGTTTAGCTAATTTAACATGGTATCAAAGCTCAAGATAAGATATTCTCAGCAAGTGTCTTTATCGATGTTTTGGTGAATGAATCAGGTTCATGTACGAAAATGTTTTCATACATTTCTGATTCGTGGATATAAAATCTATTAAATGAAGAGAGAGAGAAAATTAATTTTATATTCACGGATCAAGACCATTCTCGTACATTCTCATACGTGAACCTGATCCACTCTCAATGTTCTGCACTATGTTCAATCACTATGGTAATTATCGGATATTTTATGAGTTTACTAATCATATCATTATCACCATCATGAGAGTCACATACCAATATGAATCAAGTGTATTGGCTAAAAAGTATATTATTTTTATCAACCAAGACACTGATAATGATACCTACATCCTTATGTTGAAATATAATAGCTTTCAATGTAAAAAATAAATTGGTTTTCATTGATGGCTCGCTTACTGTGCCAACATCTCATCGCCTTGGTTCGACTCTTTGAACCGTATGAATGTTATGATTCCACTTTTATTGGTTGTTTTTCATCCTATTCATAATTTGGATGTATGGAAAATTAGAGTACTTAAAAAAAAAAAGAAAAAAAAAA
>NC_056559.1:3330063-3385840 GCF_013358625.1 Macadamia integrifolia
TTAATGAAAATTTTCAAGTTCAACTTATTTATAAATATGAAAAATCTGAAAATTTGATTTTTTTTTTCCTGTTCTTTCATTAAAATATATTTTAAACGCTTTTTTCTTTCAAAATTCTTTATTTATAAACAAAAAGGGTATTTTTCTTTAAAACTTTCTAAATTAGTATGATTTTGAGTTGAATTATCTATAAGTTTTTTAGTATGATTTTGATTGCCATTGAACTTTATTAAATATAAATATATAGTTTAGTTACCTACATAATAACCTATTGGGTATATTAAAAATAAGATAATGTTTAAATGAATGAAAGCAAAAACATTGAATCATGACAAATGCAAAATTTAAAAAATAAAGAGGTCAAATTGGAAACTCATTAACTAGCTAAGCACTTGTTAACACAACTATTAGAAAAAAAGGGGCTATAACTGATTATATTAATTCTCATTAAGTCTTATTTTATTATTCTTATTGTAAAGGAAGTGTAATTAATTATCTTTTAATAGAGATCGGCAGAGATTTAAAAAAAAAAATTAAAAGAGAGTGGCCAACTGCACATACGTGCAAGGCTTGAATAATCTATAAAAGGGGACTATAAAAACTACTCGCAACAATGATGGGCAAATAGTCCCGTGCAAGGATTTAATTCATGGTATCGACACCAATATCTATTTTTGGTGATATTGATATTGATATGTATTAGCCGTATCAGACCATAGTGAGTAGATATCAGATCAAAAGGAATTTTTTTTACCAAAACTGGATGTTAGTACTATATTAGTCCATCCATATCAATTATGTATCGTTATTAACATTGGCAATGATCAATATCAATATGAATTGACCGACTAATATGAACAAACTATATCAATACCGATACCTAAAATCATAGTCTAAAGAGAGATGATGATGATAATTTAATAACTCTTAAAAGTAATGGGAGGGCGGCAATGCTCCTTCCGGGTCTAAATTAAAGAGGATTTAGACTTTAGGCTTTATTGGCTTATCCATTATCTATCTGTCCTTTCTAATAATCTATGGCAATTAAGATACTTTATCTCAATTTGGTGGACCCTATTACTTTATAAAATGAGCTACGTCAGGTATTAACTATTAAAAGTCAAGCAAATATTTTAATTGCAAAATTTTTCAAATTAGTTGCTTTAATCAATTCTCTAGTTGCAATTTAATCCAATTTCTCTTTACCAAAAAAAATAAAAAAATTTAATCCAATTTCTCATTGTTATACAAAATTTTGAAGAGACCACTTCACCTATCATGAATCCAAGTATGGACAAAGAAAAGGATAGTAAAAGAGAAAGGAAATACATGACCAAAACTAATAATGAAGTAGAACATAATTAGATGGGGTCTGTTACTTGGATCCTAACCCTCCAATCTATCTTATTCAAGGTCATATTTCGGACAATGATTAATTTATGCATGTTTTTTTTTTACTTCTTCTCCTGTAGTCATTTTTGCGGATCCCTATCTCTCTGAGACCTTTTTATTTGGAACAGATCACTCCTTGTTGGTGCATCTGATGGCCTTTGTTGAATAAGGTCATACCATCTCAAACGACTTTTTTGAAACTTATCATGAATTGAAGCAACTCCCAATTCGCTCAAATATGTTCATTACTTACCTTATCCCTCAGAGTTTTCCGTATATCAATTTTTATGTTTTCATCTCATCTACACATAGCTTATCAATATGCTGCTTTTTAACTACCCAACATTCTGCCCTGCACACGTTGGCCATACAAAACTCCAAACGCATTTTTCCATTTCATCCATTCCAATTTAATTTTATATGCTACATCATCATTTATTATCAACTTCTTTATTTATGATAAATCCCAAATGTTTAAAATATTTATCATTAGTAGCAAGACCACCAATCAATATTTTTCAAAATAATTTTTAAATAGTGGGTTAATCTTACGCTTCCAAAGAACCCTCCAAGTCAACCTTCTCGACTGGTAAGCGTGAGATAATATTTCATCACTATATTTCGATGGTTTTTATGAGATAAGTTGAGATAAGATATTGGTCAGAAAACTGAGTTACTGACGGAGTGGTCAAATTTTGGCTATGGTGGCTGTGTGCATTATAATATAGGTCTGTAAGTGATCAGGAAAGTAACGTCCCTATCAAATGAAAACCATAACTATTCACTTCCCACTACGTAGGCCACACGGCTGCGAGTTCCAAAATTAAACTAAAAAGATTGGAGAGCCAAAGGTTTTATAGCTCCTTTCTGTGGGCTGCATTCAGGCATTGTAGGATTTCAAGCATCTGGAATTGTTGAATTGATGATTTTTTTTCCCCTTATAATATATAATAGAAGTGAGAATTTCAATGAGATAGACATTATTTTAGTCATGTCACAGAAAAATGTGACAATTTTGATCGTTGAATAGATATCTTGATTTCAATTAGTCATATGCTAATTTTCAAATTTTAATTTAATTAAATATATATATTTTCTCGTGTATTTATATGCATTAATCTAGTATTTTTTTTTTTTTTTTGTCATTTATATTTGTCCATGCAAACATGACAAACACCGAGTTTGGATACCTACTTGTATGATTGGGTAGCAAAATTAAAGGACATATTACCACTTTTTGTACCTATAGCATACCAATTAGGGTAGGTGATTTGTCATGCAAGGAACATTGGTGTCTTTCCTTCCACACAATTTGAGATTCATTTGATCAACCAAATTGTAAAAGTGAATTTTGTTGTAGATTCTACATAAAAAAAAAAAGTTTGTTGTAAATTGTTTGGCGTGCAATCTTAAAAGAATACATTCTCGTAATGTAGAATGTACTTCTAGCCTCAAATGAGATTACCGTTTGAAATGGGTTTATTCTTTTTTTTTTTTTTTTTTTTTTCTGGTTATTCTATCGTACTGAGTGTTGTTGGCCAATGGTCAACCTATTTGATTATTTTTATCCACATTTTAGTGCATGATATTGGAACTGGTGTTGATTGCCGCCAATGCCAATGATGATATCAAAACAGATCAATTATATTGGATCGTATCGGACTGTTTTGCCTCCAAAATGCCGTTGAGGTTTTTTTTTTTTCCCTTTCATTTTAACCCCCTTTGTTCCTATACAACCGACACAATATCAATTATGTATCGAATGAGTTAGATAGCACCCTTTACGATGGATCATATTCTCTAACATCCATGAACAAGAATACATACCAAACATCTTTTTTTTTTTTAATCTCAAATCATGTTGTCGAGGAAGCATAACACATTTGTTGTGCCAACGACTTACGGGTTTTTTTTTTTTTTTTCGAAGCTTGAATATTATCTGGGACCCAGGAAGACCCTAGAAATATATTACTAAAAAAAAAAAAAAAAAGATATAATCTGCCTTACCCCAACTCAAGGGAGAATTCACTCTCTCACTCACAAAATCCAAAAGAAAATGCTTATAAAGAAAAATTACATTATAAAGACGAGTAAACCAGCTTTGTCATTCCACAATTAAAACACAATCAATCAAGAATATTTATACATATATATATAGTATCTTGTAATAAGCATGAGAGCGACAACTTGGTCATCATCAACCTTTTGAAGGAGGTTGATCACGCAATCCCCTAGCGTATTGTTAATATCATCAATAATTACTTTCACCTTATCCCATGTTTCCATATTGTGGAGTTCAAGCATGCCTATCGTCAAGCTAATTTTGTAGTTGATGCTTTGGCTTCTTATGGATCCAGCTCCCACTGCTCTTTTATGTGGGATCCTACCCCCCCTCCCTTTCTTTCCCCGTGTTCACTTGCCTCTAGGATTTCTTTCCCTCGCATTATAACTAGTTCTTCTTCTTTTGGTTAAAAACAAGAAAAATAAAAAAATAAAAAAAATTAGCATGAGATGAGACCCAATGAACAGTTAAGAACACAATCAATCAAGAATATTTATACACATATATAGTATCTTGTAATCTGCATGAGATGAGACCGAATGAGTGTTATTGCTTGTGATAAGGGAAACTCTGAACCTAGAAAGGTACAGACAAGGATGCACTGTCAAGTACATTACAAGACGAACATTAATAGTACTATTTAACAATACCAACCGATCAATACTTTATATATATATATATATATATATTTGTCAGATTTTTAATGTCAACGCAAGATCAAACCATTACCTACTCACAATTTGATTCTAGATTTCAGAGAACCAAACAAATTGGGACTGTACATGGTGGGGTATATGTAGAAGATAGAAGATTAAATTCCGATTCCTATTTCCAAGACCCAGAGCTGAAAGTTGATATATCTGATCTGTAAGCCCATAGATTCTTTTGGGTTGTTGAAAGCAGTGGAGAATGGAGAGATGATCAGTGACTTCAGATCTTTCTTGGGTCTTAATTATAAGTCTTCTTTAATATCTCTGCATGAACTCATCCCAACCACAATCCCACAGAGAGAGAGAGAGACAGAGGAATGGAAGAACAAGTGACAATTGTTGCAGTGGAGGTCTGAACTTAGACGACTGCTTCTTTCCGAGGTACATGCTCCCATGCATTTCTGATTTATCCCCCCCAATGCTCCAACCTCTTTCCTAAAGAATGTAATTAAAATAGGAGGAAATATCACTCTCATCTCTTGAACTATTGTCGAAATATCAACTTGACCTCATACTTTTTAAAAAATATCACTAATCTCCTCCTAAATAAAAAGATTCTATCTAACATCTTCAACTGTTTGAAATGACTGTTAAGTCAGCCATAATGCCTAAACTACCTCCTAAACATGATATATTCATTATTGGACATAGTTCAGGGGAGGCCTCCTCTTGTGTTTTCTACTACTTGGCAACCACAGCCCAATCATACATGTAATACAGTAATGGGTTGGGAGTTTAGGCCTACATCGATTACTAATTAACCTACAACCTCCACTAAAATTAGAGAGTTTTCAACGATTAGTTTGAACATTTAAGATGAAAAATTTTGCATGGTATCAAAGCCAGTTTTCATCATATCCACATGACAAGTATAGGAGTGTTGAGAGAATCCTCCACCTGCTAGTTCGAACTTTTAGGATGAAACCATTGAAGAGATATTCCTCAATTTTAAAGGGATTCCGAAACTTTACCAGCCCTAAAATTTTACTAACTTCTCTCTTAGTAAAAAAATTAATCTCTTACTAACTTCTCTCTTAGTAAAAAAAAAAAATTGTTTTGTGTACTGTTGGGTACTACCTAACATAAAATTAATCTCTCTCTCTACCTAATTGGGACACTTGTAGGTTGAGGAATTAATTATAATTTCAAAAGGAAAACCAGGGTTTTGCCTCTTAAAGAAGATAGATGAGGCCTAAACCCAGCAAAGATCCTAGGGACAGGTATGATTCACAGAATTAGTCTCTTGAAGCCACCAACAACAGAAGATACAAGCTTTTGATTATAAATGTTCTTACTTTGCCCCACAAGATTACAGGATTAGAGGAGAAGTTTTTGTTTCAGTCTTCAATGTTATTTGTGTTCTTGTGAATAAACTAATGAAGTTGCACATGGGAGTTGGAATTAAAGAGTAGAGAGCATTAATCACTACCTAAGAACACTTCCTAACTTCTTTCAATTCCCACAAAGTCTCCCATTCCAACACTAGTTCTTACCTTTTCTTATTCTATCTTTTGTCTTTCTTTAATTTTTTAGTACTTAGTTTCCTTTAAGTACACTTAAAAGAGGCCAAGAAAGGTGGTGTTCTTGAAAGAAACCCTATACCTGACTATGATATCCACCGCATATGGGATAATATAATGGAATCCACCTCCCCCTATCCTATATATGACTATAAGCTTCAATTCTCAATTCAAAGCTTTGAAACCCATTAATGGCTGTGGTGGCATTTGCCTATAAATAATAGTAATTATAAGAATATGCTTGTTAGATGCTGTACCAATCATTAGTTCATGTAATCTTCCCAACAAAATGATTGATGTCACCAATAACCAAATTGGAATCCATTTTGATTGTTAAGCTCTCTCCAATCTGCAATATAATAGGATGTTCTTGTTAAAGAATATTATATATTAAGAGTCTTTTTTTTGTGTCCATTTTGGAGTTTGGACATTTGTTTGATCTTAGCTGTGTCACAGCTGCCCTCCCAAACCCTTAGTAGCGAGAGCCTCATGAACTAAATATGATTTTTGTACATCATTTAGTTAATCGGGTCTCCTAAGTCAAGCATGGACATGTTTATATTCAGCTAGTCAATTATAGCTTTCTATTCATGCTCATGTTATTTGGGTTAATATCAATTTGTAAACAGGTTAAATGGGCTTTTTGGGCTATAAACATAGTATTCGGGCTATAAACGATCTACTTAGACTATAAACAGTCAGTTACCATTGTTGGTCAGGCATCTTTCAAGCTATAATCAAACACTGAGAATGACCTAATATCAACCATTTTATGCGTTTTACGCTTGACACTGAACCATTTACTAACCGATTGGTCAGGTCTTGGGCTTTAACCGAGCTTTCGGTTAGACCTATCGGTGCGGGCTAGTTTTTTATTCTCAACTCACAAGTGTTGAATTATTCTTATCGGAGCATCCAAATCATTAATTAGTGTGATTAAGTGTACGGAAAAGGTTGTCGGAGAAACGATAGAAACTATGCTTCTCCAACCTACTAAGTTAGGTCGTCTGAAGACTCTGGACTGCACCCTTGAAACCCAACTACTAAGTGATGGACCAGGCCTACAAACATGGCCCACATCAACTCCAGCTCGGATAAGGACCCATTGTTGAGCTGGGCTATTCAAGCTTTGGATTGGGTCTGATATAATTGATTGGGCTATCAAACCGGTTTGTGTGGTAGGGGTGTCAATCTTTGGTTCGGTTGGGCTGGGCTGGGTTCGGCCAAACCAAAGCCAACCTGGCAAGAGAAGACTCGGTTTCAATCTGGTTCGGTTCTGATATTCTTCAGTTTCCTTTTATCGGTTCTTTATCAGTACGTAATTGGGCTTGGTCAGTCCGGTCTGCCATGTAAATATATAAACAATTATGGAAAAAACTTGCTTTTCTTTGGTTTTCGGTTTTTTTTATCAGTTATGTTTCTGGTTCACGGTTCCGATCATTCCATTTGGTCTGTCCGGTTTTACCAGATTCGAAAAGCCCAGCACAGAAATGAATGGATAAGGTTTCCATTTTTTATAGATTGAACCCGTTGGTCCAACAGCTTTGGGCTGAAATTTGACACCCCTGGGTTGAGGAGAGATGGGTTGTCATCATTTCTTTCCCTTAGTTGAAGTTTATCTGGCCTCCTAAGGATATACTTAAAGTCATGTTTTAAATGTAGTAACTACGTAAGCTATATTAGATCAGTGATTGATAACATACAACACCTGGTTACCTACTTAGACCAATGTTCTTTTCATTATGTTTCAAGGGAAGTCAACTTTGTTGCAGACTTTCTTATTACGGATAGGATAGTTTGACCCAATTTCATCTGATGTCTTTTTGTTAATTCTGTTATAGATGACAGGAGTGTAATCCTTACTTATCAATAGATTTATCATTAAAAAAAAAAATTATAGTTGATCATATACAACCATTAATTTACTCTTTTAATCTTTTTAGGTAATAACCATTAATTTATATAGGTATAACCTGTAGAGAAGCCCATCTAAGCCTATTAATAGGTTTGTCTTTGCTTGATTAGTGCAAGCTTTGCAAGTATGTGAAAAGGGTAGCTAAGGGTTGAGTAGTGGACATAACCTTATCCTCTAATAAGGGATGTAATGGATCTTTTACCCTTACCTTACAAGATAGAGTAAATATTTGACCTTGCCTTTAACCTATAGGTTGTGGGTACAATTTTACATTACCCAATGCATAAGGTGGATAAAACATCATTAGTGGTACTTCAACCTATGGTTGTCAATGGTATATGGGTTAGGGGACGTGTATATATATATATATATATATTTATATTTTAGTAGATGGTGACGAATGGATAGGATGTATGTGGATTGGGCCTTAGATATATGGTGTAGGCCTAACCTATACCCTTACCTTACCCTATATGGTATATGGCATGGTTTTTTCTTTATTTTTTTTCATTGCACGTAAACGGGAAGGTGGGTAAGGTCTTACCACCAACCCCCTCCCCCCGCCCGCGGCAAAAAAAAAGTGTGTAAGACCTACAATTGTGTGGTTTTCACATAATATCTAAAATATTTAAATTCTCATTTAACATGATACACAATAAAACATTAACCTACATACACAGCCCATTACATTAATTACCAAAGAAACATGAAAAAAAAAAAATGGCATAACAATACATTCGACCACATTATTTTCCTACTAAAAACATACTAAACAATTAAACCAGAAAACGTACTTGTAACCCTGAAATAATTCATAACCGAAATGGGCTATATCTAAGGGGTTGGGCTATTTGGGTGATAAATTAGGAGGGTACTCAGCCTTATCTCAATTAAATGGGTCGGTTACATGGATTCAACAAGAGCAGCAAAAGAAAAATGACATAAAAATTACCTAAAAGGGGTCGGTTACATGGATTTTTTTTTTTTTTTTTTTGGTACAAGGTTACATGGATTATAAGCCCCTAATTGGATCTATTCGAGGCCATATTTGGGATAAGACCTAAACTATGCATGACTTCCGTCACTACTTATCCTGTAGTCATTTTAGGCATGGCCCTTTGTCATTTAGCTTCTAGTTAAAAAAATCAGAATAAAAAAACATACATAACAATATATAGTACGAATTTTAAATATATATACATTCAGATAAATTATCTATAAAAATAAAAAACATTATGTCAAATTATCATATATGTAAATCATGGACAAACACAATAATAACATATAAAATACAAATTTATCAAAATGACATAGTTGAATTGAAATAAACACAATATAAGAGTTATCTATATGGGAGAAGAAAAAGGAGTATTTGTATATAGTAACTGACTAGATTGCCACTAAAAATTGGAGTGTCTTTATCTTCTGATCCATGCCCAGTTCTATATCAAGGCATGCCACTTCATCTTCATTTTTAACCTCCTCCTCGATTTCAAAACCAATTATATCACATATGTATCTGCTAAAAGTTCAATGAATTTATCAAACCTATTTATTTCCTTTGAATTAAGTTTTATAAGGGAATCTATTCTTACATAAACTAAACTATCTAGCATCTCAAGAGGGAACTTGTTTCTCTTACTTTGGAAACACTACAATTTATTTTGCATAATTAAGAACTACAAGGTTGACCTAAAATGTTAGTAATTTTTTTGAACCTAAGAAAGAGTAAAAAATCATGCATACTCCACCATGGACTTGGATCCTTTGCGGTGCAATAAGGTGTCTAGCGTGTATTCAATGCCTAGAAACGTCTTGAACTACGTACAATCACCTTGGACTATGTACATCGACATTTTTGGCCGTTGAATGTGCACGCATATCAATCAGAGCCTAATGTTATTACTCAAATTATGAAAATGAGAGTGCATAACAAAGAGAGCCTAAAGTTTTTGAAGTACATAGAAATTACATTGTGGGGGGAGGGTTATGGTTACGATCTCTATTCTCTACCTCACTTGAATATTCTCTCTGGTCTATATTCGAAGGCTCAAGCTTCGCGGCTCCTGAAGCTGGAGCCCGAGCCCGCAGAGTCATAAGGGAATAAGAAATGCCTCATCTTCTCCTACATCAGCTATATCTACACCAACCACCACTCTTTCCACCACCATTATCATCATCTCCGACACATCTTCACCGGAGAACAAGCTGCGCCAACAACCTCTGCAACTCATGTTCAATAACAACCGGAATATCTCAAACTTTAATGACGGCGGTGAAGAACGTTTGCCTCCTTAGCCCTCCTGCGGTGAATTCCACTAAAAGCATAAGGTGCATGGCAAACCCTCGAAGGGTGAAGATGGTAGCAAAACAGATAAGGAGGGAACTATCTGACATGCTCCTCACTGATAAAGTTCTCCAGAACGCCGTTCTCCCGGAGGTCGCCCTTGGTGCCGACCGTTATTTGTCCTCCCTCACCACCATCGCCGACGTAGAAGTCTCCACTGATTTGCAGGTATGCTTGTGGTTACCTATATTCTTGTGGTTCAGATTATGGGTTGACTCTGCAGCCCTAGAATTCCTCAAATTATTGATGGAGTATTTTTTTTCTCTTCGCAATTGTGAACAGAACTTCGTGTGGTTGGTTAATCGGTTCTTTTAATCCCTTATGTGCTTTCTGAAAAGGGTTTTCGCTGAGAAGGGGCTTTCTGAGGATCACACCTATTTCATTGTTTTCTCATTTACTTATCTTTACCCATAGTGATTTTGAATGCAGAACATTTTGTTTGCTGTTGTGCCAATTTATCG
Source organism: Macadamia integrifolia (assembly GCF_013358625.1). Lineage (NCBI taxonomy): Eukaryota > Viridiplantae > Streptophyta > Magnoliopsida > Proteales > Proteaceae > Macadamia > Macadamia integrifolia. Next base: position 3,340,471 of record NC_056559.1, read on the forward strand.
TTTCGTAGCTTCCTCGTTTGTTATTGAACCAAAAGTGATGCTCGTTCTGAATCGGTGATAGCAGGATGTAGTTGGAAACCTCATTAGATTTCATTAGCATGATTTAGTGTATAAAATGGTAGGAATAATTATGTTGCCAAGAAATAGATGGGTAAAAGACTGCCATATCATTTGCAAAACAAGCATCCATAACTTGTATTGCTTGGATGGGTTCAATTACATTGCACCCTTTTAAGAAGAAGATGTTGTTTTTTTTATTTTATGGCGCTAAATTTTCTTCCCACTTAAAATCTAAACAAGATTGAAATTTGAAATTTTCTCATCTGCTTTTCACAAGAAGGGCAGAAGTTCCACCTTCCTCTACACTTGTTTCTCAGTAGCAACGTTCCTTATCGTCTCTTTGCCTGAATCTTCATACTCATTTCTCATAGATTACCTTCCTTTGAATCTTGTGAAAAACTCTCGAGTATGTTGTTCACCACTTATAGGGATAATGCCCAAGATCTTCCTTTGACTGAATGGTCAACAATCTTACTCGTCGTTGTGGCTGCATCATCTTCCATCTCACAAATTTCGGGCAAAATCTTTTGTACTCTGTAACTAGCACTGGTTCCCTCAGGCTGCTTATCTTCATCTTGCCTTATGTCTATTATATTGACTTCAGAATCAGCTTACCTTCTGATTTTTGAAACAACAGCTGGTTCCCTCAGGGGGCTTTTTCTGTTTTTGAAATATGTTGTGCAGGAAACTAGCACTTAATTTATTTTTGTTTAGTTGGAGTAGTGATAAACTGCAGATGTGTTTCAGTTGTTGTGAAGAGACTGGTTATGATGAAGCAAATTATATATTTCATGGTGCTGAATGTTACTTTTTATTCTATTTTTTTTAGGTGGTTAAAGTATATGTATCCGTCTTTGGTGATGAAAGAGGTAGAGAGGTAGCCATTGCTGGACTAAAGTCAAAGGCCAAATATGTTCGTTGTGAGTTGGGAAGGCGTATGAAGTTACGGCTGACTCCTGAGATACGTTTTATTGAAGATGAGTCGTTGGAGCGAGGAAGCAGGGTAAACTTACAGTTTTCTTTTTTCTTCCTTATGCTTTCGTATTTTTATTCAGGGAATAGGCCTTTCATCTGTTCACTTTTGTCAACAAGGTTACGGAGACTAGTTATGGTCAGAGCACTTTTCTGTTTCCATTTTCCTGTCCATTAGTCAATTACTCTTAAATTTGAGGTGGCTATTGACTGGTCTATCTAGAATTTCATGAACTGTAATTGTGATCTACAAAACAGAATATGTTACATTTATGAACAGAGGTGGCTCCAATTTGGAGCCTCCGAAGGTTCCGATCAACAAAAGTGGTTTTGGCCCTCCAATGGTGCATGATCTTGTTCTGTAATATCTCATTTGAAGAAGCAGTTAAGGTTGTAGGCCGGTGACCAGTAGCTCTTATAGCTAGGAAAAGGTGGGTAGTTTTTTGCTGCAGGTCCTCAGCATTTTAAAGAAAGAGTATAGGTTCAGCTACAGGCCTACAGATTATCAATCTATGATGGGTTCTAGGCTTCAGAAGAAAGAAAAGCTTTAAGAGAAGCTGGAATGCGGTCGACCAAGGGTGAAAGCCTAAAGCCTAATGGAATGCTTTGAGTCAAGTAGGTTTGATGTAGATAAATCACTTGGGGTTATAAATTGCTGGGTTAGTTTCTTGTAATTTACTCCTGCATTAAGTGATATCAGAGCTATGACTGAAGAAGAACCCCAAATCACTCTTAAAGATGTATGGATAGCAGTCCAAGCCTTGACTACAAGATTGGACGGATTTGACCAACAGATAGTAGAACTAATCGAGTCTACTGCTGCTTACTCCAATACTCATACTACTGCTGCCTAATCTAATGATCAACCACGTTATTTTCATGGGGAATTTCTTGAATGGATGCGTGAATTGGGGATGGAATTTGACAACTACAACTTAACAGAGACACAAAAATGCCAATATGCATGTTCCCAGATGAGTGATTGTGTTCGAATGCAATGGAGAGTTCGTGAAAGGCAACTTTTAGCTTAAGGACGTAAATCTAGAACATGGGACGAGATGCTATATGACTTGGCAGGCATGTACCTATTTGAGCATGAACGAAGGAGGTACTTCCTTCCACCAGATGTCTAAAAGCCACCCACAATTGACAAGAGCATGAAGGAATCATCGGCCTTTATTGCAAAGGGGCAATAAGAGAAGACACCTCTGATCAGTGAACTAGAGTCAAAAGTTGAGGTTAGTGTTAAAAATTTTCTAGCCATTCCTATTGTTGAGGAAGAACTAGTCATTGATGTTCCCATCAACGAGACTCAGGTGGAAGAAGTCGAAAGCAACAAGGTTGCTACAATGAACAATGAGGTTGAGACTAAGGAACTTGATACTACAACAACTGTGATAATTGTGAACAGCCAAGAGGAAGATCCTAAGGGGTTCAAGAATGAAGTTTTGTCTGAACCATCAACGGAACCGACTGAGAACCACCAGGTAGATGAACCAAAAGAGCTTTATGTTGCATTGAAGTTAGAAGAGATCAAATGTGCATATGAAGATGACCCTATGGATACATCCAAAGATGTTGAAGTTGAGCGTGTGAAGTTCGTCATCCCATTAAAGTATCTTGAAGATCGACCTCCTCACATTCTAGATTACATCTTTATTATCAAAGAGCTACCTGGATTTTTCTATGGCTTGAAGAGGGACGTGCACATGATATAATCACCCTCACACTCCACAAAATTCAAAGACGATTTTTTTCTAAGAGAGGGCGAGTTGATGTAGATAATTCACTTGGGCTTATTTTATTGCAAATATGCCTTGGGTTGTGTTATGTATGTGTTGGGCCTTTGATCCCATGGGTTTTCTTTGAAATGAACCACTTTAATGGGCCTAAAATATAGGTAGAAGGTAGAAAAACGGGATTTATATTCAGTGCTTTTATTTAAGTTGTTTTAATTCAATAAAGGCCCATGGGGCCCATCGAGTGTAATGTCCTATATGGACTATTAGTTAGTTAATCATACTTCATGTTGGAGTTGGAAGTCTAGTCCTAGTTCTATTTGAAGTCCTAGTTGTAGTAGGAGTGTTTAGTCCTATTTGGAAACTAACTCCTAGTCAAGGTATGATTGTAATTCTGTCCTCTTTAAATAGAGGAGCCTATGCACTGATATTTCTGAGATTTGAATGAAGAAGATTTTCAATCAATTGCTTAGAGCAGCCGAGATAGCTGTGGGTGAGAAGCCCGGGCCGAGATAGCCACCTCCTCTCAATTGGAGCCCTACAGACTTGGCCGCATCTTTCTCTCTCCAGCTCTATAGCAGGTCTTTCTCTCTTCTATCGGGTTGGGTTTTGGGCTGGTTTTGCTCCCGTATAGGTATTATATTGTTAGGGGTTTATTTGATGGCCTTATTTCCTTGTTTCCTAGTCTTATTTATGGTTTTGTTTCTAAAGTATCTTTGATTATAATTCCACCCATGGAGGTTGTTAATTTTTGGATTTTTTTTTTTTTGGGTCTTGTGTGGTTATTAAGTTCTGTGGGTCATAAGTTCTTGGGGTTATAACCTGCTGGGGGTAGTTTATTTCTTGTAATCTACTATTGCATTAAGGTCAGGTCTAGTTGTTTGGCAAATAGAGATGTTTAGCTTGACTGCAATTTGGGAGATAAAAGTAGTCCCTAATCAGTCAGTTTGGAAAGTTTATTTTCTCTGTATGTTAAGAAGAAGAATAGACGGTTTGGAAGGTAACATAAATTTCTATGGTCCTAGCTAAAGGGGATTGCCTGAGCCAAAAATGGATGCAGTTGGTTGATTGTAATCATCTTCTAGAGTTTTCTACCTGAAGTCCATTCTTTTGGCTAGAACTCTTTTCCTGTTTAGCTTGATTTGATGTTAAAACTATCATTCATTCACCATTTTTTTTTATTCGAAAATAAAAAGCTTAAATTAGTTAGAGGAAGTTTACAAGCTGACATTTGTCCATCATTGCCTTCTAGGCATGTAGTTTAACCTCCCCTAATTCATTCACCATTTTAATGGGCCCAAGATCAAGTAAATCCAATCTAATGTATAATAGTTATAACCAAAATTTCAGTTAGAGGTAATGGCTTGTCTTTCCCAAAGTTCTAAATTAGATTCTTAGTCTAGAAATATGTGGGCAGCTTTGTTCATTGCCTTTAATTTTTAGTTCAAGTAGGACTAGAAGTTAGGATTCTCTTATCTATAGATAAATGTGAAACATTTTCTCAAGAAAAAAAATATAAGTTTCTTCTGGACCCTCTGCATTGCGATCTTGATTTTTGTGAATACAGTAAACACACACACACACACACACACACACATATATATATATATATATATATATGCCAGAAAATATTCTATTTGAATTATTGAGTAAAGAGTGTTTTGAAAGATTTTTTCAGTGATCATGCTGTATTCTAGCTAAGTAAACCCTATATTGCTGGTCACAGGGCATCACCTTGCTTAACGATCCTATAGTGCCTTTTCGTTCCAGCTGATTTTGATTCTATTATGATGATGTCTATCTGAAATATCATTTTAATTCCAGTGAAGGTCCAAGTAAACATGTACATCTTCTGTGATTTTATTTTTAAATCTTTGTTTAGTAATATCAATCTTCGTTTTGTGATAGAATCCTTATGCTTAGATGATACATCCAGACCTTCACAAACCTTATTTCTAACTAAACAACTCTATTTCACTCTGTATCTCTCTTGCTATGTGTAACTCTACTTTTTTTGGGTTATTTTACAGCATCTTTTAGGATCCTAATATCGAAATCATCAACCATAACACCAGTTTTGCATAACCCCAGGCTTTTGCAAACCATAACCTTACCTTTTGAGGTCCATAACCTGCAACATCCAATGCTTTCAAACTTGATCTGCTTCTGGGGCACATGAGTATCTTCATTAGTCAGGCAACTCAGGCCATCATTGCTGAAAAAGAGGAAATCCGGAGAAGTTTAAATTGCACTGCTGGGCTCTGGAAGCATTCCCTCGTTTAAGAGTATCTGCACCTACTGGCTCTGAAAGGACTGTCTCGTTGGACCTTGGACTGCATGGTTCATCTGGTCTTTGCAAAAGTTTATTTTGTCATTCCATACAGCAGCTGCTGAGTGATTCCAGCTGGCTTTCTAAGATTCATATTATATTGGACCTTTCCATTGCTCTAAGATTTTTCTGGAAGCTAGAATAATTTACGCTGAAAAGAAATGTTGTTCATCAAATATTTTTTATTGGATACACTCATACACTCATACACCTTTACTTTGGTATATATTAGATACTGTTTGGCCTTTTGTAGCATCAGCAGGGTAGCCTGTGATAATGGATCAATATCCTTTTTTGAGTGATGATCTGCAACTGTATGTGTGATTTGCGGCCTGCTGGAACACTTAGCTGTTCATTATAATATCTGCAGGTGATTGCAATATTGGATAGGTTAAAGGATGAGAAAAAGGCTGTAGAAGTTCAGGATGAAGGACAATCAGAATCATCTTATCCTTCTGAAGATGACAGGGACTGGGATGCGGATGACCCCGATGAAGGCATTGTCTACATCAAATAGATGGTCTCCTGGGTGGTTGATACCATGCTTGTGTGTACAAACCTTGCAACTGAGTTATCCACTGTTTAACAGGTTAGTTTTGTCATAAACTTATCTTGAAGAAATTTGCCTCAGTCAGTGTTTGTAAAATCAAACCAGATGCCAAATGCTTATATTTAGCTGCTGTACCATTCTGATCTGGCTGTCCAATAGATGACTTCATCATGATGTCAAAAATAAGTTGGAAAATTGTAAACATGGAACTAGTTTTAAAAATGGAAAATAGTAGAAGTAAGCTAAAGGAGGGGGAGAACTCAAGCATCAGAAAGGTGGAATTTTGGTAGCAAATCTTCTCTGTTAGTTTATTATTGTTCCCAATGCACTGGCTTGTATTATTTGTGCAGGATGGAGCTTTCAGGATTATGCTTTGATGGAATACTATCAGGTTAATGGAGTTTCCAACGGCAATACTGTATTTAGATTACAAAAACTTGAGCCAACCTTGTATCTTGAATTTACCACATTTTTATTTAATTCTCTGTACCTCTCCTACAAGAAGTGGCCCGCAATGTTTCAGCATTTTTCTCAATCATCTGTGTCTGTGTTCTTATGTGATTGTTCATCGCCGAGTCCAATCGAGCGCGATGAATTTTCGCCAGGATGAATCTGTAATGAGAGGGTGGATGAGCATGACACACAAGTCCTTGCTGTCTCACTTCCCAAGCTGCAACACTTAATGATGAAAACTTACTTGGAGATCATCAAATTTGAGATCAAGAGTCAAATCATCAAATTTGAGATCAAGAGTCGAGACAACTTCCAGGCTAATTGTAGGGTTCCCCTTGGGGGTTGCCCTAATTCCACGGGGGTTGGCCAGTTCATATGGAGGGCGAACTCACCAATGACAATCCTGCATTTGGTATTTCTTTTGGTTGGTCTCAACTCTCAAGTTTCCCATTGGTGGCATCGAATTATATTTAAGGCGGTAATTGATCAAATGTATGTTCAACATAGCAGGTGCCAAATTTTGGACTGAACCCTCTCTTTATAGCTGGTGGTCTCTTGAGGCTCCGTTTGATTGTAAGGGAAATGTAGATATTTCCTTTGGAAGGAGAAATATATTTTACGTGAAAAGCAAATATTTCTTTCCATTTCCCTTCTAACTAAATGGAGCCTGAAGATTTGTGATTGGTTTTTATACGATAAACGAACAACAATAACACCAAAGTCTTATCCCAACTCAATGGGGTTGGGCCGGTTAGCTATATGGATTCAAGTAAGAACAAAGAAGAAAGAAATGTAAAAATGAAAAGAAATAAAAAACAAAAACAATAACAAATTAGAACATAGCTAGATGGGGTCCATTACATAGATTGTAGTCCTCAAATCTGTTCTATTCGAAGCTATACTTGGAACAAGGCTTAAACTGAGCATGTCTTTTCTCATAACATCTCCTATGGTGTTACGAAAAAGAAAAACCATCTCCTATGGTCATTTTGGTTTGCCCCTAAATCTTTTTAGGTATTTCTATTTGGATCATATCACTCATTATCAAAGGCATCCGTTGAACATAGCCATATCACTTCAAATGACTTTCTCGAAGTTTGTCATTGTTTGGGATAGTTCCCAAATCCACTTTAATACGTTCATTTCTTATTTTATCAGTTCTTTTTTCTTACAGTAACATTTTTACATCCTCATCTATGCTACACAATGCTTATCAGTATGTTATTTTTTAATTGCCCAACATTTTGTCCCTTACATCATAGCCCGACTAGTTGAGCGTAACCAAAGGCGGGGGCTAAAGATCGATAATCCTTACAGTAAAAGTGGAAAGAAAGGCAATAACTATACGCAAGCGCTTATCATTTTTAAAAGCAATGCTATAACCTAGTGAACTAGATATAATGTACTCTTAAGTGAAAGGAATCCTCTGCCCACTTTTCTTTCCCCACCCTTGAAGAGGAGTGGGCCTCATCCTTATTGACGGTACCATCGCATAATAAGACAACACCCCCATACTACAAAATGATTTGGCCTCATTCTTTTTTAGTTCAGCATAGTTCAGTAAAATTTTTGTCTCATTGCATGTTTTCAACTAAATTCCCTTTTTCATTTAAAAAAAAAGTTATTATCGTATAGAATTTTCCTTTGAGTTTTATAAGGACTCGTCAATCATACAAAGTTTTGGACACACATCTCCACTATGTCCACCCTACTTACATTCTATTAAGATTTAAAAGTCTTTTGAATAGGGGAAAAAAAGAAATTCTAAACAAGATCTTTATAGAAGTCCCTACCTAATCCAACCAAAGATTTAATATCGTATATATCAAAAAAAATTTTTTTTTTTTTTTTATTTTAGGATATAATATGGGGCCAAGTTCTTTCAGAAAAAGACTTACGCCCAACTACTTGCCTAGGTTTGGGACCCTTCGTCACTTCAGAGCATAAATGGTTTATAGAAAAAAATTTGGCCCAAAAATAAAGAGGTTTAGTTTTGGACCGGTTTGCCGCCTACGGGTCTAGTAATGGACGACTAGGGTTAACATGATATTCTTCAGATTGACTAAAATATCCCCGACAAATGTGAATATCCGACCCTTTTCTCTGCGTATTTATTTCTCGATTGAGAGACCTTCCCATACCATTTTCGGCCTATAGACTGAGAGAGCCTTCCTTGCTTCTCAGATCCAGAGTGAGGTGAGGTGAGCGATGGGGCGAGTAATCCGCGCGCAGAGGAAGGGAGCAGGGTCCGTCTTCAAGTCCCACACACACCATCGCAAGGGCCCTGCTCGCTTCCGCAGCCTCGACTTCGGGGAGCGAAATGGGTATCTGAAGGGGGTTGTGACGGACATCATCCACGATCCAGGCCGAGGCGCTCCACTTGCGAAAGTCACCTTTCGCCATCCCTTTAGGTATAAGCATCAAAAGGAGTTGTTTGTTGCCGCCGAGGGTATGTACACTGGTCAGTTCGTTTACTGTGGCAAGAAGGCCACTTTAATGGTTGGGAACGTCTTGCCCGTCCGAGCCATTCCCGAAGGTGCTGTAGTTTGCAACGTTGAGCACCACGTTGGGGATCGAGGTGTTATTGCTAGGTGTTCTGGTGATTACGCCATCGTTATCAGCCATAACCCTGATAACGATACCACCAGGTCTCTTTTTGTCTCTTTATTTCTCCTCTTTTCTGGCTTAGAAGTTGGATATTATAGATCTTGATTCGTTGAACTCACACTGTCATTTTTTAAGATTATAGCGTCAATCAGCATACTATGTCTGCAGTCATCTGGGTTTCACTCTTGTGGGTTTCGGCATCACTTTCTTGTAAATTCTCATAGGACTTCCTTACATTCATATACTTTTAGAGCTGTCTTCAAAGAAACAATTAGTAGAATACATGCATTAATTTTCCTCCCATAGTCTCTTTCAAAAGTAAGTTCCTAAATGGCTTTCCTGTCCCTTTTTAAATGGTAACTAACAAGATGTTCATTGAAGATATCAATCACACTGGACATGTATCTCATGACTTCCCCTTCTTCATGAATCTCCTATTTTCTGATTTTTCTGAATACTCTAAGGCTCCATGTGTTTAGATGGGCGAAATTTTTTGGAAACTTGACTATCATTTATAAGATTTATTTAGTATTTGTTTGCCATGTGTTCTCTATTTAACTGTATGTTACATGAATTATATATCCTTGTCATTTTTGGGTTGGTGTGCTCCATAGGTGATGATTGAACAATAGGCCAAGATACGGCCACTTTTTTTTCCCAGGAAAATAATATCCAGTAATTTAAATTGGAATTCATTTTCAGAATTTCTTTAGTGTCATTTTTTGCTTCTTAGGCCTATACAATTTCCTTCCGCTTGTAGTTAAACCCTGTAGATGTTTTCCATTGGAACAATGGATCCATTTCTTTGAGGCTACATCTGTTTCAGCAGGAAATTTTCCAAAAACTTGACTTTCTCTTCTAAATGTATTATTTTTTTTTTTGGATGAATATAAAATGTATTATTTATTTCTTTACCATTTTTTTTTTTGGAGGGGGGGTACATGATATATATATATATACAGGCATGTTAATTGAGTTCTGGAAATAACTAAAGAGGCATAATTATGGGAGAGTGTTATTGAAACTCACCTAAAACAAGAAACTATTTTACGGAGAACCAATTTGGTTTTATGCCAGGAAGATCCACAACATAAGCTATTTACTTAGGAGACTCATGGAAAGATTTAGAGATTGCAAAAAGGATCTCCATATGGTCTTGACTGAACTAGAAAAATCTTATGAAAGAGTTTCTAAAGAGTTAATCTAGCAAGTACAAACAAGAAAAGTGCTTTAAGTAAATATGTTGACATAATTAAAAATTGTATGATGTGTGGTGACTAGTGTAAGAACTATGGGGGTGCCAAGGTAGTGAATTCCCAATAGCAATTGGGTTACATCAAGGATCAACTTTAAGCCCTTATTTGTTTGCGCTTATCACAGATAATTTAACTTGAGAAATTCAAGATGATGTTCCGTGGTGTATGCTTTTTCTTGTTGATATTGTTTTGGTTGATGAAACAAAAGTAGAGACTAGCTCCAAGTTGGTCAATCTTGGAATTAAAAAGTTTTAAGATAAGTAGAATGTAGATACAGTATATGGATGAGGTGGTGAAAATTGATGAGAGGGAGGTTCCACAAAATGATTATTTTAAGTATCTGGGCTCTATTGTAAATAAAGAAGGTAATATAGAGAATGTTGTTTCACGAAGAATTGAAATAGGATGGATGAAATGGAGATGTGTGTGTGTCCGGAGTATTGTTTGATTGATGTATGCCATTAAAATTAGCGTAATCATACGACATGTTATGATGTATGGTGCAAATGTTGGGTAGTTAAGAAACATCATGTAGATAAACTTAGTGTAGCAGAGATGAGAATGTTGGGATGGATGAGTGATAAAACTAGAAGGATACGGTGAGGAATGATCATATTAAAGCTGATTTGGGAGTAGCTTTGATACATGATAAGCTATGAGAAAGTCGTTTAAAATGGCATAACTATGTTCAATAGAAGTCTTGGATGCTCCAGTATAGATGAGTGATTTGATTCAAATTGAATGAACTAAAAGATCCAGGGTAGTCCTAAAATGACCGTAGGAGAAGTTGTGAGGAAAGACATGCATAGCTTAGGCTTTGTATCTAGTTTGATAGGAGGGCAAAGATCCTTGTAGCCGACCCCATTTAGTTGGAATAAGGTTGAGTTGTTTGTTTGTTTATTGTTGAGTGAGTGTTGGAATGATTCATCCAAAGCATACATAATCACACATGTAACAATGGGAATAAAATACTTCTTAACCGTAGACAAACTGATGTTGATGATAACAAACTCAAGCTTTGTACAATGTCACAACCTAAAAGTACATGGAGAAACTTAAAGAATCGGTGGCGTTGAGTCGTGTTATCGATCACTCTCCTTAAGATTGTAGATGCCCTTTATGTGCAAACTGGAATCTTACAAATCTACCTTCAAAATTTAATAACCTTGTAGGCCCCTCCACTAGTCATTACACTGCTTACCCGGCGACCCCACGACACTTGAAGTTTTGCTCAATTGGACTCAAAAATAAAAAGAGAAAAGAAGTTGAGATTAAACTCTTAATTGTTAGAGGAATGTGTTTGACTTTCTCTCTATATATAGGAGAGGAAAAGACACTACCAATGGTTGTCTCAAATAAAGACGTGCCCAAATTTTTTCTAGTAAGACATGTTTGTTGACCATTCAAACAAGTCTTTCAATAGTTACACATATGGGCCATTTAGGTGTCTATTGAGAAAGAGACAACCCTTTAATGCACATTTTACAAAATAAAATGATATTTTAAATCAACTATTTTATAATATTAAAATTTCAACAATTCCCCATATAATTCAAAATATTCAAAACAACTGAAAAACCTAATTGAGCACATTAGAAATAGTAGGGCACATCGTTGCAAATGTCTTTTGGACTTGAATCTACATTAGATTTGATAAATAAAATCAAGTAAAATGTTAATATCTACTTGGAAATAGAATCATGGGGTTGGTAATAGAAGTTTAAGTTATACAAGTGTTTGGTACATTACCTTAGTTCAAAGGTGGCATGTATAAACATGTGCTAGTGGGGTGATTTATTGAGTTGGTAATATAAATTTGGGTTACAGGTTCCACTATTATTTTAATAGTTTATAGCTTTGTAAGAAGGCTAGATCGGGAGCCATTAGAAAAAGGATCTAAATGACAAATATATGGGGGTGACAAAAGTTGAATCGATAGAAGTGGTAACACAAAAGGAGAAGAGCATGATCAGTAGAGGAATAAGACATATCTTCGTTACATATATCTTGTGAAGCTAAGAAGGATAACACTATTGAATCAATATAGTCAAGATAAAACTGCGACATACTTATATAGCCTTTGATCACTACTATGGTATATATCTAGAGGAAGGAGCCCTAAAGGCTTGTGACGGACATTTAATCCATGTGATAGAAAGTTTCTAGAATTGAGTTCAAAGGCTAAAAACATAGTCATCGAATGACTTGATTACTACTACTATTTTTTTGCTCATTCTGGTTAGATGAGAAACTAGTACTCACCATGATGAATGGAGGATTATATTCCAAAATGTGGGGGTGTGTTAACTATGGTTGACCTAAGTGAATGTAGGAGGTGAGGCGGCCTACCGATGAGAATTTTATAGGCTAATTCTCTAAACATCTATGATTTTGACATGGGGACAAAGCAAAAATATCCACTTAATCGAAGGAGTCACTAAAGACTCGAGTGGTAGGATGTAGCCAATACTTCACCTGTACTTTGTATCGTGGCTTATTAGACCTAATGTAGATTCAAGTCCAAAAGACATCTCCGACGATGTGTCCTATTTCTATTGTGCTCAATTGGGTTGTTTTCAATATTTTTAATCATATGGGGATTGTTGAAATTTTATATGTTTTAAAATATTATTTTATTTTGTAAAAGTTTGTTAAAGGGTTGTGTCTTTTCCCAATAGACATTTAAATGACCCATAGTTTCAACTATTGAAAGACTTATTTGAATGGTCAACAAACATGTGTTGTTGGAAAAAACTAGTGTTTGAGCATGTCTTCTGTAGACAACCCTTGGTGGTGTCTTTTACTCTCTTATAATAGAGATGATGTTAGCCAGTTTCTCTAACAATTAAAAATTAGTCTCAACTTCAATTTTCTCTTAGCTTTTTCTACTATTATTTTGTATCCAATTGAGTAAAACTCGAGTGTCACGACGTGGCCTTGTAAGTGAGTGCAATGATTATTGGAGGGGCTTGTGTGTCTATTTTTATCTTAGAGGCTGATTCACAAATTCTTAGTTTGCACCATCGGGGGTGTCTACAATCTTAAGGAGAGTGACCGGTGGCACGACTCAGTCCCATCGTTTCTTTAAGTTTTTCCATTTATTTTTAGGCCGTGATGTTGTATATGGTGCTTGAGTTTGTCATAATCAACATTGGTTTATCTACGGCACAAATAAGTATTCTATTCCCCTTGTTACATGCATACTTTAGATGAATGGTTCCAACAATTTTTAAGACTGTAGAGATGCTTTGTACAATTCTGAATTCCGAATGGCAAACCCAATAAAAATTATTCAGCAATGATAAGAGAGTGCATCTCTCTTAAATCTTGGTATATGTGTTCTTGATGTTGAATTGATAGAAAGTTGATCATGTAGAAGAAAAGATCACTAATAGGAGTATAGCAGTGGCATTTATTTTTGTTTGTGGTTCTGTTGTTGATGCATGTGGCCGAATTACCCTCTTTTGCAATCAGTTTAGCTACAACACCTGCTGCTCTAGCTAATTGTCCATCATTTCCAAGTGTGATATGGCCGTGCGGCCGTGCCTAAGGGCATATCGGTTGAAGTAGATTCTTCTTTTTTATCAATCAAAACCCTTCCCATTCTGGCAATCTTATTCAATATAGACCAATTATCCAGTTATTCCCTTGATCTTCTGGGTTATCTTTCGAGTGTACAATTAATTTTTTCGGTAAGGAGTCAAATGCTAGAAAATTCGTTTCTAATAGATATTGCTATTAATGAGTTTGATACCATGGTTCCAATTATTCCTCTGATTGGATCATTGGCTGGTTCTGTTGTTGATGCCTGTAACATTGCCAATGGAGTTTCTGTTACAAAAGTTGAGAAGAAAACCATTTATGAATCACCATATTGTCCAGCAGTGGAATTTGATAGTGAAAACAAGAATTCTGTGCATGAAGGGTTTAATGCTGGCATTGCAGCCAAGCAGAAGACACCTGTTGGTTCAGATTGTGGGTCCGTAGAGTTTAGTGGCAAGGATGCGCAGCTGCCCTCTGGTTCTGGTAATGGTATGGCTTCAGACAATGAGATTCAAGTTGAGAAGCCTGATGACATGGACTTGGAGAACGAAATAGGTATAAATTACTTAATGAAATGATATGATATTGAAACTAGGCTTAGCCTTTGTGATATGGGTTGATGGGATAGGGTAAGGGAAGAAGGAAGAAGAGCATGTCACGGTTGACCTTTTTGTCTCTTCTCTTCTTCATTACGTCAGTTGTCAAGCACACCTCTGTGAGAGATGGTGTTGATCACATCTTTCATGACGAGATGTGATGAGTATGTGCATTTTGATGGTGGCACTTTTGGGCTATTGCGCTTTCTCATGCAAGGTTCTAATGGGGACAAAGCGATAGAACTATTTTAAAGCCCCATTTGTTACTGATTTCTTTTCAAAAGCATTGTGCTGTATTTAAAAATGAATTCTTAAAATATATATCCAACAGTGAAGAAAACAATCTATCTAATTGTTGGGGTTGGTGTCCTACATGGGTAGTAGTTGTATCATGGACCAAGATTCCACCAGAAATTTAAGATGGTATCATTTTCAAAAAAATAAAAAATAAAAAATTCTATCTCAACTACTAGTGTTAATTCTTATCTGTTAAAATTTGGAACAGTCAGAGCCTTAACAGAAAAAGTTTACTGGAAAATCTACTCTTATTTATAAAGCTTGTATTTTTTTGCCATATTTATTTTTGCATGGTTTTACATGACCAGACAGTATTTTTGTGGATGACTGGGAGATGAAATGAATCCAGCCATATGATCTGATGGTGTTCTTGTGTGGAAATTTTATCATTGCAAGTGTATGTGCATCCTGTACGGTAAAAATTGGCTCTAAGTTCAACAAAAAGATCTGCCATTTAAGTTGTGTGTGCATGGTTTACCTATCCTTCATAACTTTATGCCACGGTGCTTAGTGAACAATATTCATGTGTTAGAGATTGCTAGTGGTTTTTCTAATGTGATTGGAAAATTGTGTTGTTCCTCTTCACATAATTCCCTCAATACATCCACTAAAATAACTAGAGTAAAATGGTTGTTTGATTGTCTGGGTTTGCATGTTTGTTTATTGACAGGATCAAGCTTCCTTCTGGTGCCAAAAAGATTGTGCCAAGTGGGTGCAGAGCAATGATTGGGCAAGTTGCAGGTGGGGGTAGGACTGAGAAACCCATGCTCAAGGCAGGTAATGCATACCACAAATACAGGGTGAAGAGGAACTGCTGGCCAAAGGTTCGTGGTGTTGCCATGAATCCGGTGGAGCATCCTCATGGAGGAGGAAACCACCAACATATTGGGCATGCTAGCACGGTCCGCCGTGATGCACCTCCTGGCCAGAAGGTTGGTCTCATTGCTGCAAGGAGGACTGGTCGTCTTCGTGGACAAGCTGCTGCCACTGCTGCTAAAGCTGATAAGACGACTTAGTGAGTTACTTGTGTTCTTTCAATATATTCTAGGAACCTCTTCTGGATACATGCATTCCCATCTCTCCCCTGCAATAGATACTTGGAAGTTTTGCAGTGAGAGTTTTGCTAAGCTTCAGATAGTTATTTTTAATTTTTATTGGAACACCATTTATGATGATGCTTAAGTAACACTTAAATTTTTTTTTTAATATTGATAATGTTGTTGGAATGATTGATTTTGCTATTATCTAACCTATAGTGCATTATAAAGGTATGCAAGTCTGAGGTTAGTTTAGAGTCGTAGAAATCAAGTTTGGTTTTACCTTGAATCTGGTCATGGTCATTGCTCCGGTTGGCAAATGATTTCTTGGATCTCACTACTAATAGGAATTGAGAGCTTCAGTTCTTGGGTATCACTCACTTCTAATGCTAAATGTAAGGCCATGCCCTAGGTTCTTCAAGATGTGGTTTCCCTTGTGCTAAACCATTGTCACTCGATTGTGAGTTACCCGAACAATCACAATCAGATTTTGTTTGTTCTGATGTCTTCAGCATATTTTTGTTTTTTGGATGAGAAAGTGGTCTCATGTATAGATAACCTTGCTTGGTTGATGGTAGAGCCTGAGGACAATGGGATAACACACCACTTAGAAGTTCTACCATTATGATTGGGGAAAGGCTGCATCTGGGATAAGTAGAGAATGATGATGAGAATTTGATTGGTTGAAACAAAGCTTAGAATGTCTTTTTTTTTTTTCTAAATATGAAGAATTTGATTTGGGTTCAGTACTAGCTTATTTTGAGCTCCCCTTGGGGAACTTTGGGGTGAGGGCCGTGAGGCTCCCAAACCCTTTTGAACCAATTCACTAGTGAGAATTGCGATTCTGGGGATTTAAAAATTGGATCGGCTGGATTAGGCCAATTTTTGTAGGTAAACTTGGGTTACGGGAAAGAATGAAGGAAAAAGAAAGAGGTCCTTGACAGAGGGATGTACTAGGTCTGTTTTGGATGGTCCTAATCGATCCCCGTCAATTTAAGTCCTGAAACGTTATGGACGATTTAGGTAATTGGCCTTGTAGGTCATGGCTTGATCACATTTTTATACAGTCGACTGGTTAATAGTCCATAATTGGGTTATAATTAGGCTGTGAACAGGCTAATCTGTTATCTAGGCTATAATCGGGCTATCTGGGCTTAGTTGGTTAAGGTGTTGCTTGTTGAAGCAACTACCGCCTTGTCATATTGATGTTTCCATGTGTGCTTCCATTGGTCCATGCCTTGGTGTAGGGGCCGTGCTCTTAGTTAGAAAACGTCCTATTGATGTTTTCATGTGTGCTTCCATTAGGCATGCTTTTAGTTAGAAAACGTTCTGTTGATGTTTTTATGTGTGCTTCCATTAGGCCATGCCTTTGTGTAGGGGTTGTGTTCGTGGTTAGAAAACGTGCTCTTAATAAAAAAGGTCTTGCATAGTGCAACTACAGTTGTACACCAAGCTTGGCACTGAGACAAACAACTTTGTCTTTTATTTTGTTTGAAAGCTTGTATTTTAGAGGATAAGATTACTCTCCATAGAGCCCATGGACCATAGAGTGATCTCACAGCTGGAGTTATCTCGAGATAACTAGAGGAAATGTGGCTCTTTTTCCTCTAGGAGGTAAAATGAGCAGTCCACCCCCCATATGAAATGAAAAATAACATTTATTTGGATGTTTTTTTGTGCTCCCATTGTCGCATGCGAATGCATATGAATCACTTTCCTTCACAAGCAATGCTTTCCCATTTTAGATAATAAAAAGAAGGCAATAATATGGCACTGGTCGCATGTCTAGACATAGAGGGCGCGATCAAGGACTGTTCAGTTTTTCATGAAAAAAATTAAATGATTACCCACTTTTGGGTTTCTCTTTATAAAATTATCCATCAAAAGTTCCAGTTAACAAAATTACTCAAAATTAGGTTTTCATTTACAAAATTACCCACTTAAAGTTTAAGTTAACAAAAATACCCAAAATTGAGTTTGGATTTACAAAACTACCCACTCAAAGTTTTAGTAATAAAAAAATACATGCTTATATGTGGAAGATGAAGAATCACTATTTTGGGTAGTTTTGTAAATCCAAACTTGATTTTGGGTATTTTTGTTAATTGAAATTTTATATAAGTAGTTTTGTAAACTTAAACTTAATTTTGAGTATTTTTGTTAATCAAAGTTTTTTGTGGGTAATTTTCTCAAAAATTTATTATAAGTGGAGAGAGACGAGTCTATCTACCATCGCTGGAAACAAAAGAGAAGCTTTGATCCATGTCTCCTACATCCCAACACTGAATACTCCTGCGTGCTTGTCCCCATGCCTCTATCCGTCATTCAAACCTCCGTATATTTCACAGAGGCCATCGCGGCGGATAAGACGAATCATCTCTCTCTCTCTCTCTCTCTCTCCTAAATTAGATTTAGACTTTAGAGAGGTTTTTGGTTGATATATATGCAAATAATTACAACCTTAATCATCATAATCATTTGATTGCTTTCCCCACCTCTCTCTCTCTGGACAACAGAATGCAAAAAGCTTTGAGCGTCGTGTCAATCAAACCACCGACTTGGCTCTTGTGCAGAGAAAAAGCCAGACAAAACGGCTGAATAGTGATTACGTCACATCTTTCTTTTGAGTTTTTTGAAAAATAATTTTTCCCTTCTTTAAATACTGTATTAAATAATTTTAAGAAAAAATCCATCCGTATTCAGTTGCAAAACTATTGCTCCACTTACGTGGAATCAAAAGTCTCATTAATGTTTGACGTCCTTATGCATAGTGTTTTCATTGACCCTTGTGCAGGTTTACACGATCAAGAGCGGTCTCTTGTCCAGTTTAATTTTTGAGAATAAATAAAGTTGTTTACAAATTTCTTAAAATAAAATTTATTCCAAACATATAAGATTATATGTCATGCTTCTTTACTTAGACATGATACAAATATTTAAAATTTTTCACCCTCCTAAATATTTAGCCCACTTTCTCTTGAATCCACATAGACAAAATGTAAAATTGGTGCGAACAATTCATCACATAAAAGCGTTGTTGACAAGACTTAAAACACTTATTGCTTTCAATTGCTTCTGGTGAAAACTACCTCTCTTTTTTTAATTACCTTCCTTTTTTTAATTGGAGGGTAGAGTACCAAGATATAGGGGTTGACCAACAAAAGTGGTTTTGAATTCAAAACCAAGCCAACAAGGGAAGGTTTGGTTTGGATTTGGTTTCTTTTGGATTTCTCTTATTGGGTTGCTATGGTTTGGTATTGGGTGTGGTTTGATTAGATTCAATTTATCATGTATATATACATAAATATGTATAAAAGAACATGTGTTTTTTGAGTTGGTATCAAGTTTTTATCAGTTTTAAATCGGTTATGGTTCAATTTCGATCAATTTGGTGGTTTGATTCTCAACTGGAACTATAATACCCCAAATTGAAGTTGGCCCTTTAAACCTTTAGTTAGATTTGGGTCTACCTTTTGACACCTCCAAAGAATAAGACAAAGTGCAGTTGAAAGAAGATTAGATTTTCTTAATTTTTTAAACCCCCTCTGTTTTTTTATGCCTTCTTAGTTTCACTACTTATTACTAAACTATTATTTCAAGATTTTGATCTTTTTCCATGAGAGTTGCTGTGACGATATATATATATATATATTGCATAAATGATGATATTAACAATTTCAATTGATAACTTAATAATAAATTTAGTATTTTCCCAACTTAATGTGATTAGGACACATAGACACATAAATATGATATATATTTTTTGGGGATAAGGAACCTGAAAGGTAGCATAGCCTTGCTCTTAGATAGAGGGGACGAAATGGTAACCCTATCCCTCATGAATGGTATATATCGCATCCTTGTTGATGCTTTTGTACACATTCCCATTGCCTTATGCTGACATATGACCAATTTGCCTTTCATGGTACCTTCTAATCCTTCTGCCATAATTTTTCTAATGAGTTTTTTGTCCAAGAATATGTCCTACTCCAACACCCTTTGGATCTATCTCTCTCCTTCAATGGGGGTAGAAATGAAAGGAGAGAGACATGATATGATGATGATGATATAATTTTTAATAAATTCTTCTTCACAAATTAGTAATAATAATAATAATAATATATTCTTTAATTTTATTTTGGTAAGTAATACCATTACGCAATATGCATCATAGAATAAATAAAAGAAGGGGATTAAAATATTAAAAGTGCGAGATGCCACAGTCACTGTTTTAAGGATCATGGGACCCACTCCGAAGTGATCCACTATTACCACTTCTAAAAAGAAAGAAAATAAGGCACCAATGGGAAGCAGAGTAGGACCCAACCCACCCATCGCTTTCACGACAATCGTTAATTATATTTAACAAAAAAAAAAAAAAAAAGACAATAGTTAATTGTAGACTCTCTGGTCAACATATCCACACCATTTGCAAAGTTTACCTGAATGTGTGCCACGTGGATATTAAGCTGGAAGATAAAGTTAATTAATACTCCACTCCCAATTTAGAGATAAATAGGTGACTTTGAGTTGAGTTTTGATTCCCAACACATCGGGAGTTGGTATCCCTGATTCCATGACTTAACCTACATCGTAGAAAAATAAAAAAAGTATTTTAATCGCACGGTTTTCATTGTTTTAATCACATCCCGATGCATCCCACATCTCCATTGCAATTAATTAATGGGAAAATTACTTGATTACCCACTTATGGGTTTTTCTTTACAAAATTATCCACCAAAAGTTTCAGTTTACAAAAATACTCAAAATTAAGTTTTCCTCTACAAAATTACCCACTTAAAGTTTAAGTTAACAGAAATACCCAAAATTGAGTTTGGTTTTACAAAACTACCCACATAAAGTTTCAGTAATAAAAAAATACATGATTATATGTGAAAGATGAAGACTCACTATTTTGGGTAGGTTTGTAAACCTAAACCTGATATTGGGTATTTTTGTTAATTGAAATTTTGGGTGAGTACTTTTGTAAATCCAAATCCAATTTTGGGTATTTTTGTTAATCAAAACTATTTGTGGGTAATTTTGTAAAGGAAAACCCAAAAGTGGGTAATGATGTAATTTTTCCTTAATTCATCCATCAACCACGAAATGAATCGGTTTCAAATTTTACATTATTGTATCCCGAACCATGGTTTGAGGTATTAGTGTCGGGTTGTTCGATACTGGCTATCAATCCCGATATCGTGCTAATACTATATAGATGAAGCGGTACGATCTAGGGGTAAACAGTAAATTAATAAATCAGGGTCAAACTTGTATGATACCAGCACTAAACCATCGTTTTGAACCGAATCGAACCGTAAATCAAATCGGATCAATCAATAACGATACGAAAGTGGATATTACGGTGAAACAATGCCGGGTTTCTCAAAACCCTAACCCAACCCTAATTCCTCAAATTCAACCCATGTTCAAGCTCAACCCTATCAGATTTATGTTCATGCCCAACCTTGTCTGGTTCATACCAACCCAATCCAGCCCTAATTGATCTTGTCAAGGTTGGATCGGGTTGAGTTGGGCACTTGGGCTAGGTTGGATTGGGTTGATTCTAACTTTTACAATGGTTGGATTAATCTTGATTGACTTTTTTTTTTCATTCAAATTTTATGTATTAAAAAATAATAAAAAAAATAAAATATCATAGAAGCCCTAAATTCTAATATTAAAATTTGAAGTTACATTTCAAGTTGAGTGAGTTTGTATTGAGTTGAGCCTCAATCCTAATCCGATCCAATCCTGACCCAAAATTGGGATTTTTCAACTTTAACCCGCGCTCAGTATCGAAAACTTGATTCAAACCTATTTGGATTTAATGCTGGTAAGGGTAGGTTCGGATTATCGGACCAAACTTTTACTCGATTTATTCTACCAATATCCAAATGTCGTCAATGGCTCAGAGTTTCCGGCGTCCGACACGTATCATTTTTAAGTGTTAAGCATGCATCTCCCATTTTTTGTCGTCATCAGTAGGCGTGACGAACGGTCAAATTTCATACGCAAAAGCGAGCGAACGAAAAAAAGAGGAGAGAGAAAGAGAGGGATGAGAGAGAAAGAGCTGCCATTACTGAGTTTGAGTGAACAGAAAGAAGATCGGAGCAGAGCCTAGTAAAACACGTGCTAATGTGCGCTCCCTTGACATTCCCTCCTTCTCTCTCATACACAGAGAGCTTTACCACTTACCTGAGCTGAGAGGTTCTCAAGTTCCAGTACTGGTTTCGTGTTTTCTGCGTCTTCTGTGTCTTTCTCCTCTTTCTTTCTTTCTTTCTTTCTTTCTCGAGGAGTCTAAAGCTGGAAGCGTATTCACCGTAAACAGAAAGAGTGTGTAGGTTAAGAGAGTGTGCATAGCCAATGGCATTCGTTCCCGTGTTGAACAAGAGAAATTAAAATGCTAAGGTTTTGAAAACAGAAGAAGGACGAATCTGTCTCTCATTGGAAGGATTCGATTTCGAAGGAATCGATAGATAGATAAACTCAATAATTCTTTCATTGAAAGGTCGGTTTCTTTCCTCTCTGGAGAGCCTGCAATTGTGGAAAAGATGAAAAGGAGAAGAAGAGGCACAGGCACAGGCACTGGCACTCCATAGTCCGACCACTCATGCTTCGGTCGGCGTGCTTTGATTAAAACTTGCTTTTCTTCTTCTGGTGGGGACTCTGGATTCTGGAAAGGAAAAATTTCAGTAACTTTTCAGGTTTTGTTCCTCGGTTTTGGATTTTTAGCTTTTGGTGATTCACTTTTGTCGGTTTGGAAGTTTTCTGCCTTTCCTTGGGGTAAAATGAGAATCTGTGGCCCGGGTTTGTAAAATAGTGAAGAAGATGAGATTTTGTGACGTGATTATCATTTGTCCTGTGGTTTTTTGGAGGGAAGGTCAAATTTTAAGTCGTCTTCGTTAGGTCTTTGGTTGTAGTGAGAATAAGGTTTCTGCAACTGGAGTTTTGGCTGGGGATGGGTAAGTCGAAGATGTTTTCTCATCTGTTATTCTAATTTCGCAAAAGCTAGAGGATTTTAAGAATGGTGTCTGTAAATGAGAAGATCAAAACAGTTGGGTTGGTTAATGGACCAACGACTCTGCTTCAAGAGATGAAGATGTTGAAGGAGTTTCAAGATCAGTCTGGTTAGTTTTCTTTGGTCGCTGTCTTTGCAACCTTTTGAAATGAAATGAAGTGTCTGTTTTTCGTCCGAAAAGAAGAAATATTTTCTATCCTTTTCTCTGTTTTGGTTTTCTTAAATTATTGATGAAAGGTTCACATTTGGTTGGTTTAAGGGGTTCGGAAGAACATAAACTCTGAGCTTTGGCACGCTTGTGCTGGACCACTTGTTTCCTTGCCGCAGGTCGGCAGCCTCGTTTACTACTTTCCCCAAGGACACAGCGAACAGGTTTGCTTCTACTTTTACCATCTTCCTCTGCTTGAATAGCTTATAGCAAGTGTAAAACTCTCTCTCTCTCTCTCTTAACTGGTTGGTAATCTAGAGTGAACTATTGTAAGCGGTACTCAAGTACATGGAATGGATGTTGGATTCTCATCTGCTGGTTGACGGCTGAGTACACTGAGACTATCCCTAACTGATTTTACTCAAATTTGACTGATGCTAATCAGGCTTATCTTAATATACTTTCATCTTGAAGATTTCAGTAAGATATGTAGGAGATGATCATGTGGCATTTCTCACAAAATAACAATCAACCTCAACATGCTTGGTCCTGATGAAAAACTGGATTTCTAGAAATATAAATTGTGGCTTGATTGTCACAATACATCTTTATTGGGTTAGGAACTAAGAACCCTAATTCTTGTAGGAGAGACTTCAACCACATTAACTCTATTGCAATATAAGCAAGAGTCAAGAGTCAGTTAGGTTTTGTTTATTTTGTTATCTTTGTTGACGATCACTCTCATATGATGTGGTTATATTAGTTAAAGGATCGTTCTGATTTTTTATCTACTTTTAAACAGTTTTATTCTAAAATTAAGACTAAGTTTGGTGTGCCAATTAAAGTTTTTCAAACAAATAATGCCTTATAATATACCTAATGTGAAATATATGACTTTTGCTCTGCCCATGGTATGTTACATCAAAGGTTGCTCTTATACTCGACAGAATGATGTTGCTGGAAGAAAAAACAGGCTCTTGCTAGAGACAAACACTCTTAACAGAGCTCATTTAGAAGATCAGCTTGAGTTTTTCAACAAGTAGATCCATCTGTTTAATGCCTTCAATTAGATGGTCTGTTAATGGATATTAAATGATGGAAAGACTGGAAACAACAGATGATAGGGGGCGCATTGCTGTTTCTATTGAAGAGTAAACAAAGAAGAGGATCAAAGATGGCCCATATGAAGTTGAACAGAGGATCGAAAGAAGTGATTGGAGAAAATGATAGGTGGAGATGACTATGCTTGGAACAAGACTAGAAAAACATACTTGGAGGTTATTCCCCATTGAAGAGATTCAAGAAGAAGAATTAGTCAGACTCAATATGGTCTGTTTTAGGATATTTATCTCAAACCTTTATCATTGAATTGATATGTAGATCTAATTTGGAAAGAGGATGTCTTCTTATACGGGGTATGCATATGGATAAACAGTAATTGAGTCATTGAGGAAATGTTCAACTAAGGAATTGAGTTCCTTACTCCCTTTCTCCCTATATTAGGGAGCTGTTTTCTGCATTGACAACAAGTGGAAGAATTCTGTTGGACCATTGGTCAGAATCTACTTGACAATGACAAGAACATACATGCCAGTGTTCAACAAGGATGTCACGTGCTTGACTTGAAAAGCCTGAAATTTCAGTCTGTGGGGGTGCCTTTGTCTCTATATAATATGCTTTTCTTTGCAATTAATATCTTATTCTCAATCTTTTTAACACTTGGATGTATCTAGAAAATGACAAACAAGCATTTCGTTGTTGTAAAAGTTGAAGTAGGATTGTCTAATTTCATAATCCCACTGGGTACAGTAAAACATAAGCCAGTAAAACATAAGGGGTGGTGGGTGCAGTTGAAGACAATATATTATCTTGTCTTCTGTTCATGAAATATGTTATCTTGTGTACACTGTTCTTTGCACTTTTAAGTTTTCAAAATACATTTAATTCATTAATAATATTTGATAACATCCTGGTTTCATCTTTCTTCGTCCCATTAACTTGAGTTTTTCATTTTTTTTTCCTCAACAGGTGGCAGTATCAACTCAAAGAACGGTTAGCTCACATATCCCAAACTACCCAAATCTTCAATCCCAGTTGTTGTGCCAAATTCAAGATGTCACGCTACATGTATGTTTATGCCACATGTTCCCCCTTTTCTTTTACTGAACTTTATTTATTTTTTGTTTTCATTTATTGGCCTTATCATATGTTTCTGAAGATATCTGATTATGGCCCTGCTTTAAATTGTCTGATTTCTAGGCAGACAAAGACACTGATGAGATATATGCACAATTGAGTCTTCAGCCATTGGACTCTGTAAGTCAACTCACTTTTGAATTAGAATGGAAAATTTTCTTTTCTGAGAAGCTGCATTTTTTATTGTTTACATCTCAATGAATCATGAAAATGCTCCTCAAATGTGAGGGCATATAAATGGTTGAATTTTTGAATGCTACTCTATTTTATCAGGAAAAAGATATTTTCCCTTTTCCTGATTTCGGAATAAAGCCAAGTAAGCATCCAACTGAATTCTTCTGCAAGACTCTGACTGCCAGTGATACAAGCACACATGGTGGCTTCTCAGTTCCCCGTAGAGCAGCAGAAAAGCTCTTCCCGCCATTGGTGAGGGTTTTACTATTATGATAAGAAATTGTTATAAATCTGTTGAGCTTGAGTTGGATCAAACTAATTATCGTCTTATTTTTACCTATTGCAGGACTATTCCGTGCAACCTCCAATTCAGGAGCTTGTAGTTCGAGATTTGCATGATAATACATGGACATTTCGTCACATATATCGTGGTAAGGATATTTGGGGGTATTCATTTATAGTAATTCTGGTGCTGCTTATTTGTGTAAGATGTTAACCGTGCTTCAGAAGGCAAAGTGCATAGCTTCCTTTGTCTTCCGTCACTACGCCAGAACTGTTTACCCGTCAATTCACGTTCCAAATTTGTGGTCATTTTTTTATTCAACCTTTTGACGCTTTCTGCTTCTGTTATTTTTCCTTTTAATAATGTAGGGAAGCCGAAGCGACATCTTCTTACAACTGGTTGGAGTTTGTTTGTGGGTGCTAAAAGGCTTAGAGCAGGTGATGCTGTTCTATTTATAAGGTAAGTTGTTGGATGGTTTCTGCGAAAAAAACCAGTGTCTAGTTTCTGTATTCTATGGGATAGATGGATCCCGGCTTTGAAGTCGGAACTTTTATTGCAACACCTTTTGATGCTTTGGTGTGTATTCTGAGCACTTGATTTCATGGGTTGCTAGTCATCGTTTATAGCTTTTGCAGTTGAATTTTTATGTTTCTAGTTTCAAAAGAACCAAAATGCACAAACCAACTGTGATGGCTTGTTTCACTAGGCCATGTTTAGCATTTAGAAACGATTTCTTGCACCGCACAGTTGTGTTTGTTGTCTCTATGCATGTCACCGAGTGTTATTTTTTATTTATTATTTATTCTTGCATTTAACCCTTGTATTAGAGAAGAAATTGTATAGAAAATTTGCTCCTAAATTAGCCTATGAATCTTAGAAACAAAATAAGCAGAATAATGAGTAATAAATTTGCAATCTATAAATATTTATTTATTTTTAGTTCAAAAGTATGAAATATTGAATATCATTACTTGTGAAATTTATTATGAATTACTAATGGTTT
This sequence comes from Macadamia integrifolia, assembly GCF_013358625.1. NCBI lineage: Eukaryota > Viridiplantae > Streptophyta > Magnoliopsida > Proteales > Proteaceae > Macadamia > Macadamia integrifolia. The sequence continues at coordinate 3,366,738 of NC_056559.1, forward strand.
TTGGAATATGAAAAGATAGGTATTGACAAGGAGTTGTTAGAAGGTATATTTCAAGTAGATAATCTTTGACTACAAAAAATAAAAAAATTCTTATTTAAAAAAGCAATGCACATTATGAGTGGTAGTTATGATATAATTTATAGTATATAGTGAAAATTACTGTGATATGCATGGTGGCCGAGGTATTTCTAGAGTGGAAGATTGGAATTTCTTGTTTTCCAACCCCCTTTCATGGCTGTCCTAACTTATATTTAGGTGCTGTAAAGCGGAAAGCTAAAACAAGATTCTTGGACTGACAAGAATACAGGAATTGAGACATTCAAGAGAATCTTGGGACTTGAAGCGAACTCAACTGACTAAGCTTTATGTAAATTCAGGACACTTTTTTTGGGATTGGTAAGCCCCGGGGAGGGTTGAACTCATGACCTCTTAATTGAGTGGTGTTGATTCTTGCCAACTCAGCTACCCCTTGGTAGGTCAATCAACATATTTCTTGGCCTACCCATATGTGATACATGAGTTTTTTTTTTGGGGGGGGGGGTTGTGGGGTGGAGGACTATGAGAGAAAATGAAGATCGTAAAACTGTTCACTTAGTATTGACATATAGCATTGCAATCCTTAATCTGCATCCATGACTTAGATTTGGAAAATGAAAAAATTGTCCTTTCAGTGAATGTTCTATATTTGGAACTTGATGCACAGTTTGTTTGTGATTTTTCATGTCAGTAAGCCTCACTATTTTGACATGGATATATTTTGAGGATGTAATGATAAAAGCATACTTCTTGTTGAAAAAGGGATGAGAAGTCACAGTTATTGCTGGGTGTGAGGCGTGCAAACCATCAGCAAAGTGCAATGCCGTCATCAGTAATTTCAGCTGATAGCATGCACATTGGGGTCCTTGCAGCTGCAGCCCATGCTGCTGCTAATCGAAGCCCCTTCACTGTTTTCTACAACCCAAGGTATGCCCGATGTTTCTTCTTTCTGTATATACCTTATGATAGATCTGAGATCCTTATCAAAAGAAAACATTTATGCTCCTTGTATTCTTGGATCATATTTTTTTTTTCATGTTTTGCATAGGGCATGCCCTTCAGAGTTTGTGATTCCTTTGGTCAAGTACCAAAAAGCTGTATATGGTAGCCAGGTTTCAGTTGGTAGGAGATTTGGAATGATGTTTGAGACAGAAGATTCGGGTAAGCGCAGGTAAACTTCTTAGCCACCAATTTTAGAAGATTTCTATTGATTGTTAGTTTTTTTCCAAATGGGCTCGTATCAAATCATAAAACAGCTGCCAATTGCCTTCATATAGAAATGTTAATACGGTTCTGAGGGTGGTGCCGTCTCTTGTTTCCGGTCAATGTTGAGATTTTAATTCTTTGATGCTGGCTGCATACCTATTTCTTTTTATCCATTGTTACGTGAATTTAACATTTTCTCTCCCTTACTCAGATACATGGGCACAGTTGTGGGTATCAGTGACTTGGACCCCTTGGGGTGGCCTGGTTCAAAATGGAGAAATCTTCAGGTAATTAAGGCTAGTTCTATTCTATTCAATTGAAGTTCAGGTTTGAGATCAGTAAATCGGAAAAAACATCTTGGGTTGTATTGGTTGCTTGACTGGTGCATTCTTGTCCTATGTTCAGGTCGAATGGGATGAAACTGGATGTGGAGAAATGCAGAACAGGGTTAGTCTGTGGGAGATAGAGACCCCTGAAAGTCTTTTCATTTTTCCATCGCTGACTTCTGGCCTCAAACGACCTTTACATCCTGGATATGTGGGTAAGTCCATCATTATATTCTGTTTGGGTGCTGATGGGATTCTAAGATAGCTGAGTTTCGGTGGCATCAGGGGCAGAGATGGAATGGGGAAATCTCATGAAAAAATCATTTGCACGGGTACCGGAAAATGTAACTGATAATCCATGTTCCACGACGGGTTCAGAACAGCTGATGAAGATGCTTCTCAGATCCCAAAGCATTAGTCCAGTTGGCTCCTTGTCCTCTTCCTTGACAGCTAGGGTGACTAAAGCAACTCCAGTACCTGGGGTAGAATTGCTGAAACAGACTTCAGTCCAACAGAAACCTCAACTTCATTCAGACAGCACTATGGTGCAAAATCAGAATCCTCGTCAGCAATGCCCCGATCTGCAATCCACCATAGATGCAAATTCGGCAATACAAGCATATATAAGTAAAAATGAGCAACCTGTAAATAAATTTGAAAAGCAATTGCAAACCCAAACACATTTTGAGAAACTGGAAACAGAACCTATGGTTGCAACAGACCAGCTGAGCCAATTGTCTTCATTGGGGAACTGCTGTGAAGACAAAATGAGTGGGGGCTTCATGAATCCTCCAAATGTTGTAAATGGACCATTATTCTCGAATCAGGGGAGTTTGCAGTTGCACACAGGTCTATGCTTTGGTCAGCAGCAGGGGCCAAATACTGGCATCCCACTTCAAATCAATGCGCTGCAGTTGGATGCAGACAATCAGAGTGGCTTACTTCCCTACCCTAGTAACCTCTCAGCTCAGTACTTGGATGCTGATGATTGGATGTTGCAATCTTGTAATTTTCAGTCACTTGATGGGAATCCGAAATCAGGACCCTTAACAGGGTTTGATAAGCAAGATACTTCATTAGTCTACCCAGAAGTAGTTAACCCAAGCTTGGCTCCATTGAGTCGAGAGATGTGGAACCCTCAATTGAATTACCTAAGGTTTCTACCTCAAGAAGTTCAACTCACTCCATGTCAGCAACAAGATTTAACCGCCCTTCATAGTGTATCCAATTCGTGTGGATTAAGATATCCTTCTGAAGAAAGTAACAACCAGAGTGAAATATACAGTGGTCTTCATTTGGATGTAAGCAATGGTGAAAGCACTATGGTTGATCCTTCTTGTGTGACCAGCACAGTCTTGGAGGGGTTTGGTACCTTGAGTGATGCTGCTTTCCAGAATCCTTCTGACTGCTTGCTTGGTAACTTAGCTACAAGCCAAGATGTTCAGTCTCAGATAACCTCAGCAAGCTTGGCAGACTCTCAAGGCTTCTCTTTCCAAGAGTTCCCAGACAACTCAGGAGGAACATCTTCAAGCAATGTGGATTTTGACGAGAGTAATCTCTTGCAGAAAGGCTCATGGCAACAAGTATCTCAACCCCTGCGAACATATACAAAGGTACAAATTCAAACCATCTCTGGAGGACATTCATTGGGTGTGAGTACTTCAAGGGGAATATTTAGTCAGGTTTCACCATGTTGGGGCTTGATTAAGACTTGTGCCAAAACTGTGTCAATCATACAGAATGCTTAGATAGTGTTTGATGAACTTAGAGGAGACAAAGCATGACCCATTTGGTGGGGAATAACATTCATCATGATTTGGTATGCTGATTTCACCCAAAAAAAAAAAAAAAACAAAAAACAAAATTGGTATGCTGATAAAAGTATGAATAAATGAATTTTTATAAAGTTTTACTTCACCATGAAAAACCAACTCATGTAAGGTCATTATTACTCCCCCCTAAAAAAGTTTGTTCAAGGTCGAAAATACCTTCCCCTGTTAACTGGCACCCATCCAACGCCAATGATGGCCATCGGTGAAGAAATTCATCCTTCACTATGACTTGAGGTAAACTCTGTCCAATAATTTTTTAACAAAAGGTACCATTCTTGTAACAACTTCCATTAGCATCGCAGGATGGCTTTTCAGTCTTCGCAATAGTATTTTCATCATATTTTCTTCCCCTTTGTTTAGTGGAGGATTATAATGTACTTGAAGGTTAAGGATAATATGATAATTGTTGTATGTAGTGTTCTCCAATATTGTTGGGATCAATTGCCATGTATGATTTACCAAAAAAAAATTTGCCATGCGTGTCTGCCACCTGTGCAGCACGGTTACCTGTTTAATGAATTCTGATTTCTTCTCCAAAAAGTTAATTTTCATTGATGCCCTTTGGCATTTGAATCAATTTTGATTTTACAGGTCCAGAAACTAGGTTCTGTTGGGAGGTCTATTGATGTTACAAGGTTTAATAATTATGAGGAACTACGTAATGCGATTGCATGTATGTTTGGACTGGAGGGGCTGCTTGATGATCCAAGAGGTTCAGGGTGGAAACTTGTTTATGTTGACTATGAGAATGATGTTCTTCTAGTAGGCGATGATCCATGGGAGTAAGTCAGAATCTCTTTCTTCTATAATGTATAGGTACATTTGTTTATAGACAGCTGCTGAAATGGGGAAGCAGCTTGAAGATAAAATAACAATGGGCATACATGTATTCTTGCTTTCAGTTTTGGTCTGCCATAACCCTAGCCAATAGAACAATTCATATTATATAACAATTCTAATATGTGCAGGGAATTTGTGACTTGTGTTCGCTGCATCAGAATTCTATCGCCATCTGAAGTTCAGCAGATGAGTGAAGAGGGGATGCAGATTATCAGCAACACTTTAGTTGAGGGGACAAAGGATCCTATATCAAATGCTGGCTATGCATGGAATGGCTCTGCCTGATTCTTGTACGAACACCTGGAAGCCTTCAGATATATGGTGGAAGTCAAATCCTCTCCTATGGTTTGCCTTCATCCGATCAGGTCAATTGTTCATATCCAGTACATTAGGAGTTGGATGTGTTGAAATGAAGGTGTTGGAGGAGATAGTATGCTCTTGTCACCTTATGGCTTGAGCCAGCCACATTAGTGGTAGTGAATCCCCTCCCCCTCCTCCTCCTCCCCCTTTTCTTTTTCTCCTTTTGCCTCTTCTTTGGGAACAGCATTGAGCAAGCTTCCCAACTGATGGCTTATGATATGGGATTATGGGGACTGCTGAATTCTATTGTAGCACAGGTCTCGTCTTTTTTTATTGGAGTTGGAATATAATGAATGTATGAAAGCTGCTACTTTGTTTCAGCAGTAAAGGGAAAAAGAAAAAGATAACCAGTTCAGTGGCCTATTTAGTGTCTTCTTTATTATGTTAGCAAGTCATATAGCGGAAAGCGAAAAAAGCCTCTTTTTTTGTAGTCATTTATTGAATAAGAAAAGAACCATTCCTGCCTTCTCGTTGCATTAATCAGTATATATTTTTCAAGAGAGAACAACTTCCTTAGCTGATCTTCCAATCGGGCGATTAGGCTAGTATTGCGACTTGCTGTGCAGAGGACAGGACCTTAATAGGGGAGATATTTTAACTCAATGTTATAGTGCAACTAAATCTAAGAAATGAAGCACTTAAAATCACAAGATCATGAATTTCTGCAATGAGAATGCTATTACCAAATGCATTGGAAGTAGCAATATGGCTTGAATTCCAGTCATAAAATGACTCTTACTTGGAACACAATAGAGAGATCCTACCATCCATTGTTGCCATGCTTATTAAGGTGCTTGAGGAGATCATCTTCCTGGAAAATTTTAAATGCAGAAGAGCATAATTACAATTGCAAGTCTGCAAAAATTATAATCAGATCAGACTTTTATCATCCACAATGATAGGAATAAATACTTGGATCAGACTTTGACAAAATAAGTACAATTCAACTACAAACATTGCAGATTTGTTCTCAGCCAAACTGAGATAAACAGAAAGATACCTAACCACCTTAATAAGAAACGGATTCAAGTTGAATTTCATGACAAATAAATTGAGGAACCTACAGGGAGAAGAAGCATGTAAAAACACCATTAAAGGATGAAATGGTCGGACAGAACCCATGAGCAGATCAACCTAGAAGAATATTAACCCATTAATTAGCAAGAAGAATTTTGTTTGAATGAAAAAAGCATAAGAAAACATGTAAACCTTATCAACTATTTCCAAAAATTAAACTGAATCAGTTTATAAAATAAAAATACATTAAAATCTTACTGATTCTGATTATGCCCAATTCTCAAAACTTTTTTTTGAATTGGCCTTGAATGTATGTAGAACTTCATTTTTCTCATCAATTTTTTTTTCTTTTTCTTTTTTACTCAATCAAATAGCAGAAAATCAATAAAAATTACCTCTTATACTGTAGTAGGATAGCAAGACTTTTGATTCGAAAAGAGCCGATCCCTTATCCGATTCCAAGTTTTTATTGTGACTTGCCACTGAAATATGAAGACCAACAATCAACCCCTGATCCCAGGTCAGCCGAGAGGAGAGCCATCCAACAAGCGTCTTACGAACGGAACAAATGGGAGAATCAAAGGTAGAAATATCTGGACAAACTCGAAGGCCATCTAATTGAATCGCTTTGAGACTGTAAGTATTAAGAAAACAAGCAGATCAGTAGCCATGGATGCTCAGATGTCAGCACAAAGAAGAGAAATGGAGAAAAAAAAACCCTCATTCGAGGTCTGAGGAGCGTGAACGATAGTTTACTTGATCATGCCCCTGATGACAAAAAAAGTATTTCTACTTGGCAATGGTACAAGCGTCATTTTAGGCAAATACGTGGAGGCATTTTGGTATTTCACTTAGTTAAATTGGTGAAATTAGTCTCACTTCAATCTCAATTACCTTTTTCCTTAGGTCTGAAGGTCTGAGGTCTGAGGTCTGAGGTCTCCGAGGGTTTTTTGGCTTCTCTCTCTCTCTCTTTCTCTCTAGCTCTCAAAGCTCCCATGGCGCCGCCTCCAGGGCCTTACTCTGGCACCAGCACTCTCGCTCTGGTATTCCTTCACTTTCATCTCTCCCCCCTCCCCCATCCCTCTGGTGGGAAGTCTGTTTCGCTGCGGTTGGATTTGTCAAATTTCTTCTCTTTCTCTGTCTTATTGTTTTTGTTGCAGGTGGCTCGTGCTTCGGCCTTCACTTTCGGTCTTGTCTACGGAAGCGTCAAACTGAAGTATCTCAAGGTTCTTCCATCGTTCCTTGCTCAATCTTTTCAAAGTGGATCTGTTTAACCCATTCGTTATCTAATCTAATGTTATATCCTGAATCTCTTTGAGGACCTTGATTTCGATCACTGAAATTCCGATTCATCGGATAATTATTGGAAATGTAGGGAATGATTTTATGTTAGAGGGTTCATGGTGGATTTGATTTGATGAAAAATATTTATCTTCCTTATATATTATCACTGCATATATGTATGGTTTTTGATCTTATATCATATTATTGTCGTAATGCTTCGACTGCTACTTGGGACGGAAGTGGCAGCTGATACATACTCTGCACATACATTACTTTTTTGTTGGTAATTAGGTTGGTAGTGCCTAATAGTCTAAGTAATGTGTTTTTGTGAAATAGCCCTCGCTCAGGAACAGATATTAGCCAAACTTGTTTACTAGTGGACGTAAACACAGTTAGGACTTAGGATGCATCCTTGTTGGAATTCCCTGTTCAATGACTTGTAGGCGATGGAAGAAAGACTAGAGTCATTGATTATAAAGGGAATCCTCCCCAGATCTTGGATTTAATTTGCTTTTCTATGTCACGGGGACAACTCCATTTGTGAGAACATCCTCCATTGAGTCTCTGTACCTATCCTGTTTACTTGCCTTGTTTTCTTTCTTGATTGTTGGATCCCTTGTAAAATTGGGGGAAAGATCTACCTTTTACTGCAAATTTGTGCCATTTTTGGGTGCTGTATAATAATGTTCAGTAAGCCCTTTCTCACCTTTGTGCTCAAAATAGTCGATTCAGAAAACCTCCGTCTGTTTCTACTGAAAACCTTATGCTGATGAAATCTGTTTGCTTTGTCATTTAAGATGTGCTCTTTGGTACGAATGATTAGAGGAATTAGATCTCTGGCATCGGAAAAGGAAGAAGCAATTTTTTACAGAAGGCTGTGATGTTATGACCTGTGTATAGATAGGATTTAATCCTTCTGGGCCAGTTAGCTACATATGGAAATAATAAACGGGGAAGCTGACAGCTTTGCAGATACTCTTAATATCTGTCAAATGGTTTCCGTGAGGCAGTGGTCATCCATTTGGGATGATGTTGCTCATAATACAATTTCTTTCTTTCAATTTGCAATTTCAGTAGAGCATTCTCGCATGTCATGCGTTAACTGTGACATTCATTCCTGTTTAACCTTCAATAGAACGACGCAAAGCTTCTTATTTTTCAGTTCCCAGTGATTTAGTTTGTTAACTGGGAGATTCACAAGATGGGCTTTCATATGATATCATTTATCAGGCTGTGGCTGCTTTTTGGGTGTATCATGCTAGGCAGATATTATTTCTTTATCTACCCTGGTAATCAAAGTTTAATTGACCTCCAAAACAGCTTGAGATGCTGAACCTGTTTTCTAGTTGATATCTGATATTAGAGAACCTTCTTTATTCATGTTTTTCTGGTTTTGGTATTTGCTTAATCTCTCGTCTTTATTATTTAATTCATTTTTATTAATCAATATTGTACTACTGTAGGATAGATAATTGCCCATTATTTACCAATATATTTTCTTTCTCTCAGGCTAAGGCAAAGTCACAAATGAAGGCTGTGGCTAAGGGGCATCATTGAAGTACAGAAGGATCCCCATTATTGATTTCCAATAATGCATAATGATAGACCCTGTAGTTTTTGTAGACCATGATACTCCATTGAAAATTCTGCAGTTGTTTAGGTTGGTTGTCCTGCCTAAGGATTATGATTGAACTCACATCTTCTAGTGATTGATGAGTGCTGACAGAGAGGCTGTTGAGAGGGATGTTCATAAACCCTTAATTCTAAAATAATTTTTCATCTACTGTTGGGTTGCTTGTTGAATGGGTATATAGTATGTCAACAGGATTGCAGGATGTTGACAAGATTTTCAGGATGTGGTGGTGGATGGAAGCTTGGATAGCCCAACACTGGAGGAATTAAGTTGGTACTGGACTTTTCTCCAGTAATGATTCAGAATTCAAGTTCTTTGTGCAAGGGCCATTACCCCAAGCTTATAATTAAGAGAAGGAAATAAGCTTGCAGAGATGTGTTGTCCACCCATGGTCAATTTTAACAATTTAATGTATAGCTAATTACTTGGCTGGATCATATTACAAATTTGGTGGCTTTATCTCAACCAAAAGACTAACCTTCTACAAGTTTTCCCATGTTTTTTGAATGGTCCTTGCTTTAAAAATAGTTTCACAAAAGAATTGAGCTTTTTAAAAGAGAAAAAATTTACAGTCTCGTGTTGAGATGCTAATTAACATTGTCCACCATGACTGTGCCACATGGATAAATGATGACATGGCTATTTCAACCCTTGCCGTGAGGACATGGTATGAATTACCCATGAGTCAAATTTTATGGTCAAATTCAATCAAATATTTCTCATGTATATATGCATGTTAGGGCATATAGGCTTACGCTTATATTATATTTTTAATATTTTTTTGCCTTCTCCCGTAATCCTAGGGTATTTTAGAACTTTATTTTGCTACTTGACAAGGTGGATGACTGGATGAGCTAAAATTTGGCATGTGAGTAGATAACCGTGGGGCCAAACTATTTGCAAAATCTGAGTTCCAAATTTTTTATGGTATGCAAAGAAGTCAGATTATCATGGAAGAATCTCTTCACCCACCACCTTTATTGGTAGTTGGATGGGACACTTAGGGACACTTAAGGACACTTTCGAACTTCCTGCAATATGGGGAGATTAGAGGGTTTAAAAAAAAAAAAAAATTCAAAATCCAGTTACCATTATTTGTTTTACAAAATTCAGCAAAGGGGAATCTTATTGTAACCATGGTTGGTGATTTTTTTTTTTTTTTTCAATTAAGGTAAAAATCTTACCATTTCACAAAAAATGTGGCATTGAATATTGTTTTAAATTGTTACCAAAAAAAAAAAATTGTTTTAAATAACTTTTATCTTTTTGAACACTATATTTTATTGTTGTTTTAAAGAACTTTAGGGAATAAGACAATTGGCAATTAGAGGAATATTTTACCTTCTTAGATTATCATTTTGGTGACTATAAGTTGCATCTATTTATCATCTCTTCTAAAGTACACCTATAAGACCATATGGTCACTCAATCTGATGCTTCGAGCCGCAAGTGAATGCAAAGTAATATGCACGATTTATGGAGACATTGTAGCTTGGAAAAGAGTACATGGGATTCTCAATTGGCCAACTTTTCAACGAATTGTGAAGATATTGAGGCCTTGAGAGGGGTGTTTTGTCGCTAAATTTAAGACTAAATTTTCCTTTACCATGTAAAAGGACTTCTGCTGATAATGTGATCTTGTCATTGGATTCTTATGTATTATCATTAACTCTCATCCTTAACTGACAAGATTGAAACTACCTCTCTCAATGCCAATTCATGTATATCAATGGCCATCACCATGGGTAAAAAGAAACTCACTTCCTAAATTTAAGTGTTCTTGTATTATGAAAATTGCAATATAATGTTAAACTAGTGATATTAATGAGAAGAAAAAATGACCTATATCCCATTAGCACATAGCACCCTCTCACATTTTCTCTCCTCGTTTACACTGTATCTTCCATACATATCATATTCTCACCATCTTCTGCCCTCCAATTAGTTAGGTGTGGGGATTTCATTGCGCGTCCCTATCCCTTAAGAAAAAGAGGAAGAGCCTCAAGTAATAGGAAATTATAATAGAGGTAACTATCAATTGTACCAAGATTACCAAATTGCCCTTGTTTGGTAGCTTTTTGTGAGATGCGGCCTTCCACCATGGTAAAATAGAGTAAATATGAAATCTCCGGGTTATATGGTTAGACCAGCCCGATCCACTTCGTTAGTTGCTAGGGTTTGATGGTTGACGAATTAAATATGTGATTTTGGATATAAGTTATAACACAGTTGCAATGCCGGTTCCTTCAACTATTTTGGAAGACACAAACCCTAACGGTTTGTTTCATATGGTAATAATTAGGAATTTTAGCCGGTCGGTCCAGGATGATTTCCGGTTGGTCTAATAGCAATGTAACCCTAAAGTAGAGATGATTTACATGTGCCGCACGTGTTTACTCGTGCGTGTGTTGGCTGGTTATCTTTTTGTCAAGTCTTCCACTTTCATCACGCTATAACGCCAAGTGCGAAGCTACAAAGTCCCACTCTGTGATCAGTTGCATTAAATCCTTCTTCTAACGACTAACATCTGAGACGGCGAGTGATCAATCGATCCATCCTTCGATCTTTGTAAGAAGAAAGACGAGCTCTGCTACTAATCTCAGTTCCGATTGTGGGTTGTGTGTGTTTAAACTGGAAAGAAAGATAGGGAACGATCATCGAAAGAGGAAGAAAGATTCGGATTCATCGGATCAACCAGAGAAGCAGAAGCAGAAGCAGAAGCAGAAGCAGCCGCAGCAGCACAGAAAGAAGATCCAAATGTCGAATTCCAATCAAGTGAGGGCGTCTCACATCCTCATCAAGCACCAGGGTTCAAGAAGGAAAGCTTCTTGGAAGGATCCAGAAGGTAGAGTCATCATGAACACCACAAGGGACAGTGCCGTCTCTCAGCTTAAGGCCCTCCGTGAGGAGATCGTCACCGGAAAAGCCAAGTTCGATGACATCGCCTCTCGCTACTCCGATTGCTCCTCCGCTAAACGTGGCGGCGACTTAGGTCTGGTCCTCTTTTATTTTTCTTTATCCGTTCTTACTTCCTTTCGCCTCCTTTCTGTTTATACTTTTGTTTTATGGATTCTGGATTCTTTCCCCGGTTTACTTGTTGGCTACCAGAGAGTTAGGGTTTCCTCTCAGTGCTTATGTCGCACTGGGGAAATACGATCTCTGGTGACGGATGCCTATAGTTTCCATGTGTTGAACTGAACGGCTTAGTTTTAGGAATTGTCTTGCTTTTTCTCTAATTTGGGATGTTGTGCGTGAATTAGTCTTAACTAAATCTTTTGCACTGAGTATGGAGATAGTAGGACTTACGAGGATAGATTGCCTGGAAATGATTCTTTTGACTTCAATTTTGGGAATTTTGTGGTCTGATATATATCATCTATAGTTCAGTGGATAATTTGCCCTTTATCCTCTTCTCTGGTGTCACTGATGTACTATACGACACCACTGTCTTGTGTTTGGATTTTGGGAGTTCTTACTCCTATCAATTATGGATGCTTCTTAACAGTTCCAGCTGATGATTAACATAATCTGTTCGATTGGATTCCCACTACCACAGGGAGCCTTGAATTCATTTCATAGTCGACCGTTTTAGTGGAGATCTGAATCCCATTTGGTCATGAGAGTTAGGTCATAAAGATGATAGTCAATTGAGTTGGTTCATCTATTTGCAGCAAAGGCCATTGATGAAACCACTGCAAAGGAGTAGTCTACTGAAATTTACAATAAGATGAAAAATTGGAATATTGGGATATATGGATTAGATTGGTATTGCCTACCCCAAGTTTTATGGACAAGCATTACAATGAGTTTTCTGTATGTGATTGTATGTCTTATATCTGCTTCCTAAGAATTTCCATGCAATGTTATGAATTTCAACCACCCACTTGGGCAATGGATGCATAATCTATGGCTTGAAGTGAACTGTTCTTTGATTTTCTGGACGGATCAGTTGAGTTGGTGGGACCCTGTTTGTGCTTTATGAAGATGACGTCTGTGGTCCTGAAAAGGTTCTAAAAGACATCTTAATTGTCCATTTCTTTCTTGTTGGTAGTGTGATCGAAGGAAAAACGCATCCAGTAAGGTCATTTTTAGCAAGTGCACAACTTTTTTTCATGGTTGTTAGATGAAATTTATTAAGAGAGGGGAAAAGACAAGAATTCAAGAAAAGGCAGAGCTTGTCATGGACTTGCAGATCCTAGGAAGCACAAGACAAAATTTCAATGTAAGAATGAAGTATTTATACTAGGAAATGATGTGGTATGTAGTATAATAAGTATAGTGCCCCTAGATTCTTATTGTATTCCTATTACATGCTAGTCATAACTTATAATAAAAAGAAACGACATGCCTACCTGATATACTCTATGGGCTAATGACGACAAATTCTAACGAGAGTACTGTATTCTCCATGGATCTCGTTACCACCTAGTGGTAATAGCTTGAACCCATCACCCATCTCAGAACTCCTAGTGGAGTGCGAAGAAAAGAATAGGAAGATATCTGTAATGGAGTCTTAGTTTTGCAGGGGAGAAAGAAAATCACATAATCACGCCACACCATGGTGAGAAAACCCAATCAACTATGTAGTTTCAAGCCTGTCCATCAGTTAGAAGCAATACCTGTATTTAAAGAAACTAATACTCCTAACAGGAATGGAAAAACCTAAACTGACTCAAACTCTATCTCCTATTCCTATGTAACCTGTTCAAAACAAAATTTAAGAACATGATAATGTAAAAGAAGTAAAAGACTACAAACTAAACCATTACCAGCCTTTATTATACCAAAAGCCCAGGTAGCCGGTTCCGTATGAGTTTGGGTTTCCAAACCCAGTCTTCCTAGTCCAACCAGTTGAGTGCTACTGCATCAATTTCTCCTCCTTTGAAAAGAACTCGACTCCGTTGAGTTTGGATAAGGACCAAGGAGATCATCTGAGTTAACTCCTTGGAGGAGAGAAGATTCCGCTGTCCTCTGAAGCTTGATTGCTGGAAGGTCCTTACCTGGAAGGCTTCTCAAGTCCACTATGTTTGAAGGAATAAGTGTTCTCATAACCACAATGTTGAGCCTTCTTATTAAACAATCACGATCGTCCTATGATGCTGTGACACACCTTTAAGGGTAGAACATCACATTGCATGGTGTTAATCAACCCACCAATAGAGTATGTGAGAAAACAGTGATCATTGATGTTGAGATTAGTATTGTTCACCCACACAACTTTGTAGGAGTTAAGTCGCAGCTTTTTCTTTAAATCGAGCTTGGGAACAACGTCTTCAGAGATGGCATTGATACAATTACCACTGATGATTACCATGGTGCACGTTGTATTGTTGCATATCTCACTCTAGTCTAGAAAATACTATTTTGAAGCCAATCATCCTCGTCAAAAACTGTGTGTGTAGCAAAAAGCAGACAAATACCGTTTACAATTTTGCGGCTCTCCATCGCAATCATTGTCATTGACTTCACTAGGCTCACGATCACGTTCTGAGTCTTTTGACTCCAAAAGTACTAAGTTGTTCCTTTGTTTCTCTTCCAAAACAATAGCCATATAAATTCTTCCTTATCAGCGAAAGTGACCAAATGATTAGGACATTGAGCAGAAAAATACTAGTAAACACTGTACCTCAGCCTGTGGCTTCATAGGAGATCTGTCAGAACCACAATGAAGCAGATAGTAAGGGCGGTTTGGCCTCGAAGATTTTATAAACGAATCTCTAATTTGTGGCTTGTTTAATGACTTTCCCTAGGGAGAAGACTATTGCTAACTAAAACTATCACCTTTAGAGAAAATATATGTAACTGTCTTTCGTGTATACTGTATACTGCCACTCCTGACCTTTTTCTAATGGTATGTCACTTGTACAATGTCCTCCATCATAGGAAATTGATTGGATGCTAGTGCAGCACTAATCTGAGGGTGCAAACTATTGCAAAACTGTGCCACCAATACCTTCTCATCCCACTCAAAATCAAATACCTCCTCATCCCACTCAAAATCAAATCGAGTGGCTACATATAAAACATGGCTATATACTCCTCTATTGTCATGTTGTCCTGTTTCCACTGTGCAAACCTGATGTGCATGCGATGCTTGTAGTCGATAGGCTGGAATCTCTGGTTCATAGCTTCACTCATCTCAGCTCAAGTATTGACTAAACCAAATGCCTTGATTCTGATTCTGTTATTGGTGTTTGATCCACCACACTCGAGTCATACCCTTCAGCTTAGCCTCTGCAAATAGAATCTTGCATAGATGTCATCATAGTATGCATGGATTGACAGTTGTGTTGAAGGTCCATAAAAGCTTTGCATAGATGCCATCATAGTATGTATGGAATTGACAATTTTGTAGAGGGTATCAACACTATCTGTGAGGTTGGCAATCTCCATCGTGCTCTCATCTTTATAGGAATTAAGTTGGTGGTGAATTGGCCACCATGGTTAGGATGTGATCAAAATCTCCAAATTGATCAGGAGGTTTGGAAACCCTATTTGGAATCATTATGGACCAACACGAAGAGTAGAAAGCTCAAATCAAAATGTAGTGGCATAACAGTAAACAAATCAAAGTTTACAATAGAGTGGACCCAACTGTAAATAAACTGGAATTTATGAATGGCTGGTATTACTGTAATTTATTGGAAGTTCAATTATAAAACACAAGGGGATTGTAAGTATAAGTGGGAAGGGTAAATTTGGTAGCAACGGGAAAAAAGGAGAAATTAGAATAAGAAGGGAGGGGTAGTTAGGAAACCAAGAAAAAAATTGTAGGGAGAGATACTGTCTTATGCCTTACGACAGGGTGACGAAACTACCAAGAGGGGGTTTGGCTTCAAAGAGGAGTTCTTCACGAGAAGGCCGATTGACTTAGGATTGTTGGTGGTGGATTGCAGCTATCAGATCAACCATGAAGATCAACAGTTAAGCCATTAGGGGCCTGCAACAAAGGAATTCAAAGGCCTGAATCTAGGTCTGGTGGTGGAATGGGTTCAGATTCCACTCCTGGTTTCGGCAAGAAATCTTTCCAACTTAAGTGTTGAATGGAGACGTGAACCTACTAGGGTTTAGAGTCAGCTAGAGAAAGTAGCCTAAGCCTATGATTTCAAGACGAATCAATTGATAATACAGAAGGGAATAAAAGAACAAAACATGATAATATAGAAAGAAATAAAAGAACACAAACTAAACCACTACCAGCCTTTATTAGACCAAACTGGGTTGGGTTGGTTCCATCTTGATTTGGGTTTCCAAATCTGATTGTGCTGGTCCAACTAGTCAAGTGCTACTGCATCAACTCCAGATGATGACTCCAGCTTATGTCCTAAGAGGAACTCTTGGTATCTGATCTGACAATTTAGGCAAACTGGATAACTGAATTTTGCAGTCCCTAACAACTTCTAGGATCCGGCTTCTGTTTTTTTTTTTTTTTTTTTTTTTTTTGAATAAGGAGGATTCTATTGATAATATAATTAAAGGCTGACTATATAATGCAAATCTTGAAAAGAGGTTATAGTCATAAGATTGGTGGCCTTGATGATGAGAACCTTAAGCAGATCTTTTTGAACTCACTTCCAGACCCTCTTGGTGCTGATACTCTCTAGTTTCTCCGCAACCAGAACATCACCTTGGCATCCTGCAGTATTGGATCTCTGTATAGCTTTGCTCTTACAGCTCTTGACAAACTCTGTAATGTCAAGAAAATCTGGAAAGAATTACAATCAAAATCTGACAAGGTCTCTTCTGCTTGTGATAATTCTTGGATGAAGATCAAGTGTAAAGGTTCTGATCACTCTTGTGATTGTCCTACAAAGAAGCCTTTCCATCATAAGAAGTTCTTTCACTCCTCCCGGAAGCACAAGAAAAGGTTTCCTTTTAAGCCCTCTCGGTTTAAACGATTTAAACCTCACTGGAAACTCCTCCGGAAAAAACAGTTTCGAGGGAAAAACAAGAATACTTCTTGCTTCATCTGTGGAAAAGATGGACATTTTGCTAAGAATTGTCCTAATAGTCGCAAGAAGGAAAAGGTGCTCCATATGCTTGCTTCCCTCCATCATGATGATCTACAAAATGCTGACCTTGAGTCTCTGTACTCTCTGGATGCAGAACCCACTGACCTCTCCTTATTTGCTACTGACTACCTTGATGATATTAATTCAACTTCCCTCACAGACTCAGACCCAGAGTCTTCTTTTTCCGAGTCCGAGGATTCTGATCCCCTCTACCAGGTTATCCCTTTCCTTCCCCCAAGTCACACACCTCTTCCCTGTCAGTCTATCACCCTACCTCATGCTGCAGTAACCCTAATCCCTGAACCTTATGCTAAACCAGTTCGTCTCATAGCCTTCCTTGATACAGGTGCTGCAACAACCATCCTGTCTCCCAAAGTCCTTCCAAATTATTTCTGGAAACCACAAGAACCTCCTCTCCCCTTTTTAGCAGCCAATGGTGAAACTTTCTATATCACCCTTGTTACTAAACACCCTATGAAAATCCAACTTCTTCCAACCCTTTCATTCACCCATGTTATGTTAGGTTCCCACTGTCCTGGTAAAGACCTCATTATAGGTTTTGATGTCCTGAGTCATCTTCCCCTTAAATGGACACCCCATGGTCTTGTGTATAAACAACAACTTCTCCCCTGGTCCCCTTTTTCTAACATATTTCTTGCAGGAACAGATACAGGTCCTACTCTGTTTGATGAATTTAAAGGAAAACTTCTGCAAACTTCCTGTGCAGATTCTCACACTGAGTTCCTGACCAAATGTATTCATCCCCTCTGGCAGAATTCCAAGTTCTTCATCTCCTTACCTTTTAAGAAGAATGAAGATGTCAATCCAACAAAAGCCAGCCATCCTGGTATGACTCCAGAACATTTGACACTTGCAGTACAAGAACTTCAACAACTCCAAGCTCAAGGATTGTTAGAACCAACTGTGTCTCCATGGGAATGTCAGGCGTTCTATGTGAACAAAAGAACAGAACAGATCCGTGGTAAGATGAGGATGGTGATAAATTATCGGCCTCTGAATTTCTTTCTGGCTGATGATAAGTTCCCCTTACCAACTCGCCCGGCACTATTACTTCAATTAGCCTCTGCAACTCTCTTCTCCAAGTTTGATCTTAAAGCAGGGTTTTGGCAACTTGGGATTGTCCCTGAAGATAGGCCGAAGACAGCTTTTTGTGTCCCTGGTTATCATTTATAGTGGACAGTTATGCTGTTTGGATTAAAGACGGCTCCATCAATATTTCAGCGTGCCATGATGCAGATATTTGCTCCCATTCAAGATCGTGCCCTGATTTATATTGATGACATTCTTCTGTTTTCATCTACACAGGCTGAACATCTTTGTCTCCTTCAGCACTTCCATCAGATTGTTCAAGACTATGGAATTATGCTCTCCCCAAAGAAAATGCAAATTGGTGTTCCTACCATTTATTTTCTTGGCGTCACTATTACCAAAGGAAAATATGAACTTCAACCTCATATTGCTACATCTCTCCAGCAATTTCCTGAAGGTCCCCTGACAAAAACTCAGGTCCAGCAATTCCTTGGTATAGTCAATTACATGACAGAGTTTCTTCCTCAACAAATTACACATACATCTGTGCTTCATCAGCTCTTGAGAAAGAAAGCTCCTCCTTGGTCTTCTGAACACTCAGCAGCTATTCAAGCCCTGAAACAATTATCTACAAGACTTCCCTGTTTACAGATTCCTTCTGATGGACGTCGTGTTCTCCAAACTGATGCTAGTGACACTCACTGGGGTGCAGTTTTACTTGAAGAAACCCCTAATTCCAACAGAACCATCTGTGGTTACAAGAGTGGCTCGTTTAAACCATCTGAAGCTCATTACCATTCCACGTTCAAGGAAATTCTAGCAGTCAGACGAGGTATTGAAAAATTCCAGTTTCATCTCATTGGACACAGGTTCCTCATTGAGCTGGATATGTCAAGCTTCCCTCGAATGCTTGAATTCCGACAACGAACACTTCCCAATGATCAACTCCTACGATGGGCTCAATGGTTCTCAAAGTGGTCTTTTGACATCAAACACATAAAAGGAAAAGAAAATGTTTTGGCAGACTTCCTTTCTCGCCCTACTTCTACCTTTTCTGTAATCCCAATCCTTTACCCATTAACACCAGGTGCCTCTACTTCCTCCCAGCCTCAGCCTCAACCCAGCCATAACCTTTGCTGTGCTATACCTCCTCACCTTCCCCCTGAAATCCTCCATACCTTAACCTATAAAGCCGTTCTTACCTATAGCAAACATACAGCAATTCAACTATTAGAAATTGCCCTTCGACAAGAAGGTCTATTTCTTGCTGGTTCTACCTTTCACCCAGAGTTTCCCTACCTCACAGTTTTTACCTTTAACTCCTTTTATGATTTACAAGAATTACCACCTATTTTCAAGTGTATTTTCTGGCACTTATGTACAGCCTACACCATAGCACTATGCTTCCCTCTACAAGCCATCCAATCCATGTGTTTGCGATGGTGGTCTCCTCTCAATCCACATCGACCAAACCTGACTATCTTCCAGTTTCTCCAGCTCTTTGCTC
>NC_056559.1:3385860-3455649 GCF_013358625.1 Macadamia integrifolia
TTGGGTCCCACATGCCATTCTTATCTCAGGGTGTAAGTCATAACCGGGCTCTGCCCCAAACTTCATTCATGAAAGGCTTTAAATAGCCGAGGATACAAGAGACATGTGGGACCCAAGACATGTGGCTTCACATGGACTTCACATGGTATGTGGGACCGTATGTCGGTAGTGTCGGCATACATACAGTGTCGACATACTTGTCGGCACACATACAGGTTATACATACTCACTACATACAGTTTATACAAAAAATGAGCCTTCCAAGTAATGGTTGTCAACGTTGAGTTTGCTGATGTCTTGTCTAGAGGTAACGACTTGGAAAGTTGGAGGAGAGAATCTGAATATTTCTGACTAACCACATACAATAAAATCATGCATTAGAAACTTTCTGTGAATCATTGAAATGCTTGGAAAACATTGTTTCCCTTCTGAAGGAGTTTGACAGCCCTTTTTTCTTGGGGTGGGGTGGGGTGCGGTGGGGTGGGGTGGGGGTGGGTGTTAGTGACAACTATGTTTTTATTTTTTGGGTAGATGACAACCATGTTTTTGATAAATTGATACGTATGCAAGTCTGTCAGTTATGCAGTGGTTACTGATTCAATAATCATAGCCTGGTTGAGAATAGCTTCTCTCTTCTGATGCATTAATTTTTTCTTTTTTCTTCTTTTAGATATATAATGCATTTCATAGACAAAAAGCTGTCACTGAAATGATACTTGCATTGAACCCAAAAAGAGATAAGTGATTTGTACACGGGGTTTTGCTGGCACATTCTTATGTGACTAGGTAACCATTTTGTGGAATTCTGTTACCCAGGGGATGTAACATTTCACTTTTTAAAAAGAACAAGATGACCGCGAGTGGTTAGTTAACAAAGCTTCCCTGTTTCCTGTTTCTCAGTTGCCATCTGATTTTTTTTTCAGCACATAATAGTGAAAGCTTCATCCTCCTACAGAATTATGGTATCACATTTCAATCTGCTATTTTATGAGTTCCTGATGGCTATATCCAACATGTCTTGGTTTCTCTCTGGTCAGGCCGCTGTATTTGAAACTACTAGTCCTTTTCTTGTGGCATATGTACTGTGAATGTTATCTTTTTTGTTTTTTATTTTTATTTCTTAAATATACCATCCATCGCTTACCTCCCAAAAGAAAGAGCGTGGGGAGGTAAGCTCTCCCCATCCATTTGCTTATCTGCACACTAAATAACTAGTTTTCAGGATAAATGCTATCATCTCGACATGCAGTAGTCTTAATGTAGATTGGCTGTGATGGTTATTTCAGGTCCTTTCGGCAAAGGGCAGATGCAGAAGCCTTTCGAAGAAGCAACATATGCTCTGAAAGTCGGTGAGATTAGCGACATCGTGGATACCGATAGTGGCGCTCACATAATCATGAGAACTGGTTGATTGTCTATCCAAGCACAAAGCCACAGATCTATTTTTCTTTTCGAGTTGGGTGTCTGTTGCTCATCAATTTGGGCCATTGAGCCATGTTATTATACGCTCATGGCAATTCAGATAGGTCTATTGGAATCCTCTCTCATAAATGCTTATTTATATATAGACACTGTATTTGGAGGTAATTGTGTGGGAACGATTCATGATCAGCAAGAGCTGCAAATTGAGCCATGCTATTACATGCTCTCATGGTCATTTAGATAGTTTTATTGAAATCCACTCTTATTAATTCATAAATGCTTAATTATATTTTGGAAGCTCTTGTCTGGAAACAATTCATGATCAGCGATAGCCGTTTTTGAATATGTTCTTTGACACCTTTCGTGGGTTTTAAACTGGGTACCGAATCAGGTAACTCAGCCAATTTGAATCGAAATTGGTCAATCACAATTGTGATTCTGATTGATCTCACAATCCTCTTTTGAATCGAAATTTGGTCAATCAATGAAATTTACCTCTTTAAATACGTTTTCGGTCCACAATGTGGTTAAAACCCAGAATCTATTTGGAATATGCATATCAATGATAACCTAATACTTGGGTCGGGATCTTTTCCTGAACAGTGATTGTCTAGGTCTTGTTCATAGCTGACATGTGTTTAAGTGATGAACCAATGACTCCGTATGCCGGCTCTATTGGTTGGTTGAAATATTTGAACACATGGATCACTCAGATAACTATGGGCTGAATAGTTACCTGAGCGGTGATGAGAGCATGGTATCACATTGTCACCCTTCAATATTCAACATATATGATTACAAACCGAACCAGTGAGACTGACAAGAAAATGAACGGCTTAGACCAAATTGAACCCTTACCAGACTGGTTTTGGTTTGGGAATTTAATGTAATCGGTAGAAATCTGACCAGATAGGCTGAACCGCTGAAATGGATCCACTAAAATCAAAACCAAATTACAATCTGCAAAACTGATTTTGTTCTCTCTGTGAGAGTAAATCATTTGCTAGCATCTTTTTATGTTTATCTTTTTCTTTCCTTCATGAAATGACATATCTATGAACAATAGAATAGCCTAATGATGGCAGTTTTGGTTTGAAGATTTGATTTCAGGTTGACCCATTATCAGCCTGAAAGGTTCAACCGGACCAAGTCGGATGAGACACCTGGCCCTGGCCAGAGTACCGCGGACGGCGGACATGAAGCGGTGAAAATGATCCGGGCTCAGATCAGATAGATAGCTTAGCGATGTTGTCTTTTGTGAGTGATGGTGGCAGTGAATTGGACATGTGGATTCATCAGGAAGGTAGAGAAGTCAATATTTTGGATCTAATTCTTTATTCTATTTCTATTCCTTTCCTCTCATACGGGTCACGATTATCCCTATATATAAGTTTATAACCATTACCATTAAGAAACCAAACGAAAAATGGGAGCTTCGTCGTCAACGCAGCAGAACCTTATCTCGCCGGAGCAAAGAGAGCTTGAATCCGAGGCCGCTTCCACGGGAGCTCTCCCCATTCTCCACAAGGCTTTCTCTAAGCTCACCAATCCTCAAACAAACGTCATCCCCCTCGTCTCTCTTCAGGTTACAGACTAACCTAACTCTAATTCTTTATCATTCCCCCTCTCACCTTCATTCTCTTCTTTTGTACCACAGAATTTTGTGCTTCAACTCAAAAAAATCACAGAAATTTTATATGTGCCGCTGTTAAATTTTGTTTGGCATCGATCGTGATCGCTATTGGACTTCAATTTCTTTTGTTGGCTTTCTTCTCTATAGAACAACATAATTTTCTACTTTTGCTCGTCTATAAAACTCATGGTTTGTTTTTCATGTTTTGGTTTTGTCCCAATTCATTCCCATTGTTTTCATGCATCGCAGGAAATCTTCTCTTTCACCTACAATAACCCAACGCAAGAAACAACCTCGACAATACCTGAATGCTTTCCAAGGCTGTTGGTCCATCTGGGCCAAGCTGTTGTCGATCTCTTTTTCAGGGCGGATAAAGGAGGAGTTACTTGGATCGAGTTCTTGAGGGGTTATATTAGCTGCTGTGGAAGGAAGACTGTTTCGACTTCTCTTAACAATTTATACCGGCTTTATGCTTTGGCTAGTGCAAAAGCTGGAAATCCTTCAACTCTGGAATTCGAATCTGATGATGCTGATAGTAAGATCAATGGCTTTTTAATGCCCAGTGATGCTTTTGTGCTTCTGTGGTTGTGCTGGGTCATGTCACAGAGCTCGAGCATTTTGGGAGTTTCTGAAGGGAAGACTAATTTAGATATTCCGGATATAAAGCATTTAGTATTGTCAGCTGTTGTATATTGCGCTGAAGTTGGAAATGACTTAAATATATCGGACTGTAGCATTTCGAGCTTGGAATACCGACTTCCTGTTGGAAAGTTTCATATGTGGGCTTTGACAACAGTCCCCGGCCTTGTGCAATGTTTGACACAGTATCTCCATGATAGACTCCAAAAATGTGCAGCTGTGGAGGTAACATATTTATTCTTTTTTTACAACAGTGACACTAATGTGTGATACGATTTGATTTTGATTCATTTTACAATCGTAGCATCTTCCTGCCTATGGGGATTTAGGCTACAACTCCATATTGGAATAGTTTATGGTTATAGTGAGAAATATCAGTTCAAGGTCTCATGGTGATTTATACTAGACCAACAACTCCATATTGGAATAGTTTATGGTTATAGTCAGAAATGAGTTCAAGGTCTCATGGTGATTTATGCTAGACCAGGGTGTGATCATCTTCACTGAAAACATGATTTATGCTATAATTTTATTACCCTCTTTGTGGTCGTCTTCAAACATCTTTTAGTCTTAATTAATGTCTTCGTATGTAGTTGCCTCTCACATTGTTGTTTCCTTTGCTTCCCTGTCCTCATGTCAACAAGTTAATTTTTTTTTTTTTTTTTTGGCATGGCATACCTGTTTGTCACTGTTTCACTCCTCTACTTAAATTCAAACTAATCATTATGCTGGATTTTCATTGGGCCATAATATCATCAAGTGATCCTTGGATGCAATTTTTAGATGTGGCTTCTTTCCTTGAACATGAACAGGATGAGTTGGGACCTTCCAATTTATCAATTGGTGAAATTTCTTTGACAGAGGCAAATGATACATATCTTCTGACGTGTGGAAGGGCCTGGGCCATCTCGCTTACACAAAGAGGCAAATTAAGTGAAGAGATCTTGAAGGCATCATTTCTTAGAGATGGAAAGGGAGTACTTGAAAACCTTCTCTACAGGTTAGTGACCCTCAGCAGAAAGCTTCTGACTGGAAAGTCGCCATCTTTCTATTCCCCTGGAATTGTTAAGGATGGACATATATATGATCCAAAAATGATTTTGTACTAAAGTGGGTTATCGGTATCTTGTCATCTGATTATGTGTGTATTACAAGTGCATATAAATGTTCTATCTTGACTTTATCTGGTTGCCTTGGGCAGTTCAGTTTTAGCACCAAGAACATTAGAGTTTGAACCTTTTAGATTTTAGTCCTCTCATTTCATTATAGATTTAATAATGCCACATTCCTGGTCCATTAGAACTCCATGGTCATGAACTAGATCATTGCTGATGTTTTCTAGGTTTATCTCATAATTTGATGAGGAAAAATTGAGTAGCTGTCGTGTCCTTACCCACCTAAACAAACAATAAAATTGAACGTTCTTGCCAATTGTTGTTGACTTGTAACAATTCCTTACATTTATTCATCAAATTATGGAAAAAACAATTCTTACATACTACTATGCTATAACTTATTTTCTTCCCAATACTTGCATGCAGGTCAGCTATCCATGGGAAGGGATTGAGCAGATTCTGGTCAAACATTGAAGGTTACCATGGGCCATTGCTAATTCTGATTTCTGCTAACTCAGAAGATGCCCATGGATGTGATGGCAATGTCAGGAGATGGGTGATTGGTATACTAACAGAGCAGGGATTTGAAAATAGAGATGTATTCTATGGAAACTCTGGTTGCCTGTATTCGATAAGTCCAGTTTTTCACGTCTTCTCATCTTCTGGTATGTGGGGAAATGAAAGTATATTTTATTTACATTTTTTCTCTGAAAGTGGCTAATCTAAGACCCAACCTCCAACAGGTAAAGAGAAAAACTTTATCTACAGCCACTTGCACCCTGCTGGCAGAGTTTATGAACCACATCCCAAACCAGTGGGCATTGCTTTTGGAGGAACCATTGGGAATGAAAGGATATTTGTCGATGAAGATTTTGCCAGACTAACAATTCGTCATCATGCAGTTGACAAGTCTTATCAACCTGGTCCCCTTGTCCCAAATCAGGTAAAATAGCAGCACACTAAAAAGGTGGTCTGTCTTAGATGAAATATGGAAGTTTACAACAAACTTCATTTGCTTATCTTTCTTCTTTAATCACATCATCATAAAATAGAGGACCTCCATCATGCAAAATTTGGTGCAAGTTTTACCGATCGAGTTATTCTGTTGGAGTATCAGGGAAAACATTGTGAACCTTCCAAATGGAGAAGCAGATGGTAGCATAGTTTTTTAAACTGGGCCTGCTTCGAACCGAAAAGGGTTCGGTTCCGATTATATCTAGTTTTGTCCATTCAAACCAGGGTTCAAAAAAATCCCCCCACCCCCCCCCCCCCCCCCAAATGAGAAGTTGAAAACAGATGCAATTAAAAGGAAATATGCAGCAATTAATGCATCAAAGGCAACCACTGGCACATTGGTTGGTGTTTCACCATTTGAATAAAAGAGCTTGGGTTCAATTCCATATAAGAGTGCCCTTATAATTTATATTTACCTGAAAAACCAGTGAACACAACCGGCCAATTTTACAAAACTGCCCGGTTCAGAAAACCGCCCAGTTTGATTCTGGTTATTGACAAAGGCAGTTTATGTACGGACTGGACTGAGGAGAGTGTAGTTTTGGTTTTATCCGGTTCAGCTGGCAGTTCGACTGGTTATAAAACTATGGACGTTAGTATGTGGATTGGATGGTTAAAATGATATTATTATATTATTCAGTACTGAAAAAATCCTTGGCAATATTACTGCTGTCGTTATTACTGCATTCTTTGGTTATATGTGATTAAATGAAAGAATTTATGTACATGAAGTTAGGAGACCATTGCCTTGCATTCTTATCTACATTATGTCAATGCAGTTTTTGGTTTCTTTTAATTTTGGCCTTGTGTATCTTTTTAGGGTTCTCAAATGCTTACTGCATAGATTCTCTTAAGAATTAGAAATTGCATCCATCCAAAAAAAAAAAGAAATTACCCTAATTGGCATGATCTTCTGGTCGATAGGTCTTGGAAAGAACTGCCTACTTATTGGTTTATTAGTTTCCTGCATATACTTCAGGGATTTCTACCTCTGGAAGCTTTGATTGCAGAGGTTGAAGTATGGGGATTAGCTGGGGGAAAGGCAAAGGAAGAGCAAAGTGCCTATAAGAACAGAGAGCAACTATTTACGGAGCAGAGGCGCAAGGTAATTTAGATTGGACACTATTATCCTTCTCACATTTTGACTGAAATTGTGCATGGAGACGACAATGACCTCAATTTCTTGTTTACCCATTTTGTAGGTGGACTTGAAAACTTTTGGCAGTTGGGAAGATTCACCAGAGAAAATGATGATGGACATGGTCACTGATCCAAACCAAGTTAAACGAGAAAATCGCTAGTGAGGCTAGAAAGATGAATATTATCCAAGGGTGGTTGTGTTTCTAACCAAAGCTGATCAGTTATATGAGAAGCCTGTATAGATGATAGAGAACTAATAGCAAAGTATAAGTGCAAAAGAAAAAGTATTGTAATGGCTACAGCAGCTCCTTTGTGTTGGGTTATAAGACTTTTTTTTCAAACTCTGGGGGAATGTAATTGAAGTATCCTAGTTAAAAGCCTCTTATTTCCATCCACATAAAAAAGGTTGAGAAAGGTGACTGGTTTAATAATAAGAAGAATTGATTTACAATTTAGTGAGTACCACCTTTAGTAAGATCCGGGAAACTTCAATTTGGCACAAGGGGTTGCCTTATAACCAATTCTATGTACCTTAATTGAGCGGGGAGAACAGAATAATAGGGTTGGCTACTCAACTCGGCATTATCCCAACCAAATGGGGTCAGGTACATGAATCTTTTTCATTTCGTCAAAGCAATACTAGCTACTAGTCTTAAGTTATGCATGTATTTCCTCACTATTTCTTAGAGTCATTTTAGGCATACACCCGACTCTTTTAGCTCTTTCAATCTAAAATCAATCACCCCCTTCATTTAGAGCATTCAAGTTCTCCTTTGTAGATGTCTACTTTTTCACAACTCATCATGTATCAAAGTTACTTCTAAATTAGTTCTAATTTGTTCATTCTTGTTTTATTTTTTCTGGTTTCACGACTCATTTTTCACGACATCCCCATTTCAACTATAGTAATATCATGAAATTCTTATTTTATTTTTTCTAGTTTCACCACTTATTCTTCACAATATCCATGTCAACTAATTCTAATATCATGAAATCCTTATGTTTCATAATGTGAATTCCATTCTCTTCTATTTTTTTTCCCCCGTTTTCACATGAGCATGTTTTTGTCTTTCCAACTGAATTAACACTCTACTAAAAGAACCCGGTAAAGGTGATTCAAGGGTCTACCAAAAGATAAATAAAAAAAGGTGATTCAAGAGTTAAAAAGCCACATATGGTAGCTTTGATTTTCAAATCATTCCAACTGGTTAGACCCATTTCTCCCCTGGGAAGAAGAAAGTTACCAGAAGATCTTACCGAAAAATCCCCATGACTTGTAAAGGACTATTAGGTATTTATTTTGACCTCCACTTGACATTGTGCTTA
Organism: Macadamia integrifolia; assembly: GCF_013358625.1. Classification (NCBI taxonomy): domain Eukaryota; kingdom Viridiplantae; phylum Streptophyta; class Magnoliopsida; order Proteales; family Proteaceae; genus Macadamia; species Macadamia integrifolia. Next base: position 3,394,150 of record NC_056559.1, read on the forward strand.
CATTAAGAAGGTAATTTGTCCCCAGATTAGCTGGAACTATTTTTCTTGCTTATTCACTCCATGTGTACAATTATATTTTACCGTTCAAATTTCATTTATAAAATGAGATCACAAGCAACTGAAGTTCATAAAATAAGTCCTATTAGAGCCGGAGATATTCAATTTTTTATTTAGCAGTCAGAATCCTATGCAAATTAACTAATACAGTAAGATTTTCATAGGAGACATTGAGGCAGGCCGCCTTACCATTGGCATGCTTCGGTTGTTGGAGTTTTAATTCCCATAATCTTAGTGTGTTGTACACAATAGGTTACTATCAGATTTAGTTTTAGTTGAGTGCTTAAATTCCATTAATGATGGGCAAAATCTAATATTTCAGGTTCATGGTCTTAAAACTTGGAATCAAATAGATTTAAACAGCCAATTCAAATTGACTTTCACCAATTGTTCATGGTGAAAGTTCAAAACCTGATCTCATTGCCTGAGTTGAAGCCTCCATGAATCCTACAATGAATCAAGATTGATATAGAGACGATAGTTATGAAATTCCAATTATGTAAAATTGTTTCTGAAGAAGAAAACTAGACAGATTCTTGGCAAATTTTGGACTCTCATGATGAGATTGAAATGTAAATTTCAAGAGAAAGCATAAATGGAAGAATTCCATGTATCAATACAAACATGTAAAACAGAACGGATCATTGCGTTTTAAATCATGACACTCCAGGATGGCCTCTCTTCGATAAGAAATTGGGGTAATTTCTCTATAGGAATGACCAAGGAAATGAATGAGAGTGAGAGCAACGGAAATTCTATTTACTGAAAAATGAATTCTTAAGTATAGAAACCGGAAGGTTACATGCGGTAACCCTAAACATCTTCTCACGTCCTTCCCGTTATTTCCCTGTCTAGTCTCATTCTCTTTGCACTCTGAGCTTCCTGCATGCTGCCTGACCTACGCTGACATGATCCATCATGTTGGTATGCACAGTTGGCTCCATTTCGGCATCCCCTTGAACTATTGAAGTATATGCAAGGCTTCATGATTTTTGGTTTTGAATCTCTGGGTTTTGAGCTTTGTACAGGTTCAGTGTTGGTTTCTATCATCTGCTGGTTGGGACGATTACTAAATTGTGTGAAGATGCGATCCTGGGTTTCTTGTCTCTCTCCTCCATGTTGCTGAATCAAACTTTTATAATAGTTGATATCCTTAACAGGAGGCACTTTCACAGTCGGACCTATTTCAGGTGGAGGAGGCCGTGGATTCAAAGAGGGCACCACAGCATTTGTTGCAGGGAAGAAGGGACCAGTAGTAGGGGCTGCTGAAAATGGTGCATCTGATTCTGTCCTATTGATATGAGCGGGAGGAAGGATGGACTGAGGGACCAATGGGGTCATCGGTGGTGACTTTGGCTTGGGTGTAGTTTGTGAATTGGTGGTATTTCCATGATCTGCAACCAATTTCTCAATCAGCTTTGGGTTGCCGAGGATCTTAATGAGCAGGTCACGGTCAATCAAGCTTCCCGGCTCATTGCTTCGCATTATTGCTGTGAAGGCAGCAGATGCAGCAGCAACAACATCGGGTTCTACTCCAGGGACAGCACCAAATGCAAGTTTTTTACTTGTTGGTGCCTTTGGAGCAGAATGAAGGTCGTACTGTGATTGAGGTGGTGTCCCAGAAGGCAACAAGCCCTGGGGCACTACAAGAGGCAGTGAGCCCATGGGATTACTTGGCGCTACCAAATTGCATGATGGATCTGTGGCGTCATCATCTTCAATGGGAGTAACGGGAATGATCAGAGCATGAGAATCATCATGACGATAGTCTTCTACCTCAAGCGAAACAGAAGGGCTACAGAGGACAAAGAAAGTAGGTGTAAGAAGCACATGAAACCACTTGGGTTTATTTAATAACAAGGTCGGAGAGGCATGTCACCTAGAAGGAATGGCAGAAGGACGAGGATAAACTGCTTCCAGTACTCTCATCTCTCTCTGGTTTTGAATCTCCACCTCTTTGCTCTCTTCCCCAGCCACCACTTGCCAGCTGGGAGTCAAAACAAACTACAAACCCAAGAAACGAAATGAGACTGCATTCCGCCTTCATGTTGGACTTTCATCAGAGAGCCTAAACTTGATACTAAGTATAACATGTAGACCAGGGTTCAATTGATCAAGCACCCAGACCAATAATACGAGCTTACCTTGGGAGGACATTTCCATTTGATCAGAGGGATCTGGGACAATTCCTTCTTCAACTGGTTAGCAGGGTGAGCTCCCTCAAACCCAGGTGGAAGATGGTCATCAGAGCCCATTCCAGTTGAATGTAATAGCCATGATGTCTTTGCTTGGAGGTGATCTTGAGCTCCAAGACCAACTTGTGAGGGTGAATCCTCTGAAAGGAACAGCCTTACCTGCTCAACAAAGGTTTATTGTGATCATTCAGCACCTATTTTTTTTTATAAATTTGTAGTATTCATAAATTTGTGGATCCTTGAAAAACTAAGTAGAGAACTATGGAAAATACAAGTAATTGCATACGGGCACCACCATTCGTAAGATCATTCACACACATTATGTAAACATAGAAAAGGTTCAAATGTAGCATAAAGCAACGACAAGAAAGGCAAAGGCCTACACGCAAGGATCGAAAGATTTTTAAGCAAGTATCAGTTGATATTATTTTCCAGGCAAAGGAAACAAAAAATCTCCCTCATAATTCGAAGAGCATAATTCCTAAAACACCAAAGAAGCCATAATCTAACAGGTCACAAAAATTCAGGCAGATTCCCTAAAATCCATGTTGAAAGATAACACAAGGGAAAATGTTGCCTTTATGCTAAGTTGGAGACCCCTCTTAAATGATTACCTTTCTAACCCCTCCCCCTCCTGTGAACTGTACTCATACTCGTGTGAAAGAATATGATTAAATTCTAGAATAGCTATTTTTCGGGGAAGAAATGAAAGCTATAAAACAGATCCCCATCTCTGCTACTGATAAGGACTGGTTCTTATGGAGGTTTACAAAGAAACGTAACTTTAACATCAGAACAGAAAAAATAGACAAGATTCCAGAAATTCCTTCCTTGCATTACGTATGTATATAACTCAAGGAAGCTACAGAAAAAAAAGAAGAAGAAAAGAGCTGGAATGAGTGATCAAAATTTTATCAGCAAAGCATTTTTCATTCAAATCTAGGCACCGCATAAGCAGTGGAAGCAGATACAATCAGTCTAGCCCTTCAAAATAGTTTCGTTATTTCAGATTGCCAGAATAAAATCTAAACTCTCATGGAGATGATTCAGCCTCCAACATATTATGGTTATTTCTGATTGCCAGAATTTAATTGAAACTCTGAACTCTCCCACAGGTAAACAGCTCGATGTAAGGTTGAGACATCAACTGGGTAAAAACAATAAAAATAGAGAAACATACAGATAAAGGGTTTCTCACTTGACTAATCAAGTTTGATCCACTTTCATGCTACAAAAGATTCCAGGGCAAGGCCATATATTCTTTAGGCATGAACATCAAGGTGAAAAGGGTTAATAAAAAACAAGAATGATAACAAAGATATGGGAGAGTGGTGGTACCATTGAGCAACCAACATCAAAAGTAGAGTTTGGGTATGTGTTTGCATCAAAAATCCCTATTCTTATGCAAGGACAGTGAATTTCCAACATATACAACTTTCACTCATGAATAGCCATCTTCCTCAGCTCTTGATTTGTATCCTTTTCTATTAGAATTTTATTTTTCTCAGGATAGGATGGGTGTAGATCAAGGGAGGTTCCAGCAAAAGTATTCACAAGAAGCACAAATGCAAGTCTAATGGGTTAAATAAATAGCCTAATAGATTACATTGGTCTAGGGGCAGAAAGTTTTAATGTTTTTCTTTTTTTTTTTTTTTTTGATGAATGAATAAATTTATACCCAAGGAGAAAAGGAAAATACAAGGGGAAGAGAGGGGGGAGGGGAGGCTTAAGCCAACAAGGAAAAGCCAACCCCAAGGGGAACAAAGCAAAAAAGCTACAACAAACCAGCAAAAGCAACTACAAAAAACCAAATTGGCAACTACAACCAGGAGCCAGGGGGGGAGGGCAGATATTTGGGGACAAGAAAGGGACTAGGCATAAGGTGCCAGAAGGAGAGGATATGGGAGTTTCTACTGGAGGTAGGGATCGGGCGGGAGTGGAGGGAGTGAAGGGATTGGATTTTGGAGTTAACATCAAAGAAGATGGCAGCCCAAATCTTATCCAGGGATCGGGATTTGGAAGACCATCTTCGAGCGTTGCACTCCATCCAAAGGTGGTTAATAGTAGCAGAGAAAGCTAGTTTTCCAATGATATCACAAATGGAAGAGCCCGCAAAAGTCATGTTAACCCAAATCTATTCCCTATTAACGGGGAGAATCGGCCTGGAAGAAGGCCAGCAGCGGACAAGAACAGTTTTCCAGACCAAAGAGGAGAAAGGGCAAGAGGGAATATCCTCATGGCCAAGGGGGCAGAGGCAGCAAGAAGGATTGACAAGGATGTGGCGAAAAGAATCAAAGATTGAGTAGGGAGACAGTTGGAGAGGCACCACCAAGTGGTGAAGTTGTGGCGGGGGATGTGACCCTTGAACCAGACGAGGTTAAGCCAAGGAACGACAGGGCTAGAGGATCTGACAAAGGACCAAGCAGAGGTAGAAGAAAACAACCCATTGGAAGAGGGGAGCCAGATGCACTTATCATCCCTACCACGGTGGCCAGGGGGGATGGGAGGAAGAGAGGCCCAGAGGTCCGCAAGAGGGGGGGGGAGACAAAGGAGGGATCCATCCCAAAGGGGAAAGAATGGCAGAGACAAGGGAGGATTTGGGAAGGCCGGAGGAATAAATGATTCTCGGAGAAACAAGAGAGAAGAGGATACCAGAGGGGTGCCAACGGTCCAACCAAAGGGAGGTCGACTGCCCATTACCGATAACGAAGGTAATGGCAGTAAGGGCAAGAGTCTTGAGGCTGAGGATTTTACGCCAAATCCAAGAAGCATCCGAGGGAACAGGGCAAGTCCAAAGGGAGATGTGGGAAAGAGTAGATGCATAGACCCAGTCAACCCAAATACTGCGTTGCTTGGAGGCAAGCTTCTAGATGAGTTTCAAGATGCCCACAGAATTGACTTCTTTAATTCTTCTGATACCAAGGCCACCTTCAGACTTGGGCAGGCATATCTTGTCTCAAGACATAGGGTTAAGGAACCTAGAGGTATCAGAACCCTTCCAAATGAAGGAACACAATAGGCACTCGATGGACTTAATGGTTAAAGAAGGGAGGACAAAGATCCCAATCCAATAGAGGGAAAGAGATTGGAGAACAGATCTGATCAGAATAAGCCGGCCAGCATAGGAGAGAAGCTTGCCTTTCCAGAGTTGGAGTCTCTTCCTAAGGAGATCAAGCATGGGGGAGCAATGATGAGCAGAGAGCCTAGCAGAGATGAGAGGAAGGCCTAAGTATTTGACTAGCAAGGAGCCCAAGGAGAAGCCAGTAATACCAAGGAGGTGGGCTTGAGCCTCAGGAGAGACACCAAAGAGGAAAAGGCTAGACTTGAGAAGATTAACGCGAAGGCCAGAGAGACTCAAAGGAGTGGAGGGAGGACATAATGGTAGAAATAGAGAGAGGGTCAGACTTAGAGAAGATCATGATGTCATCAGCAAAGGCCAAATGGGAGAGACAGAAGGGTTTACATTTGGGGATGGGGGAGATGAGGTGGAGATCAGTGGCCGATTGGATGGAGCAAGAGAGGACTTCAAGAGAAAGAGAGAAGAGAAAGGGGGAAAGGGGACAGCCCTGGCGAATACCACGACCAGAGGGAAAGCAACCCACAGGACTACCATTGATACGAATAGAGAATTGGGGGGAGGAGATACAACAATGGATCCAGTGGACAAAAGAAGGAGGGAAAGGCATTCAAAGAAGGACTTTAGAGATAAAATCCCAACTGATGGAATCAAAAGCCTTATGTATGTCAATTTTGAGGAGAGCATAAGGGGAGTGATTTTTCCTATTAAACCCCCTAACAATCTTGTAGCAGAGGATGATATTATCAGCAATGCTTCTCCTAGCAATGAAAGTAGATTGGTTGGGACTCACAAGAGAGTCAATGACTTTACCAATCCTAGTGGCCAGGATTTTGACAATAAACTTGTAGAAAAGATTACAAAGGGAGATTGGTCTGAAATCATTCATAGTTTCAGCACCTTCTTTCTTAGGGATGAGACAGAGGAAGGTGTGATAGATCCCACTGATCTGGGAAGTATTGAAGAAGAACCTCCTAACAACCAGAATGAGGTCATTGCGGATGACCTATTTTGAAAGCCCATATCTGAAGGATATGTGGCCCATATGAATTTAACTAGTCAATGGTACCAATAGGTTAGTTTCATTGTTGTGAAAGATCATAAAAATGTAAAATCATTAAATATCTTTAAAATGTAGTTGGTTAATTCCATTGTTAGTTATTAGTTGAGAAAGATCTTAAAAATGTAAAGTCATTGAATATTTTGAAAAGAGTCCCAGTGTCAGTCCTTGGAAATTTACAGGACATTAAGTCTAGGAGAAGGTTCCAATGAGAGTCTAGAACTCCTAGCCTCTCTATAGAAAGAGCTGTCTGTAAGCATTTGAAAAGAGTCCCATTCTTCTGTGAGAGACAGAGCTGCAGTGAGAAGTTGCTCCTGTTGAGAGGCTGGAGTGGTTAGTGAGATAATAGCTTAGGCTTGGGGTGAGACCCTTTGAGTCATATTTTCTTTCTTACTTTCTTCCTTTGTTATTAAAATTGCTCAATTCTGGTCACTTTATCACCTCCCTTTGATCCTGTCTATTGAGGATTCAGGTTTTGTTGCAAGAACTGAACCAGGATCCCATTAGGGGGACATAGTGTTAATTTATCATTTTGGTATCTTTGATAATTATTGTTGAGTTCAGGGTTTTCAGGTTACATGGAATCAAACACATTTATCAAGATTAGTCCTTCCTTCTGTAGAAAGTTCATTTTTGCAGTCTAGTTTAACTTGGTTTGTTGACCCCATAAAACATGGTTCTGAACTGGTATGGCAATTAGCTCATCACATCAGCCTGCTATGTCACAATATGTAAAAATTTATTATGGCTCAGAATTTCACAATAAAAACAAGAAATCTCATCACAACCCTTGATATAATACATCCTGTTGTATCAATTTAAAATAATGAAAGTTTCATCCTTATTTGTTCACCCATATAAGGTTTTAGTATTTTATGCAGTTTATAAGATTATGTCCTAATATCATTCAATTACTCGACTCAGTCACTCTGATGACATCTTGGTTATACCCAGTGAGCATACACACATACACAAACAGATTGTGGAAACAGCATGCACACTTGTTTTTGTGCATGTTTGAGGGGGAGATATTTCTAGTCATCCTCAACCTGATACTGCCACTAGATGAATAAAGTGGGTGAACCATATAGAATCTATGTTAATATATATATATATATATATAATGCCTAATTTTGTTCAGACAAATTCCAATATGAAGAGTCACAAGTCTTTGATGCAAAGAACCAACCTTACTGCCCTGGAGCTAGATGTTACAGATAGAAAATAAATATCAGAATGTGCACGAGTCTTCTTCTTTCATAACCAACAAACTTAAGAGACAACTTTGTGGTGGTGGAGGGAGATCAAACACCAAACTCAAATTTCTGTGTTGGGAAGGATACCAAGGGAACAAGGGAGGAACTAGAGAATGTATGCAAAAACAGAGAAGTCTCAAAGGAAAAAAAAAAATGTAGCCATTGTCATATCTGCAATTAAATCACTTACAATGTTGGAGCAAAAAGATAGTCTACAGCAGAATAGCATGTTTCTAATATATTCTACAATAAGTTGCTACATTCTCTGATAACTGAACCCTTCATTTTACAAACCCATGTGGGTCAAGACATGCTGGATCCACCAAATTCACACCCACTCCCCACCCCACAAAAAAAAAAAAAAATTCACGGATTGAATCCACAGCTATTGTTGGGACATGTACTGAACATAAGCCATAAACAAGTATGGTTAGAAAATTTTGTAAATAAAATCTGTAAGTGAATTATATGCAAATGCCCAACCCAGTTATGTCCAAGCCATCTTAGAGCTCCACATTGTAGCTTTTACAAATTATTACACTTTCCTTCTTAATGCCATGCTGCAAATCCGAAACATACTTTTCTCACTATCAATAATGAATACATTAGATTATTTTTCTACTTTCTTTCATCTAGATTATTGAATGAAGCCTGTCTGCTAGCACAGAAAGTGAGTCTATAATAGTGAAGTTCCCATATACTAGGACTGGAGGGTTAAAAGGACCTCAACTCCAAGACAAATTAAAAACTATCATTCGAATTCAAATCTTGTAACGATTTAGTTATAACTAGCAAGAGGAATATGCAAAAAGGCAGATGGGTGGGTGACGATATCTACACAACCTGTGACCAGTTGACCCAAAAACCAGATCCTTCGGTGGTTCTGTTCAAGAGCTAAAGTGGGACAGCTAGGAATCCTGCCAGCTGAGGGATCTTTGCTGACATGTACACACCTTGTTAATAATTGATCCGACAACAAATAGTCAAATAATATATCCTTGCAATACTTATCCAGTCATGGGCTGTAAACAAATGAGAAACACTTGTACCTAAATTGGTGTTTGCAAACAAGGAAGAACACAAAAATCTAAGTTGTGGGTTTTAGACCAAGAAGACCCCCTTGTATTCAGGGTGGATTGTCTTGTCACCTTTGGCAAACCAACAGATGAATCTAATTAGTCAATGAAACAGACAGCTGAAGACACATTGAAAATTACCACAACCTACAAAAAAATCCAATGTACTGATTCAAAGAAAAGAAAAAATGACGCAAGAGAGCCAACCCTACCCCCATCCTGAGAAAAAGGCTATATTTTTCCTTCAACACTGTAAAGCAAAAGGGTAGCTTCTTTCAAAATACACAACGAAAATAAAAAGCAAAGAAGAGATGAAACAAATATATAAATCATGTTCTATCTAGTACACTTGCAGGGCCACTTTGACATTGCAATTAGATTTTAAATGCATAGGGGTTGGTTCCTCATTGTACCAACAGCCCAAGCCTTCAAGAAGTTTGTTTCGGATTAGTTTCCCTTCAAAGGATTATTGGTTTCCCTCTCTTCATCCACTCCAACACTCAACCCTTGTGGCAGAGCTTTCCTCTACCATGTCCACACACCTTGTCAAGATGAAACATGTCTCTTTACCTTCCCCTGCAATCAGCATCTAGTTCACATTGAAGGCTTCGCTTCAAGGTCCATTGCAACATACTTCCACCCAAACATTAGCTACACTTCAAATGAATAACATAGTAGCCACAGAAACCGTGGAAACTTGAACATTCTAACATGCCTCCACTTAAATTTTATACAGAGTAAATTCATTTCATTGCCAAGTGAAGAAATCAACCTGGCCTTAGCAATAAAAAAAAAAAATGAGCACGCCTGTTCTAGGAAAGAAAAAATGATCTCCCACAATCCCATTGCACTTCAAGCCACATCCTAGAATCCCTTGCTCTCGCTCCAAGATACATATGAATTATAATCGATTCCCTATACCTACCTGAATTTCATAATCACTTACCTACAAAAGCAAATATCATCTTCATCATCAATCTTGTTATTGGAATTTCAAGAACAAAGCCATCTACATAATACTTTCATAAATCTATTATGATATTTGCATCTTCATTGATGTAGATGAACTACAAACTCAACAAAAACTCATCCCAACCACTCGGGGAGCTACACAGATCTTGTATTGCCATCTCCCATGCTATCAGAAACCATACCTTCCATCAAATCATGAGCAATCATATATTTGCTACCTACTTCAGTCCAAGACATTTTCTCCTACCCACGTACCCAACGCTTTCAACAAACACAATATCGTCATTGGCCTCCATCACACATGATGGACCCAGCTTAGTCAACTTTTCTTCATCTATTCACCTCCTCCTGTGTGTGCAATCACACAGATTCTATCTTTTCCTGTCCTCCCAGTTATCTGCATCAACATCTCGGTCAGCTAATTTATCTGCATAAAACATCTCATTCAACTAAGCTATCTGCATAAAACATCTGAGTCAACTAACCTATCTGTGCATAGAATCTCTCAGTCAGCTAAACTCAATCCCAGGTGTGAATTGTTTATTTAAATCATAACAATCCAACAGAAGCAGCAAACGCACTTTCAGCTTCATCAGCATGCTCTGTTGTTATTGGAATCATTCATTGTGTTCAGCTTCCTCCTTGTAAATGAACCAAAAGATAATGAAATTGGTAAATCTAGGTTATCGCTTGGTAATACTCCCTAAGTTAGACACTTATTCTCAGTGAAGCTATAACTCGCATGATCAGCGCAGGACCAGCGTACTTGAAATACTTGAAAACCTTTTTCCACCGTAAAATAGCCCTCCACATATAGAAGTTGTACTTCTATATGGTCACTTTGTAATCTCCACATCATCCAAAGACATACCCAAAGGACTCTCAATTTGTACCCCAAAGCTTCTGACTTCTTGGCCTCCTTTAGCCACTTCTCACTGTAGAAGTTATAAGAAGTGAAATAAATATTCCTTCTATCCAAGTTCAACTGCAACTCCTCACATCCTCTATACGTGAGCATTTCAGTCTGATGAACCATTTCTGCTAACTCTAATTAGTTGCAACGGTCCTTTTTTTACAACATCCAGGTAATTCCCGTGGATATCAAATATAAATGATGTCAATATTTGGTACTTGATATACTTAAATGGATAAAACATTTCACTACGTCAATTTTTGATACTTCAACACCCCATATGAAAGTGCACAAAAGAGCTCCATAAGACTAACAAATCACCATATAGAAAGGCTGAATCTGGCACTTTTACTTCATATAATCATGAAGACAACTGCTGGCAAAATTGGCAGTATCCCTCTCCCAGTAGATAGCAGGGGTCCCAAGAGGTCATGGGATCAACTCTCCTGCTTCACCGGGTTGAGGCATTGCCAAAAATCACAATTCTTCTGGACAAATTTAAACTAATATAGAAATGCATCACACTACATACCTTCCACATGTCATCTCCATTTTTCTTCATTTAACACATTTATTATAAGATTTCTCGCTCAGCCATATCAGGAAGAAGCTGTACAACAGTTCTCAATCCATTAGGTCATTTTCTTCTTCTATTCTGTTCCTTTTCTTTTTATTTCCTCTCTTTTTTTTTTTTTTTTTAATATAGTTAATCTTTGTTTTGCTCAAATTAAAATTGATCTAGGCAAATATTTGGCCTTTCTCAATCCAATGCATGCTCTTCCCAACATATTCTTTAGAGCCTCCCTTACAGAACCCCTTAAATCAAGTTCATCAGTGAGGTACAACAGCAATCCGAGGTGCAGTCTTTACACTAACTTTATACCTGTGATTTCAGGTTAGTAATTGAAATTTTATGATGATAATCTCTTCAAGTATATGGGATACCAACTACCTCCACCATGCGGTCCAATCATTCAGTCACTCTGGTAGCAAAGTTCACCAATAAGTAAGGGAGTGTTCAGTATTTTTGGGGTTGCCAGCATTCTTTATAGTACAGATAATGAGTTCCAGGATAGGCTTGGTCTAAAGCAATCCCATTTAGTTGGGCAATATTATCAAAACTTAGTGTATTGGTTTCAATATGGCATCCTTTTTGACACTCTTTAGACTTCCCCTGCCATTGTTATTAGGTATGTGAGAGATCACCCCAAATTTCTTCCCATAATGTTACTTTTTAATTTCCAGAGGTTCTTATAAAATAAATGATTGAGCATAGAACATATGTCGAGCAAGAAAATCGTATATCATGGACAGGAAACAGGAGGCAAGTCGTATATCTTTCTTGTTGACCATAGGAAAAGCTTCTCTGAGTATCAGACGCAACCTATTGGTGTAAAATAGGGGTATCGGTCTTTACCAAAATAAAAATAGGGGTATCTGTAAATCCAAACACAACTGATCGGTGAGAAAATCCTAGGTCTGAGGAGAAGGATACCGAAAAGGAGACGGTACTCGGTAGAGAGCAACTTAGAACAGACGCTTGCAGACAGATGGAATAATGAATCAGGGATTCGCTTCTAAGATTGCCTGAATTGATGTAAGAAATGCATGAAAAATCCTAATAAAGCAGATTTGGTCAATAATGTAAAGGCGGAATCAATTTTATTTTGGTCAAGGAAACCCATTCATAAAATGAGAAATTAAACTAAAACATGTCTGATGATCACATTATCTACTCCGAAAACCAGAGAATTCCCTATCGGATTGTTCGATAGATTATAATAACAGATTCTTCGGCGCAAGAGTCCGATGGATTCGTATTTCACACTTGTTAATGCATCAATGCCAGTGGAAACTGAAACCGAATAAACATCAAGGGTAAATTAATTAAACAAGAAAGCAGATTTAAGGATTTTTATTGCTGAAGAAAAACGCACTTCCATTAAGATATCGCGTTTTACCTGACAAAGGTTTACATCTGGAGCCCAAGAAACCCTTTTTGATTTCTGCAATCCCCGCATATTAACAGATAAAATCTTGCACTTCTTCCCGCTTCAGTTGTCAATAAATTAGAATAACGAGAACCAGAGGTTTTACGATCGGATACGAGAACCAGAGATTTTACGATCGGTCACGATGATGTTTACAAACACATTCAAAACCCTAATCTAGGAATGTAATAAGACCTTTTTTTTTTTTTTTTTTTTAAATTGACTTACCACAAAAACCCTAATATTCAGTGGTTCGATTATTTAAGGGAACGAAAACGTTCAGAGATATAGGTGATCTCCGAAGGTAAGAAAGAAGAAACCCTAGATGTCTCTGGTGGGCTCTGGTTTTCGCTCCTATCTTGGCCTCTTCTTCGTTTTTTAATTTTATAATGTGTGTTTGTCTTTAATACGTATACGACGACTTTATCTCGCTCTCTCTTTCTCTTGGCGTGTAAACAATGGAATCGATTGGGAGGCTGGAAAGTTGGATAATAGAAACTTGTCGGCCAACGAGCCACGAGTTCCAACTTCCAACCAAGGGTGTCAATAGTCAATCGGCCGGTTTGGATCGGTTTCGGTTTGGGTTTGGTTTTGGTTTTGGTTTTGGTTTTGGTTTTGGTTTTATTAATATCACAATGAGAATGAGTGAAATCAAAACATGAACCAATAATGCATTGGTTTTGATTCCTAATTGTTTCTTTTTTCAGTTGACTGTTGATTTGGATTTAAAATGAATTTCAGGTTGATATTGCTTTTTTTATGGAGTTATATAGGTTTCAGTCCAAAATTTGAAGTTCAGTTCGGTCATATAAAAACCCTAGCTCGAAATATGATCCAATAAGCTCATAATAGTTTCAATATAGTTTGATTTCACTGATTTGGACTAGATTTTGACAACCCCTAGTGTCAAGAAGTCAGTTTTGCCTATTGGTTGGGATGGATTGGTTTTGATATGTTGTTATAAGCTTGTGGCTTATTTATAGTGGTGCATCAGATTGACAGTCGGCACTTATTATAATTAAGTATAATCCGTCAATCTTTTTGCATAGATTCTCGTGCTCTTCCTTGTTTGAAATCTCCATGTAACCTATCTCATTAAGTTAGGATAAGGTTTTGAATGTTGTTGTTGTTGTTGTTATATGGATCAGTTTTGGTCATTTTACTAGTAAGACATTTTCAATTCAATCCAATTTGATCCGATTTATTACTGGTTTGTAATTGAGCTATTATTGGATTTGGTTCTATCCGATTTCAAGTTTACATGCATATATCAAGAATTTAGTGAGCAACTTCTAATTGTTTTGGGTTTTTTGTTTTTTATCGAGTTACTATTGGTTTGGTTTCATTTTATTAATGGAGCTGGTCTCATTTTTTATTTCAATTAGGCCTTTTGTATGTTCGATTCGATTTTAGCTTCTACTGGTTAGCTTGAACCCATAAAAAAACACCAAAAAGGGTTTGTTGCAATTCAACTTTGGCAGAAAAATTGGTTCGAACTGTACACACCCTTGCTTCAAACCATAGATGTGATCTAAGCCTTTTTTATCCATGTGATTAATAAAATTTTGACTTTTCAAATAAATATTTTAAATAGGGAAATGGATTCCCTCAAAGACATTGTGGAGAGAAGGGAGGGTTCTTAAAAAAAAAAATTGTATATAAGTACATTAAAGAGATGTAATAAAATAATATCATTCGTGAAAAGACAACGAGGTCATTGAGAAAATATAGACTTCGAGTTATTGACATATACCTTCTTGATGATTCTAAAAACCTTTTTCTTCCATGATTGGAGAGGATTTGAATCCTAAATTATGCTGTTGGTTCGGAGAACTCATGTCATAAATTTTTTTATTCTTAATAAATATGTATTTATTTTCCTTGGTAAATGCCCATGACTTATAATTGCCATATCAGTTCTCTATTGATACGGTGGTAGGCTATGATTTTAAGATTTACAAAAAAAAAAAAAAAAGGCGATTGGATTTTAATGGAGAAAGAACCGTCATAATTGGCTTAGAACTTTGACCAGTGGACGTTAGTCATCATCTCTCCATGTGGTATTGAATTTATTCGTTAGTTGAGTGGATGGCCCAACTTGATTTTAAGGGTTATTGGATTCTGGAACTCGGGATTTGATGTCGGATTCCACGACTCATGAGTCATGAGTAATGAGTCATGGTGGATTCAAAAATCGGAATGAAAACGGTAAATTCTGATTTCGTTCGATTTGTATCGTATTTATCGGGTTAGTGTAGAATTTGACCGATTCCCATAGATTTTGACATTCATACGTTTTTTTTTTTTTTTTTAAATGTTGCAGGGGGTGCGCAGTGAACACTAATGCCTTCACATTTCTATCTCACTGTCACTTGCTTTATATAATACCTTTTATGGTGGGAGTCTAGAAAAAGACACAGGGAGCTGCTAATTTAGGAAACACTATGCAATTTGATAAGGAACCCAATCACCTTTTTTTGTCAAAAAATAAAGTTACCTAGTTGTGTGGCCTTATGCTCGTACGTAAGGGTGTGTAATATCATCGATCCACTCCCTTGTGAAATAAAAAAAAATCTCATTCAAATTAAGCTCCACGCTGATACAAGAATCATGTTGTGATCTTGTCTTCTTCTTCTTTTTTTTTAACTTACTTATTGGGCTAGAGGTCATGATTTGGTGACTTTTTAAAAAAAAAAAAATATATATATATATATATAATTATGAAAAATAATTGATTATTTTTGTAATAATAATTTTAATTATTATTGTCACATGGTCTTCCTTTTATTTTTCAAAGTGTCAAAAAGCATCCATTCTACCATATGGATAAATGAGACATCTTTGTTCAACCATTAGATAGAGAGGACATAATCTATATTAACCACATGTTGAATTTCATAGTTTCATTCAATTAAATATCCTTTTGTATAAACACACATCATGTTAGTCCATGTGATTCGATAATTTGGTTTTATTCAGTTCACTTATTTGGTTCGTATGATACTTAGGAATTCTTGTTCAAACTTTGAAGAAGCAAGGTATGAAAGAGAAAATGATCATAAGTGTGTCATTGCAAAAAGAAGTGATGAGAATCAATAATCGAAGACAAAGTGAAAACTGAATTATTAGAACTCATGTGTTTTAATAGTTTATGGTTTAGGTTTAGGAGCTGGCCTAAAATGATTACTATGCATGTCTTTTTTTTTTTTTTTTTTTTTTTTTAATGAAAAATATATTAAAGCATGAAGGAAAAACATATACAACAGACAAAGCCAAATTGGCTAGACCAGGGACAAAGCCTTGCAAAGCTATGAAGAGAAGGGCCTCAACCCCTAAAAGAGGGGACAAACCAAAAAAAGGGGGGGGGGTGGGGAAGAAACAAGCAAAATAAGGGAGGGATACAATGAAAAGGGGGGAGAAATAAGCCAAAGAAGGGAGGGAAACAATAAAAGGGGGGGGGGACAAGAAGTGGAAGGAAGATACACAAATCTGAGGGGGAAAAGGGAAGAGAGGAAGGTCCTAAGAAGATGCCAGAAACCGAGTTCTATTTGTGTCTATGCAAACAACGAAATTGTGAATGATTTTATTCCTCATTTCAAAAGTAATAGCATCCTTAATTTGCTCTATAGAACGAGAATTGGTAGTAGTCCATCTTTTTTTGTTTCTTTACCACCAAATATAATATAATGTTTCACTGAATGCCAACTTGTTAGGATGATCACAAAGAGTTTTACCATTAAAAACATTTAAAATGCATTTCCATCTTCTTTCAAATGGAAGAATAATTATAGGACTCGATCAAAGCTTTGTTAATAATGATTATCCAAACCAATTTAGAGAAAGGACAATCGAAAAACAAGTGCTCAAGGCTTTCAATGGAAATTCATCATAAAGCAAAAATTAGGGATAGAAACATTTTTATGCATAAGAAAGTCTTGAGTGGGAAGACAATTGATCATAGCTCTCCAGATTGAGAATGAATACCTTGGAATAGCAAATGAGAACCAAATCATTCTGTATCATGGGACAACTGTGTCAATAGAACTAACCAAATTCCAAGCAGAGGTTGAGGTAAAGCAATAAGAGGAATTAGTCATCCACATGATCATGTCACAACTACCCCTGTAGGTCTCAACTGAATATTTGGTAATCAAATCATTTAAAGTATCAGGACCAAGGTCCCAGACGTCATCTTGAAGAATGAAAGACATCTTAGCCAACCTATCTGATCCCATATCATATCTAATTTTATCACCGTATTTAACAATTAGAACCCATCAAGGTGTCAATTATCAAGCCAAAGATAAGTACTAGAACCTTATTAATGGACGATTTGATATAATCATAGACTAGGTAGCGGTATTTCATAATTTTTCTCTACGCCTAGGAGACATCTGCAGAGTATGTGATAATCCAAATAGACTCACTTTTAAGGTATATTGAATAAATCCAATCTGCTCAAATAATTCTTTTTCGAAGCCATTTTCCAAATAAGTTTAACAATACCAACAATATTGGCATCTTTGACTCCACGAAGACCCAAATCTCCCTCCTTTTTGGAAAGAAAACTGTGGTCCAACTCAGAGGATGAAAAAAGTTAATGCTATCTTTATCCTTCCAAAGAAAATATGACATAAGGGATTTAATATTAGAAGAGACAGCAATAGGCAGCCCAAAAATCCCAAACCAGTAGATATAAGAGCTTTGCATGACAAATTTAATAAGCTCCAAATAACCCACAAAAGAGATAACCTTGCTCTTCCAGAGCCTGTAAAAAAGAAGAAAGCAATGATGAGCAGAAAGCCTTGAAGAAATTAAAGGCAAACCCATATATGTAATAGGAAGCTGACTTTTAGGGAACCCTAATGTGCTACATAATTGAGCCTTCAAAGGCTCCAAAACACCCTCAAAGAAAGAGAGAACATTGAGGATTAATATGAAGACCATATTATTACAGAGAATGAACAAAGGGCTTCAGAGATTTTGGTCACTGACTAAAGGTTTGCTTTTCCAAAAATCATAAGGTCATCAACAAAGGAGAGATAGGTGATCTTCAAAGCCTTACACTTCGAGAGGAGTGAATGGAATCATCCTCAGTTTTAGACGCAAATAGTAGGCCAGATCTTGACTTTAGTATGGTCTCAAACCAAGGTTTGAAAACCCAGTACATCATATCAAGAATGTGAGCAATTAAGGACGATATCGATCCATATCATCCTAGATTGGATGAAAATACTACTAGTTTTAATTTAAAATCTATTTTTATTGTTTTACCCTTTGTTCGTACCAATCCAACGATATGGTATCTTCTAAGAATTGGGATCGATCAAGGCCGATTCTAACCATTTTGATCCAATTCCTCAAATCATGCCTAAAACAGAATTATTTGGAGGGCAAAGATCCATATTGCTAATTGATTTTAGGAGGGATATTCATGTGGTGTTTTTTTTTTCCTTCTCACAAATCTATATAGCTCCATTTAGTTGGGAAAAGACTGAGTTATTATTTTTTATTTTTTTAAAGATGAGTTGTTGTTGTTTTGGTTCAGGTTCAATTCAATTTATGAGTTACACTTAATTCGATTAGGGTTCCGTTCAATTTAATGTTCTTCAACAGAACCGACTGAATAGTTTCCAAAACCAAGACATTTCGGTTCAGTTATGAAATTGAAACGGTTAGGCTGGCTGAGCCGCTGAGCTATCTGTTTAGGGGTTTTCTGCTAAGACTGCTATCCTTTTGAGTTTCAGTACTCGCGCCGTTTTTATTTCTAGGGTTTCTGCTCTCTGAAATCTCCAACCGCGAAGAAGAGGAGGAGGTTCTCTCTCGCTTTCATTGTTGTACACTGTTTTTCTTGCTTTTACTGACCAAAATTTCCTGTTAGCCATTAGTTGATAACCATCGGAGTGCATGCTTTGAATACATTGTTCAGGTTTTGTTTCTTTTGATTAATTTTCATTCTAGGGTTTTCATTGTTCTGTTTTTTATACTGTAAGTGGCGTATGAGTTAGGAAAATGCTTTTGGCTGGATATACTAGGTCGAGATTGCAATTGTTGTAAACTTCATCCAATTATGAGTTGCGATTAATGTGGTTGTTGGAGTTTGGAGCTTGTACGGTAGTGAAATCGAAGTGATAGGAGTTAGTAGACGATTTAGAAGTGAAGCTTTTTGATGGATTCATATTGGAGGTTGTAAGCAGCTTTGTCATTGAAACGATAATTCATGGAGCCATTGAAACCTGATCCGGACTAGTGTTACAGTTGTTGTTTGGCGTGTCTCCTGCTAGTGAAACAATGCCGTCTATGTCTGGCGTAATCTATGCAGTAACAATGTTGTGATTTAATATCTTAAACTTTCTAGCTCCCATCTGTAGATTTGTGGATAGTTAAGGTTTTTGCATCGATAAACTAGCCGAGTCTGTTGAAAGTATATGTTTTTTTTTTCCATGATGTCCCTTGTATCTCTAATCTGTCAGCTCTGGTAGTTATCAGTTTCTTCATTTGTTGGGGCAGGGTATTTTACACTTCTGCTACGATGGCGATGGGGATGATGAAACCTGTGAAGCCTGGTCTGGAAGAATCGCAGGAGCAGCTGCATCGGATTAGGATTACTCTTTCATCCAAGAACGTAAAAAATCTTGAGAAAGGTTTTCCACAGTCCATGCTCTCTTAATAATTTCCAGTTCTTTCTATCCAAATATTTGGGACAAGGCATAAATGGTTCTCATTGGTCTGTTAACAGTCTGTGCTGATCTTGTGAATGGTGCAAAGAACAAAAGGCTGAAAGTCAAAGGTCCAGTACGGATGCCAACAAAAGTTTTGCACATCACCACGAGAAAATCTCCTTGTGGGGAAGGTAAACTCATGAGCCTCTCTGCATTTGTTTTATCAAATGGCTTGCCTGGGAACTGTTGAAAGTTAAGCATAGTTACCTCACTCCCTTGCTCATATAGGTATAAGATTTTGCATATTTTTTGAAAGTAATTTGATGACCTGGAACTGCTGAGGAAATATAAATCGAAATGCCTGGAAACATAGGCTTGATGTTTCTAGGTTGCACTCTTTGTCTTGCCATATACCTTGGTAATGAAATGTGTTGTTATCTTAACCACTGGTAATGTAGCCCGAGAATGATCTCGGCTGGTTCTTTATACTTCCCTGTGAAGTTTGCATTGTGTAAATCTGTCTTTTCCTGTTCATAGCCCCGTTTCTTGAATTTTGTTTGATAAGAGAACTATTACAACAAGCACATGGTATCACTGCAGCTTCAGAAGTTGGGAAGTTTCTCATCCTTGAAAATTGTGGTCATGGCATTAGTATTTAACTTGGTTTTCCCTGCTATCTTTTTTCTGGTTATATCTATCATGGCTATTTCTAACTTGAAACTTATTTCTGTTGTAATTTACACCTGTTTTACAATTTAAATCTAGTAACTAAATAGTTTTTATTCGCAAGAAGCATGAGCTATTTATCATAGCCTGGAATGGTGCTGTATTACTCTTTGATATTTACAAGGATACCCAATCAAATATCTGGTTTAGCCATAAGTGGTGTTTCTAGTGCTGAGTTGTTCAGTGTCTTTTACTATAGTTTCTGCTGTATTTTTCTGGTATATAACTTTTATTTTTTAGATTCAACTGTTAATTTTTTTTTTTTAAGACAAACACATTAAGATCATTTTTTTCCTCTTCATGGGTACCGCACTACCACTTATTGTAAATTTTTTTTATAGACATACTGTAAGTTCATATCTTTTCTAACACATGGGGACTAACTTAAAGACAATCTTGTATAATTCTATGACTGGATCAGCTTTCAGTGTTTGGAGAAATTGCCTGATCAGTAATTGAGTTACTAGGATTTGTGAGTTCTTGAAAACCTTATGTATGAAATTGATGGGAAAGCAAAAGAACAAGCCTTTTGGAAAAGATTTTTATTTTGGACTTCTCTTTCTTGTTTATCTCAAGTAATTTTTTGTGCCTTTTTTAATCAATTTGTTTTGGGGTGGGGAGGAGGTGATCACCCTTATGCCATTGCTGCTTTG
Source organism: Macadamia integrifolia (assembly GCF_013358625.1). Lineage (NCBI taxonomy): Eukaryota > Viridiplantae > Streptophyta > Magnoliopsida > Proteales > Proteaceae > Macadamia > Macadamia integrifolia. The sequence goes on from NC_056559.1 coordinate 3,414,787, forward strand.
CCTCGGCCTCTTTGATCTCAGCTTGGTCAATTTGATTTTCTAATGACTAGATAAAGAGAGGGATCTGAGGATGAGATGGCTTTTCCTCTAATATATCTGTTGATAAATCTTCTTTGCCATCACGCTACTGTCACATCATCACTTTTGGTTGTGAAACACACACCCCTGGGAAGATTTTTCTTCCCTCAATGTTTGCGACTTTGTGTGCTTCCATATGCTGGGGTAAGGATGTGGGTTTCAGCTGTCCTTCCCGGTGGACATTGGTGTTATTGGCAAAATCTGAGAACTGTCTCTATGCTTGCATATGGAAATGAACAAGTAGAATGATATGTGTTTTGGATGCTTTGCGATAGTTTAATTAATTAGAAGCTTCATGGAACATTCTATTATCAAGGAATGGTTTGAATGGAACACTAATTGCTCACTTATGTCAGCCTTCCAATTCTTCTCTTTCATGTGGATAGATTTATTAATGCTTCTCTGATTTGTTACAGGGACAAACACTTGGGATCGTTTTGAGCTCCGCGTCCATAAGAGAGTCATTGATCTTGTAAGCTCGTCTGAAGTTGTGAAGCAGATCACCTCAATAACAATAGAACCTGGTGTTGAGGTTGAGGTCACAATTGCAGATCCCTAAGCCATACTATGACTTGGATACTTTTTCAATTTTGTAGGCTGAAGAAGGATCTAAATCTAAAGGATCTAATTTTAGATTTAACTTGTGACTTGTCTCCCGCCTGAATCATTATTTTTGGTAACAAAGTAACCAGCAAAAGCTTGCTTTTATATTAAGCTGCGGCCGTATCTGTTTTCTGACTTTCAGTATGTTTGAGGTTCATTGGTATAATTGTGTGACATCATATCGACTGTGATACAGAAAGAAAAAAAAAAAGAGAACATGAGCCTGGTGGCAGTGCTGTCGGTTTGGCAATCAATTCAACAAAGGCCAAATGTGTATTGGCAAGCCTCAGCCACTCAGCACACCTGGTGTGCACTGTTGAATGGCTAAGCTTGATTGTTCATGTGTATGGCACTATGGGCAAATGGCTTGCATTACTCCCTTTGGGTTCATCTAATTGTGGAACATGATCCGTGCCATGCATTCCAAATGGGTACTCATTCTCTCCCCATATACTGTTGTGGTAGTTAAGAAATTTGAATCTAGGTAGGTAGCTATTGTGATGAAATCTTGCAAAATATTGCAAAGCCAACAAATTGTGTATTAGGTGGGCATAGCTACTGTAACTGTGGCTGCTTTACATTACACCATTCACTGGTGTCCGTATCTAAAAGCTTTGGAAGGTACGGATTCCAAGACTTTTCTGCTTACATTTTAACTGGTGACTCTGGGTGTTTGTGTTGCTCCTTCACAAGTCACAGTATATGATGTGTTGCTTAGGAGTGTTGGTTCAAGATGATGGAATGAAACCCAAATAGCCTTGTTTCCAACTTGGCTAAAGCAAGCTTTGTATATAGAAGACATCGATTGCCAAACATTGATAACACATACTGGCTGTCTACTAACCAGCTTTAGGAGAGGGCAAGGTGCAAATGACATCCGGAGTGTAGAAGGGAATAGAGTTGGTTTCGGTGAGTAGGATAGTCTATTAGTGGGTGAATATTTGCTGGAAAAACAGCCTTGGCACATCTCTCTTTAAGTACATGAAATGACTTTGTTGCCTTGTTATGTGTGGAACTTATGCCTCTTAGCTAGGGAACTCCTGCCAAAAATATAATATCAAGCAAGAAAATCACTTTTTATTTCGTCCTACAAAACTAATTATAAGAGTAGGGAGAGCGAAGACAAGCCTCAATACTTGAGCTTGGCTACAAAGAAGCCCAAGATTTTACTAATTTTACTAGCTAACCGACTTGGCACTGTCTTTTTTGGCTAACAATGGGTATCCAGGCCTCTGACCCGACTGTCCACATTGATCTGGAATAGCATGGACCAGGTCATTCTGAGGTTGAACGAGAACTGTTCTGCTTTCAAAGCGGTGAAGAGCACTAAATACCCTATGTGAATGACCCCAAATAGATAAGAGGAGTCGAATTCAGAACAACTCGGCTACCCCTTGGGGATGGCCTGACACCTTGAAAGAACTTTTTTCAACATTGATGATAGGGGCAGACTGCAAATTCTACTCTAGAATTGGAATGGCAAGTATTCCTATCCTGTAACTTCTCCAAAAGAATCTGGGTTGCTAGTACTCATGGTCTTCGATCAAAAATATGATCAGTTCCAACTTATTTGATTCAGTAGCAAAATTGATCAATTCAAGAATTACCCAAGGGGATAATTCTGTGTTGCATCATCTATCATCTCATACTTCCTTTGGAACCCTAGGAGCAACTCTTTTATCTTTGGAAAGGTTGAACCCAATCCTCAACAACTATTCAAATTCATTGGCCGATGGGAGAGAGACCTTTCTCTTCTTTCTTCCTTCCTACCTAGACAGTACTGGCTAGAGTAGACATACCATGTTTGTAACCAAACAATCTCTCAAAGGGCCTGGGCCTGGGCCTTGGACACGCAAACGGTCAAACACAAATGCACCAAGGCCCATGCAGATTGGAGAGGGAATGGAGTCCTACCATGGGGAAAGGGCGACAAGACACTATTATATATAGGGAAATGAATAGTAGGCCCCCCACCAATTAAAACGAGCCACTGTCACCTCCCACGTCTTCTCTTTGCTCCTGCTTCTTCCCTGTGGTTTCGTCGACCCAACCAAGAGGAGATCTCGCTCCCTAGAGGGGGGGAGAAGAAAAACGAAGACACCAAAGCCCTTGAAAGCATAACAATGGCATCTGAGAGCGACGACGGTGCCAGATCTGGATCCACCACCACCGCTGCAGCGAATGGGGGAGAGTCTCAGTCTCCATCTCCGGTTCCGGTGGATGCAACCGAGCGTCGGAAGATCGCGCTGATAACGGGAATTACAGGACAGGATGGGTCGTACCTTACGGAGTTCTTGCTGGAAAAGGGATACGAGGTACACGGGTTGATCAGGAGGTCTTCCAATTTCAATACACAGCGGATCAACCACATCTACATCGACCCTCACAACTCCCAGAAGGCACGCATGAAGCTCCACTACGCTGACCTCACCGACGCCTCCTCCCTCCGCCGCTGGCTCGACACTATCCTCCCTGACGAGGTCTACAACCTCGCAGCACAGTCCCACGTTGCCGTCTCCTTCGAGATCCCAGACTACACAGCCGACGTTGTCGCCACTGGTGCTCTCCGCCTCCTCGAGGCCGTTCGCTCCCATATCGCTGCCACCGGCCGATCCCACATCCGATATTACCAGGCCGGTTCCTCCGAGATGTATGGCTCTAGCCCTCCTCCACAATCCGAGTCCTCTCCTTTCCACCCACGCTCCCCTTACGCCGTCTCCAAATGCGCCGCCCATTGGTACACCGTCAACTACCGTGAGGCTTACGGCATCTTCGCCTGCAATGGGATACTCTTCAACCATGAATCTCCTCGTCGTGGTGAGAATTTCGTCACCCGCAAGATCACCCGTGCAGTCGGTCGGATCAAGATTGGTCTCCAGAATAAACTCTTCATGGGCAATCTGCAGGCTTCGAGGGACTGGGGTTTTGCTGGGGATTACGTAGAGGCTATGTGGATGATGCTTCAACAGGACAAGCCCGACGATTATGTGGTGGCTACCGAAGAGTCTCACACCGTTGAGGAATTCTTGGAGGTCTCATTTGGGTACGTCGGCTTGAAATGGAGAGATCATGTGGTCATTGATAAGCGATATTTCAGGCCCGCCGAGGTCGATAACTTGAAGGGGGATTCGAGTAAGGCGAGGAAGGAACTTGGGTGGAAACCCAAGGTTGGGTTTGAACAATTGGTGAAGATGATGGTTGATGAGGACATTGAGTTGGCCAAGAGGGAGAAAGTTCTTGTCGATGCTGGCTATATGGATGCACAGCAACAACCATAATTGAATCTGATGGGTTTGATTTTTCCTGTGATACATTTTGTTCTTATCAAATCTTCTTTAGAGGTTATTTTAGGATGATATCAGAAAATCATCATTTGGGATATGGATATTCCCTTTTTTTTTTTTTTTATGGGTTTTCCTTTAATTTATAATGTAATTCATTATTTTTGTTCGAGGGACTGTGTTGCTTGATTTTCTCTAGATCTGACTCATTCAATTCTAGAATTGCTAGTCTTTCTCGTGGATCTCTGCTCATTCAAGTCAGATCAAATAATGCAGTTTGACAATCGTTAATCATTGCAGATCTCATTTCTGCAATCGGTTTTTATAATCTGTAAATGGTTTACTTCCATATGAACCCTGACAAGAGCATATGCTAGCATTCAATATCAATTGATGGAAGGGGCGACTGAAGCAAAAGGAATATTTCAGCTCATTTCAATAACTCCAAGGTCCTCTGAAACTCTTCATCTTACATGTAATGTAACTCTGGATATAAAAAGGGGATACAAGACAACAAATAAAAGCAAACCTCATGGCAGGAATTTTTAAGACACCACTTCTGTACATAAAATCCTCAATCCTGTGTCCCTCCATCTCCCCCTGCCCATCCCACACACACACACCTCAAACAGGGCAAACCTAATGTGCAGACAGAACAAAATCCAGAAATCCCAAGCTAGAACATCAGTCTCTACTATAGATGCTCATGAGGAAAGGCTGATCAAATGTCTTCACCAACTCTGCGTTGACGGCCTCTCAGAGTTATTAATTAATATTTTTGCCATTTTCTCTCTGGAACAAGCAAAATTTCAATTTGTTAGAAGAAAAAAAATCATCAGTTTAGATAGTTAAGGATGATTTCTCTAGGGATACTATTATATTTCCCCTACATCCGTGACACACTTGACACAATATAATGAGTCTCCCCTCACAGTTGAAATTTCTTCAACATAGCAAATAACGTTGATAGATGCTATATGGCAAACAATCACAATGCCTAAACAGTTGGTCAAGTGCACAAAGAATAGCATTCAGAAATTGCAGAGAAGTGGTGCATTGGAGCGGAGTACAAGAACCAAGGCTTATTTCACAGAGACACAGGGCATAGCAAGTAAGGGTCTTACAGAAATGTATATGCAGTGGCATTTTCTGCAACTAAAGTACTTAAGATATCTCCGTAACATTCTATATAACCTAAAGCAACCAAGTGAAAAAAAGAACAAGACTACAAGATCTAATCTAGAAGTTACCATGCGGAGAATGTGTTCCATTTCCCTTCACAACCTGTTGTGATGTCGTACGCTGCATACGAGGGGAACCCTGCTTTCCATCCAAATTGGGTAGGGAATGTCGCTTCTTGATGTAAACATCCTTGTCTTGGACATCTGGACTTGACCTTGGAGAATTTTGTGCATGTTGGGCCTTGGCCTTGGCAGATTCTGTAGCTTGCATGTAACTGGGGAGGGAGTTGCTACTGCTACTGTCTCTTCTCTCCTGGTCGATGGGATCAGATCTTGCTGAACCAAACGAGATGTGCCGCTTCCCATTTTTGGAGTCCTTGTACAATTGCTCCGTACTACTAACACCTGAGTCATTCTGATTTGAAGTGGACCTCTTGCTTTTTGTCTTGGACTTACGATTTTGGTTCGACCCACTGCTATCCAATTTGTCCTTCTTAGATTTGATTGAGACCTGACTCGATGGCGTTCCATGTGATTCAGGGACAGTCATGTGGCTTCTCGGAGATCCTTCTGGAGATGACTTGCAGACTTGCTGATCTATGATGCTGTCCCTTTGAACCTGTACATCTGACACACTTTTGTCTGGCTGCTGCTCCACCCCAGGTGAGTCTACAGCTACAACTGGATCAATGGATTCTCCATTAACATCTTCAGCCTCACCTGGATGACCAGAGGCATCATGGGACAGATAAAGTGGGATTTTCGTCGAAAAATTCTTGGCCTCCGGATCCGGAGCTTGAAGTTTATGCACATTACCAGCAACACTGTTTACATCATCAGCCCATTTTTCTGCAATTTTGGCTTCATGTTCAAGTTCTCCACCACCAACTTCAGATATATCTGGGGAATCAAGAGTGGAGGAAAAAGAAAGTTTGGTTCCATATTCTGAACCAACCTGAACCTTTGGATCGTAAGAGATTGAATTTTCTGTTAGGCTTGATTCCTTGGTCTGTGTCACCGAATCTTCGGGACAAGGAAGGTTGTCCAATTTGGATTCTGTTCCAAAGTCTGGATTAATTAAACCGATTGACCGACATGTTTCTGATGAACTCAGCTCTTCAAATTTTGACTTTACTGCAATAAATGCAGGATTAGAAACCTTCCTTGATCCAAAAACAAACTTTTTACTCCCAATCTCTAGCTGTTCAGATGCTACAGTAGTACATTTTGGTTCTTCACTGTTCAACTCAGGCTTCTCAGAAACAGAATTGAGCACCATCTGAGAAATCACACTAGACTCCTCTGTTTGATTTGGAAACGAATCTATCTTAGAAGAAGCCTCTTGCAATTTTCTTAAACCCCCATCCTCAACCCGAGGCTGATCATGGTCATCTTTTATTGATGGGCAGTTTGAATGACTATCCTGAAAGCCTAAGTTATCAGCATTCTGAGCTTTGACCAAATTCCCATCCTCAATTTGAGGCTGATCAAGATCGTCTCTTTTTGATGAACAGTTTAGATGGCCAGCTTGAAAATCAAAGTCATCTGCATCACAAGTGATCAAGCTCTTTTCAGTTTCAGCTGCCGCTGCTGTTCCACTGCTATTAGATTTTAAATCGGCTATCGCAGAGACAACTTCAGCTGGTGTAGCAGGTACTGCTTCAGCAGCAAATGCCTTGATATTCTTTCCTTGCTCCTGATTCTCAGGACCTACTGGTTTACCCGAGAGTGCAAGTTCTGATGGTGATACAGACATCCACCTCTCCAACCAATTCCAAGCTGAATTAGATTCTGAAGTATCACATTTGATATGTATCGGTTTTGTCTTTGGTGCTGACTCCCAAAGCTAAAGGTGCAAAGGAATAAATTGATTTCAGTTAGATTAAATGCTTCCAATACAAAGAACCCAATATGAAGTTGCAGTCAAATTACACAGAGAAAATGACCATACCTGACGAGCAAAACCATTGCTAAGCAGTTTCTTAGTGGAAGAGTTAGTTTGATTTGGCTTCGTTCCTAAATCTTCCTTCCCCTGAACCCAGAAAAAGTATGAGGTTTTCTACTGCACCAACCATAGAGGTTATTGTCTACAAGAGTAAAAGGTGGATGCAGAAATGACCAGAAAATAGCATGCCTACCATACTTGAAATGAAAGCAGAGTTACTAATATGTACTCAATACACTGGAAGTAAAAGACCAAGCAAGCCACAGAAAAGATTAATCAAGAAGAACAGAACCTAACCTAGACCTTAGCTGGACCTAGTTATGATTAAGATTCGCCTTTGGCAAGTTTGACTCACAGAAGATTGGTTAAGGACATGCATCTAGTCAGTAGAGGCCATGTAAAGTTTTAGAAACTTGAAACTTGTGAAGGATCCAACTCAACTTGCCAATGCCAAATTATAAATTTTAACTAATGATTGTAAATCACAGTTTTTCTAGTTATGGCCATATGATTGAGACATACTTGCAACAAAGTTTGATGAAGAAAAGTATTACCACGGGCTTCACAGTCTGTTCATCTTTCTCATTAACTGACCCTTCCACTAACAAACGAGCACGGCGAGCACGCACAAGAGCCTGCATCTTGACAATTGCTTGAACACAACGTAAAGTCCCCACCGCCTGCCTCCGGACCAAATGCCCACGTACAGCAGCTTGCAACTTAACAACAGTTTTAAGCTTCAAAAGAGCTCTCCGTGCCTGGAAAATTTGACAGGATAACAGAGACATACACAAAGACATGAATAAAAACTAACCAGAAATAATTTCCCTCAGGAACGTGTTTCAGATATAAATGCAGTGAAGAGAAATAACCAAGTATCCTCTGATTGCAGCCTGGATGACAATGGCAACAGATTCTTCTAGGTTGCGATCAATTTTACATGCAACCTCTGTGGCAATTGGGAGGTCAGTTTCTCTTGAGTGTGCTGCAGTTGGCAATTCAGGTTTCTCTTTTGTCTGTGGTGGTACAGACACTTTCTCAGGAACAGTTAAGTTAGGTTGTGGAGTGGCGGTGATTGTAGTTGATGCTGGGCTCTCCTTATTCCCAGTTGATGGGTTTTCTGAGATAACAGTGTTGCTTAGCACTCGATGCCTGGCAGATCTCTTCCTGAAACTCCATCCACGTTTATCTGTTGATTCTTTGCTCTGGAAGGAGATTTAAATAAAGCAATTAACAATAATAAAACAAGAACATAGTTATTTGGGATGGGAGAACTGACTCTGACCAACTCTTTCCCCAAACCTATCATTTACAACAATTCATTAAGTAGATCAAAAAATTTCTTCCAACCCTTTATTACAATGTGTGATAATCAGTAAACCAATGCATATAAAGAGTAGCATCTACTGTAAACTGTCCAATTTATAGTGTGCATATGAATTGATCAACAGCAGTTAATAGAAAACGAAAAGAAAAGAAAGGAACTCCATCATAAATCGAAAGATAAGAGACATCTGCATCTTAATAAACATGATAATCAATGGGAAATAACCAGATCATACTGTTATAGATAACAGAACATGGTGTAGAATATGACAAACATAAGCAGAATTATTATCTGTATGATTTCTTTCTGAAAACTAAAAACTAAAAAAACAGAGAAAGCAAGAAAATGAATGGCAGTGTCAAAGAACAACATCAAAGTTATGGTCAGGACGAATCTGGCTGTCTGAATAACACTTCATCAGCAAGAAGATTCAGCAGTTAAGACTTGAATCTTTTGTACAATTCCGACTGTACTTATGTGTCATGGTATTCACAGTAAATCGAAAAAGAGATCCAGATAATGTACATTCTATTCTACCAAGGATAATTTTGAAGGTAAAATCCAATCAGTTCAAATGTTTCGTTCCAGATCAAACAAATTTAAGCTGTACACTTCCAATACGAACACTGAATTCAAGTTTGGAAAAGGCTTGACCATATCAGAAGATTCAGAACCATAAAGCCAATGCTCACGAAATCTATTGAAATCTACTGCTCAATATATCTGAATCTGAAACTCGTCAAAGATTTGAACAATTCTATAGAATGGTTAATCTTAGTAAGGAAAAGGAAAAGAATGAATATAAATAAAACAAATCAAGCGTAAACAGCAACATAATCCCTCGTCAGTCATCACTCACCAATCCATACAAGCAGAAGTTTCCAGCATTCAAACCAAATAATTAGACCAGAAAAGTAGATGAAAATGAAGCTTCTTCCGATCAAATCTTTAAAATTGCAACGGAAACACTAAAACAAAAAATCTGAAACCAAAATGCTTCAGAATCCAAGAAGAAAAAGAAAAAAAAGAAAAAAAAATACCTCCGTTGGATTAAAGTCATCTATGTCAAGAGAATCCCTGCCGCATGTTAGAACCTTGAAACAGGAGCTCGAGGATCTCACCATATTTTCCTTCTCGACCTCACAAGAGTACACTGAGACTGAGAGAGAGAGAGAGAGAGAGAGAGACCTTGCTCAGAGAAGCTCACAGAAAACTTTACTTTTTCCCCCAGATGTTGGAACTCGGAACCAGAGAGAGAAAGAGAGAGGAAGAGAGAGCTTTGACAGGTCTCTTGGTCTTGGAGTGACGGACCTTAGACACATCCCTGAAACTCAGCTTAATATGGAGTTCAAATCCGGCATTTATATGAGTTTCGTTTTCCCGTCCCCGTTCTCTGCATTAGCCATTACTGCAATCTCCTTTGCTGTCTTTGAGACGTTGAGAAAAATAAGAAAGAAAACAAAAAAAATAAATTAATAGAATTTCAGGTTTTGTCAGGACATGTTTTTTCTTTCTTTTTAATTTCTTCTTTTAGAAAAGAGAAGTCTCTTTATATTTAATTTAATGTAATAAATTATAAATAAACTGTTTCTTAAAAATTATTAAATCTCTTATCCGGCCGCCCGTTACTCGTTAGTTACTTACAAGATTCCGCGAGAAATTTCGATTGTCTCGCGATATGTTGGGAGAATGGTTCGTAACGGACACATGGCAAACATCGGAAAGCTAACCTTCAGTCAAGAATTGACTTAGAAGGTGGTCACCACCAAGTTGGCCCGCATTGGTAGGGCCGACTTAAATCAAACGGCTTTGTCCCCATAGACCGGCCAGATCAATTATTAAACGTGTCGGGCTTCCGATTTCACAGTATTGTAAAGTAATGATCAAATGATCTCACTCGATTGGAAGTTGAAACGAAGTGAATGATCGTTCAATTACCAATCTATTTTCTATAGCCCGTTTAAGCCCAATTCAATTTAGGTTATAGGCCAATCAGTTCGATTATGGATTCATAACTAACCAATCGAATAGAAATATGTCCATATTCTACTTTACTTGAACTTGTGAAAATGATGCATGACCTTAAATTGGTGAAAACTTATTAGACTATATCGAAATTGGGAAGGGCCACCCAACTACCTAGGGAATCTCATCAAATCGATCAAGCGATGTCAACCATTGATTCAAGTCACAAAGTTTTGTGCTAACTAGTTGACAAGATACACTAAGGTTCCTTGTTCATGAGAAAATTTTCAGTCCAAAAAAAATTTGCTTAGTGATCCAATAGCTGTTTGAAAATTGGGACTATGAAAAGAGTGCACATTTGTGATCAGAATTTCGTAAGCAAGCATGGACATATATGGGACACATGTCAATAAATAAGAAGATATTTGATTGAATTACAGGCTACAATTTGATAAATGGATAATCCAAGGCATGTATTGGATGCCTAATAGTCATAATTCTCACATCATCATTTCAACAGTTTATCCCGTAGAATAAGTTAGAGTATTGGTTGAGATGCTAATTCAGAACCTTCAGCTCCCATTTGATTTGCATTATTATTTTTTATTTTTATCAATCTATGTGTTAGGATTAGAATGATAATATTTGCTCATAATCTATCAATGATAAAGTACTCATAATAGAGTTCTATTATATTTATTGGATCGAGTATTCTTTCTCCCACCTTGAAGGAGAAATCTCTTCATCATTGTTATTAGTATTGTATGATGATTAAATTAGGGGGGATATTTTGACTTTATGCAATAAGGATGAGAATTACAATAACATAGGAGTCTAATCACAAGGTTATATTACTAGTGATGAGGGGATTCTTTCTTCTGCATAGATGAAGGAAAACTTTGTCCATATTTCTAAGCTAATTGTCCATTTTTGGACCACACAACTACCACTTCAAATAAATTAATGAAAGAGAGAGAAAGAAGGGTGAGAGAAGGAAGCAAGAGAGCGAAGAAAAATCTCATTTGAAACCCAGAAAAATTATAATTTTCCAGTAGAAACATTCCCCCTTAACTCCTAAAGGAAAAAAAGAAAAAAAAATCATCGTAGTCAACATAGACTATTTCTTTTCCAACTCCTAATCATTCTAAGGGAGATTGTAAAAATGATAATCCATAAAATCTATTATTGGATTAACATAATATATTGACTTTGATTTGGTGGTTAAGATGACTCTTTCAAATCCCAACAAGAGAAGAAGAGAAGGAAAAATAAAAGAGATGATCATAACAATAACTAGCAATGATAGAGGTTCAATCATTAGCAGAAAAACTCTTATTTATTTTTTAAGAAATTTTTTATACCATGAAGTTTATTCATGTTCTTGTATTAATTGATGATAATTAATCAATTTTATAGACAATATAAAACCTAAAAAGTAATAGCTTCTACTTCAAATAATTTTATGGAAAATTCAATGGAAGCTATATATCAAGTCCTAGAAAATAAGATTTAAAAGTCCAAATATAGAAACTAACTCCATAATTCTAATTAAATTATAGTACTTATCTAACTATTCCCAACTAACTAGTATTAAGAAAATATGATATTATACATACTATAGCAGGATGAGCTATAGAAACCTGCCACATGGTTGCTCAGTGGTGCCCTAATAATTTTGATGCACTAGTTGACCCCTGCCTCCTATACTCTAATCTTATGTTTCAAACAAAGTATATTTTTCCATAATATATAATACATATTTGAAAGTTTTATTTAATATTTTAATAAAATATTAGAAAATTTAAAATTCAAGGTGGATTATTCCAATAAATGAGAATTTATTTTTCTTGAGTTAGGCTCTAAACCTTGATCCATAGTGAATTAAAAGACTATACTATATTAATTTTTTTTTTTCATGTTCCATTAGAAATAATAATAATAAAAAATTGGCCAAGGTCATGTGATAGGTAATTAATTAAATCACACATCAAGAAGAGATCTAGGTTTTCAAATAATTTTGCAGACCCTGGGGACCACTCTTTGACTATCTCATATTGAGAATGAATCAAAATTTGGGACAAGCCCAAACAAGGAGATTATATCTCCTCTACGCTCCCTTCTTTATAATATCATATTTTGGCTAGTACATTGGGTAATTTTCATAAGGAGGGGTGGTTTGGAGAATCTTTCACGTCATATCAATTGCGATGTACAGAATGGTATCATCTAAGGGGGTTCATGCATATTCAAGTAGAAGAAAAAATGATAATAAAAAAAATCATGTCAATATTATCGGATTTTTTTCTTTTCAAATTGAATTGATATAATTGGATTCAATTGATGCATATCAGTATCAACTGAGATCAATATGAGTATGTAAGAGGGAAATAGTACATTGACATCGTCAAAAATAATCAGAAAGGTGAAAGAATGGTCGTTAATCTCCTTTGGTTTTGATCATTAGGAGGTCAACATCATTACAAAGCAAGCTTATCAAGCTTATCAACTAGGTATATGCTGTCTACATAGATGATGTTTACTTGTTCAATTATTTAATAGATGATTAGTTAAGATTGAGATTATAAAGAGCTTATAAGAGAGAGAGAGAGAGAGAGAGATGGGATCCCTCCACCAAATAAAAATATATAAATACCATTGTCGCCGAATCTGCCTATAACCACTAATTTGACAAGAAACATTTCTCTTTCTTTGGTAAGTTTCTGTACCAAACAAAACTAAAAGAATCCAAGACAAGCCAAACACATGATCGTCTCTGTAATATATTATAAATTGTTACAAGTATAAATCATAAATAGGTAGTCCTTTCGTATCACTCACAGCATGTGACGATATTATATATAAATGTGTGTATTGTGATATCACCGGCAAGTGGGATTCTTTTATTAATAGAGGGGTGTGGGCCCAGGTGGGTCCTATGGGGATGAAAGAGCGGTTATTATTTGCAGTGAGTGGGGTGGTGTGGTGAGTATCAGATGGCTGAGAGCATCTGGGCATGTGTCCCGAGGTCATCTCAACCATCTGATGCTCACTACACCAACGCACTCACTATAGAGGATGTTTTCACAGAAAAATGAGTCATCAACTCAAATTGACCTGGTTAGTCACGAGACTCACGACTAAGGTTATAAGCATCGGTATTGGTGTTCATATCAGTCTCGGATAAATCCGATCTTTATTGTTAGTCGATTTGAGAGATACTGATATATATCAGACGATATACCAATACATAGAATCATGGTCACTAAATACCGCCATGTGAGTGGCCCCAATAAAGTAAGGGTAGTCGAACTCAGAACCACATACTTTTTGAGGAAAAGGTCCCTTACCAACTAAGCTACCCCTTTGGGGATTCTAGATCCAAAGTTTTACATTCTTGAACCTTCATTAATGGGTCAAGATGCTCTGCAACTTCATTGGCTTCCTTGTGCTTTTTTCTTTCTTTCTTTTCTTCAAAGGGGAGTGGATAGAAACAGATGCCACCCACCAGTACCAAATGAAGACTTGGAAGTCATTTTCAGTAGAACAAAAGCTTTCTTTCTCATTATAAAGCTCTCATAATGGGAATTGAAGCTGAGTGGGAATAAGAGGAGAGGTCAGTGTCACAAGGCAAAACCCATAAAAAACTTGCTTTGTGATGTGTCTTCTTCTTTCTTTACAACTTTCTCTTACTCCTGCTGCAGTGGAACCCATCTCACATGCTAAAAGCTAAATTAGATGGTAATCAGAGAGGCTTCCTTCTACAAATGAGATTTCAATGACTTTGATCATGATAGCCAATTTGAATTCAATCTTCATTAGAGTAGATTTGGTCTTCATTAGATGAATCATTTATTATTGAGGAGGTTGAGTTAACTCAATGATGCTGATGGTAATTAAAACCGATTTTATGGACTGCTTTAAAAACCTACATATAATTGATCTGAGATTCAGATATTCTATGGGTCAGTCACCTCTGCCAGCATCTTTAATGGACTTAGGATAAAAGGGCAAAATGGTAATATCACCCATCTCTCTCTCTCTCATATGGTTAAAATTGCAACATTACTCCTCTGTGGCAAAACTTACTATTGAACAAAAGATACTTTCTAGTCTTGTCAAATTAGAAAATTATTTTCTTTATTTTTTGAGAGAGAAAGAACCGTATCAGTCTAGTGGCCAATGAGAGGGCATATGGGAGCATTTTCAGCGCAAGTTGAGAGAGACAGCATGATCTTTTTGTATCCACTTATGTCTAGATGTAGGCAATACCAAAATGATAGGGTTATTTCTTCCAAGAAAATGCATAGCTCAGTTGTTATGTTATGTAGTACTTTTTTTTCTAAAATCAACTGGACATGACCAAATGAGACTTTTGAACAGAATCCATGGCCAGGTTTTGGAAACAACAATGTTAGACCCTTTTTTTACCCACTTTTTTCTGCTTCTCTCCTTCCTACCCAAAAGAATAGTTAATCAATCTGTCACTCCCTACCTACACTGTTCAGGGTTTTCGCTAGTGATGGCATATGGGGGAAAATTAAACTGTATTTTTGATACTAGATTAGAAATCAAAATAGAGAAGGGTATAGTTGGATTTTTGGGTTTTACTACCCATTTTCTAGTTTCTCAAATTGTTTACTAGTAAAACCCAAGCAAAGTGGCCTTCCAGAAGGGAAAAAATGGTGGGAAATTTCTAGGTGAAATCTTTACCTAGATACAGTTGTAGAAAGCTAGAAGATGGGTGACTTATCCACTATCATATGAGAGCATGTTACAGTGGTAGACTTCTCTTTCTTTTCTTTTCTTTTTTTTTGGGGTTGAGGGGGTGGGGGGGTTCACATTGATTTTTGGAATGTTGACATGAAGATGGTAATCCTAGAATAGTAATGTATCAAATGTAAATCAGGTCAGTCCTTGAACCAATTTTTTATTCAAAAGAAAAGTCAACACTAAACACTCTCTCCCATAGCAAAAAAATAAAAATAATAGACACTAAACACTAAAAACACACACACTCTCTCTGTAACATGTGTGTGTCTATGTAGAGCACTTTATTTTTTTATCTAGATCTTGATCTTCAAGCTCCTCTAGTACATTCCACATTTCATATCCAAACCATAGGAGATTTTCCCCTTATATTTCACTTGAAGAAGCCACTCTTTAAGTTACCAAGAAATACATCCATTTCTTACTAGGTGTCTTCTTCCTTCTAAATGAAAAACTTATTTCTTTTGCACAGTAAAAATATAAATTCTCAGCTTGGGGACCTTATACAAAAAGCCAACCAGGGTAGCCAGTAGTGGCTTGGGTAACTTTTCAGAGTTCATGGCAATGATCTCATGAGTAATATAGAGTTCTTCCTTAGAAATCAACATATAATGGTAATGGTCTGCCACATCTAGTGGAAGGACACAGTGCATTTGTGCAAGATTTGTTATCATGAGCCCAGACCACCAGAGATTGAGAGGCATTCCTTCTTGAGTTCTTTTTTATTTTTATTTTTTGGGATGGTGGGGTGGGGGGTAGGGTCGACTCTTTGCCTGTTCCATAGTAGGGGGCACGTAGTATGAGTGCAGGACTGACACCATGAGACCTTATCACCTTCTCTTTAACAGGCAAGCATGTTAAGGATAATATTCAACTGTTTATGGAGGACCTCTACGTGCAATGCAAGTCGTCTATGTTTCACAACACTAGCAACAGATCTGGGTTGGGAAGATTCTCATCACTAGGCCACATGGTTGTTAGCAGTCTACTTGAAATTGTTTTGCCGTAAAGACAAAACAAAATGAACTGGAACAGAGAACAGGGAGCTATCAGAGTCCACAATTTTCAAGCAGAATGACTACCAGGCTCTGTCACTCCACCCCAAGGTTAAGGGCACACTTCTCCAAGTTGGGATCCATTAAATGGATTTGGGGATCATAACTAGGCCCCTCCACAGGTTACTCTTGAGCAGCCTGGCCACAGGCGAAAAACCCGGAACTTTGGCCAAATTTGGAAGAGTTTAAACTTCTCCTTCGGTTGAACCGAGCTGCACTGAAAATCGAGGACAACTCATCATGACATGAACCAAATAGAGAGAATGAGAAAAATGGCCCTTGATATTGTGAAATAGGTATTAAGGTTACAACTGTGGGAGCTTTTGCTCCATCCATTCTTCCATCGGAATTGGGTTAAACCCAAATTGTTAGTTCAATAGTAATGTCAATGACAAACACAATAAGATTAGAATCATTGAAAGTAAAGCATCAATCAGATAGTAGCAATGAAAATAATATGATTTTCTACGAAATGAACAAAATTCTGGTTGGGATATGAGAAGAAACCTATCACTTGCTGGGCCTCCCTCTCTTTCCTGCTTTTCCCCTCCCCCGGCCACGCTGAGAACTTTTCTTCTCCTCAGCAGGAGGCCTTCCCCGACCACGCCCCGATGACTTCTCCTCCATTGGAAGTTGTTTTGCACCCCTACCTCGACCTCTACCAGATGATTTACCACCACGTTGCTTCTCTTCTTGCTGGCCATTAGCATCCTCTTCACTACTATCATCTTCATCACTATGTTCCTCTTCATCTTTGGAGTCAGATTCCAAAGGCTTCTTCCTTTTCTCCGAGTTAGCAGAAGCCTTAGCAGCATTCCTTATCCCAGTTCTCTTGACTGCTGAATTTTTGCTCTCGGGTTCTTCACTAACTGTAAAAGGAGAAATTTAATTTCCATTAGGTGCATAATTTAAAATAAAGCATAAGACCACATTGGATCTATTCAAGGCAGCAAAAAGATACCATGGAACAATGAAAATTCCACATTGGAACTGTCAACTTTCCTACTTCAGTTTCCAGATTAGCGGTGTAGGACCATATTGATCCTCCATCAAAAAATTATTGGAGTTCCATTTGGCATCATAGCTTCCAAAAGCTGACATGAATCAATGATGTACAAAGAAAAGATCCCAATACACTGAAGTATTTGATGGTTATACCTAATTTTGTTCCTTTATTTTGCAATGGAACATAGAGTTAATTTTATTCGTCTGTGAGAAGTAGTTCATTGTTATTTTGTGAATTCATTTCATTCTGATCAAGCCCGCCACAATTTCTTGCAGTCATAGAGCAAAGTATAGTTTCTTTTGGATTTCTTCACCAATGTTGACCAATCTTTTGGCAGAAGTTAATCTATTATACTGTTCTTTTCCATCGTTGCAAATAATATGACCATTAAAACTACCAGCCAATTGCAACAAATAAATACCAGCCCTTTCTTTTATGAATATTGATATCTTCTACATTAGACATGGCTGTTCTTCCCTCACCACCAACCCCCCCCCCTTCTCCCAGTGATGATTTTAATGAAAGGATACTAAAATTCACAGCTTCTACGTGATTAGAATGGTAGACAAGTGGCGGTTCATATTATGGAGGATCTCACACCCATCTCCATCACTCAAGTTTTATTAGATCATGGAAAAGCCACTAAACTCTAATATGTAAATTGGAGGTTAGCGGCATCTTCGTAATTTTCCACAAATCTGGATGCAATTTTAGCCCTATTATTATGCTCAAATTGACTGGAATTTGATGAATTATTACGTGGTCTCACCCAATGTTTATCATGTGATATGGGTTAAAATTTGGCAAATTTTACCAAGGTAATACTAAACTTCATATTACCTGAACTAATTTTCCAGGTCAACCTAGTCTTCTGCACAGACATATATAACTTCTGTCATTTTAGAAAATTTATCATCGCAATCTCAAAATTTTAGCTTACCTTCAGCAGAAGCTTTGCCATCATAAATATTGAGCTGCCAAAAACAGGGAGAATCAGATGCATATTATTAGCAGAAATTAAGCTAGCAGCAACAAACAAATAGAAATAGTACAGCTATATTGAAATAGGAAAATATGGGAATCACATAAAGATATCCCTACATTTTTCATATGATAAATCATGCAGAATCTCTATACGAGAAGTAGGTCAGTAGATGAATAGAATGCCAAAAGAAGAACAGATGCCAAAGGATGAAATATTTTCAAATGAACAATGGTAATGACACTTCCAATCAAAGTTTCAAAAATCAAAATCAGATCAGGCCAACCACCCAATTCGATTTGGAATCGGCCGACCCTGATCATGATTTCAGCGATCCTGAAAGTGGTGTTTGTACCAAGTCTGACAGAGTATTGACTGATTCAGGCTGGATTCTGATGCCTCATCTGGGTTTTAAAACCTTGCTTCCAGTTCCATGCAAGGATCTGAACAGACTGATTCAGCAGGGCATGTATGTAAAACACAATATCTGAACCTAGAGTACAATCGAGAATGAATGTTTCTTGCCTAAATAGGAGGAGACCATTGCATGCCTACTTGCCAAGACATCAATGGCAGGGTGGGATATCCACAGAAGGCACTGGGGAAAAAAAAAAAGGAAAAAAACCTGACCACATGTCCCTAGTTAAAAAAAATAAGTATCCAGTTTTCAGTATTCAAAAGGGATTCTATTTCTGATCAAATTTTGAGTGGGACACCATTAACACAGAAAGTAACCACTGTTAACCTTATTCAGAAACATAGAACTTTCCAGTGCCAATCCCCAAGCCCAGATAAAGGATGGTGGTTGCACTTGCACCAGACTAGAACCCAGCATGCAAAAACCTTTGCCTAAGCTGCTGGTTGGGATAGGCTTCGAGTTGAGTGGAGTCTGGCATTTCCCGAGCTTCCCCCATAGTTATTGGGGCACCAAGGTGAGGCAATGTGCTGTCCAGGAGCCTGGAGGTGGTGAGGCTTTATTTGTCAAGACGTGCATAAAACAGGTTTAGTTTAGAACCTTCCAGGCTATGTTAGTACTTACTGTTTACTAAAGAGGGGAATGAAGCATTCACCAATGAATCAAGGATCATTCAACATTCACTAAAACAAGCAATAAATGATCAGTTAAATATTTGTTTTCCAATTAGATTAATTTAGGCTTAGTTATACTCATTTTTCCAACAATAACATCCAAAACCTTATCCCAACTTAGTTATACTCATTTTTCCAAAAACCTTAAAGATATGATAATGCAACAAGGTGCACCAAAAAAAGCATAAAGCATAAAACCATACACAAGACGGGGGGGGAACCCTAAAATGGTCCTCAACTAGGTCTAAACCTGGCCAAGGTGACTCCCAGGTGACAGCTAACTTGTAAAAAAACAGGTGAACCTAGCCCATTTGGAAGGGCCTTGGGGCCCAAGTGAAGCGGCCTTGACAACCATTGCTTCCCCTTCTCTCCCTATTCCCTCATTTTTAAGTGGAACTTTTCATAGGAAAGAACTTCATAAAAGCCTCTCAAAAGCCCTTTAAGAAGGGCACCAAATGAAGGTGTCAACCCCCACCCTTGTGCCTCCTCCGTGACTAGATACGCCAGTCTTGTACTACTCAAGTAAAGGTACAACATTACCATCAACCATAGATTTCATACCCGTTCAAAAAGGTAAACTGTAGAAAAGAGGGGAAACTGTTTGAAATAAAAAACCAACATACGAACAGATTTTACCTGGTCAAGTCGGTCACCAACATTTGTTCTATCAACAACAATCAGAGAATGGCCCAATCCACAAGCAACACTACAGGAAATTAAATAACTAAATCAGTGTCACCACAGCAAGCATGGAATACCTCATAGAGAATAAGGCACTCAATTACACACCTGATAACATGCATACCCTCTAATATATCAACCTTTTTGGGAGTCGTAGAAGACCTATCATGGAAGAAGACTCACATCAGTGATGGTTAAAAAAAATAAAAATACTAGAAGGAAACAGACATACTTCTAGTGAAAGGAGCAAGAAGTCAATGTTAACAACAAAAAAAGGGGGTGGGGGAGCACGTACTTTTGACCATCAGGGCCATATCCAAGCTCACCATTCACAGCATGTCCCCAACTTATACATGAATCATCAGCACCACAGAAATGGTGCATAGAGCCTGAATCCATGCAACGTATATTCCAGCCACTGGTGACAAATTATTCAAAAAATAATTGAGCAATGATATGAATACAGTTTTCTTTTCTTGGAACAAGTGTTTAACTTTATATAGTATCTGACAAATGGAACACATGTCTCAGATAAGAACTGGAAATGTAGGCGGCTACCAGAAACTATCATCTAGGCAGACCATGGCTGCAGGACCCACCAACTAAAGTTGCTGATACGGAACCATTTTACCCACACAATTAGATAAGACATGTTGGAATTAAGTACAACTTTAAAACTAAACAAAAATTTCAGGATTTGATCAAAATATAACTTGTTTTCTTCCATTTAATATGTCTTTGTTTTCATTTAACTGCAATGGTTTTTTTTTTTTTTTTTTTTTTTTTGGGGGGGGGGGGGGAAGAGGGGGGAAGTGCAATATTACGGCTCAGAAAATGCACTAAATCTGCAACTAACATGCCTGTTTATCAGTTTGTGTGTGCATGTGCATGCTTATTTTTGCATAACCAACTAATAATAACAAATCAAGAATGAAAGACGATAATCATTAGCAAAAATGTAATGTATGTACTTAAGGCGCAACCTTAAATCCATTAAAGGCTTTGGATACATCCAATCATCGCCTGTATTCTTTATCTTGCCCCACATAAACAACTGCCCTCCAACTGGAAAAGAAAAGAAAAATAAGAAACATCACCAGCCAGGGTGGAAACCTACTATCACAACTCAAACATGCACATAAATGGAGACATAATTATTTTCCTTTTCATTTTAAATTTAGCTGTTTTTCAAAAGCATAACAATATTTTTTTTTAAAAGGAACCCAAAAACAAAACACAGAGCTTAAATGCAGTAAAGCAAAAGCAGACAAAAAGCTAGAAGCAAAAATGAATATGAAAAGTTGCCCCTCCCTAAAACGGAATACTCAACCTAAACACAAAAATTCACCATGCCTTGGTTTCCAAGTTGTTCCAAGGGTGTAAACAATCTGCGTTTCCATTCCAATGAGATGTTCAAGGAAGAGGCCACAGCATGAACTTTTCTGATCGTGTGCAAAAGTCTCCAAGGCCCAGATAGTCCAAAAACGAGAAATATCTGTAAACCTCTTATCATTTTGAATGTATATTTTGCTCCCACAATTGTGTGAAATAACTCCATAACATTGAATTACAATAAAAACAACTGAAGCACTCTTGATACAAAATGATAGTTTCATATTTAAAATCTCAAATTGAGCACTACAGATCATTCTGCTCATACAACAGATTTAAATGAGTTTCAATAATTATTACAATATGATTCATAACCCTTTATAAGATCTTCAACTAAAGGCTTAAGTTCCTGCCATACAGGCTTAGAAAACCTAGTTATAATTTCCTGTGATTTTTCATTAACATTATGGTTCTCGTGCTTACTTAGGAGATGCAATATGCAATCACATATTGCTGATAATTCACAAACTTATGAATAAGGCAAGGCTTGTATATAAATCAAACGTTTCTCAGCATACATGAAAAGAACCATGAGGTTACCCTTCTGCTTTTGTTCCCAACCTCTAGTTCGAATTTTACAAGGGAGAAGACACGTGTGTCTCAACTCAGCAACTTCTTGTTTTAAAGAAAAACATAAGTAAGATGCTTCAACTGACTAAAACTCCAGCAAACCCAGAAGATTGAAATAAAAGTAATTTCAACTATAGGAAGATATGGAAACTACGACTTTTTTTTTTGTGTGTGTGTGGGGAGGGGGGGTAGAAGAAGTGGATAACAAGTAATGGCATCAAATTTACAGAGCTGGATAAGTCAGATTTTTTTTTTTCGCTTCAGTGAACCAGACAAGAGGCTGTACTGCCCTCTAATCCACTAAAATCCAAAAAGTTTAGGGTATCTTTCCCATTATCTTTAGGTTTGTGCCTAGTCCCCAGATTCTAATAACATCTGAATTGGCACTTAAAGATAACAAGGACCAATTATTCTCACTCCCCCCTTTCACCATTATCTCAGAAGAATCTAGGAAAAGAAGAAGTTAGTCAGAAGTAGAAAGATCCCTAAAGACCAAACCCAAACAAAATAAACGAAACAATTAGAAACATCAAGTAATTTTCACCATAAAGCCTTCGCATTGAATGTAATATAGTTGCAAACAAATACCAGCAGTGCATGCAGAATTAACAGAACCAGCTGAAACCAATGCATTAGGAGGTAGAACATGTTGTCTTTGAAAGAATTCAATCCGACGAGGAACCCATTCATCCTTCTGCTCTCTATGTCCAAGTCTATATCTCCAACGCAAGCAGTTGCAAACAAAGTATCAGCACAACCATGAACAAATCCAAATGGTTAAATGGAAGGAAGCCATATTATTTAACTTCACTCCATTATCTGGCATTTTCTTCTTGTGGGGTAGGGGGGGCCAGAATAACATGCACAAAAAGTGACATACAAAACAGCAGTTGCTAACATTCCAACCTTCCATAGCCACCAAATCCCCACCTGAATGTGCATCAGAAACAACAAAGAGGCTTACGTCATACAATAATACAAAATATACATTGTAAAAAAACTTTCCATAGAAAAAGATGAAATAAAATTAAAGTAACAAAAGAAGTACATACGTATAGACGAAGCCTTCTGAGTCCACAGCAACTGGACATGGTAAATAATAGGTCTCAATACTTCAACAGGATGGAACAAAGAAAAAAAAAACATGTACAGCAAGAGATTCTATAACAGAACACACGAAGGGAAGATGTTACAGTTAACCTGTATGATTTGTGCCACATGCAACTTTTACAATAGTGTCTCCTGAAAGAGAAGCTATAGCTCTCGGGCGAGGCTGGGCTTCGTAAGCAAGTCTCACCGAACCTTCTTTAGTATTGTACTGCAAGGTATCCAACACGCTTTCAAGATTCTAAGGGAAAACCAGAATTCAAGTAAAAAGGATAACAAATTTCAAGAAAATACCTCATTGTCTGTTCCATGTCCAAGTTGACCAAATTGTGGAAGACCAGCAGTTCTGATAACCAACAAGAGGCAGACAACATAAATATGCACAAGGCAGCCATCTAAGCCACCACAAAGATGCAAAGTATTCGACACATTCAGAATCAAGGAAATATGAAAATAGAAAATCTACAAACCATACAATATTGAAGATCCTTCAACAGAAGATAGCCACACAGTAAAGTCACCCCCACAAACAGCATTTGTGACATCAGAAACCAGACAGCGGACTGGTGATAGCTCAAATTCTACAGAAATTTGAATGGAGATGTTATTAAATTACCAAAAATGTTCTCATGTAAATAAATTTAACATCTTTAGGAAATACTCCAGAACTAGATGTTCAGCAAGCACAACTGAAACAATAAAAAAAAGCATCTTCCAGTCGCTTCGAAATGTAGTTTAAAAAGCTGTCAAAATCCACTTAATCTGAGATGACGTGTTTACACTTTACATCTTCTCAGGGTTGTGATCTGGCATAAACCAGTTCACTTTAAAATCATAGAAATGATATAAAGAAGAGAAATGGATATTTAACTAATAAACTAGAGATTTAAGAAAACTGTAACAAGACACCAGATCAGATTAATTCCTTGGGTAAATGCAAAACACAAGGAATTCTTAGCCACAAAAATAATGTACTTGGGATGAAAAAGGTTACATCCTTACAGACGTTGTCACTGAATATAAAGTCACAAGTACACGAAGAACATTCAAGACAATAGTGGTCCAAAAAAGTGAACTTCAAGCATAATGCTTCCCGGAGAAGACTCAAAGACAATCGAAGCTTGCACAAAATACGAATGATGTTGAATACAATGTCCTTGCAATGAAAAAGGTTACGAAAAACATAGAAATGACAACAGTGAACATATAGATACAAATACGATTTGATCTGCAACCTCAAACCTCAAAATAGAAACTGTGACATCCGCAACCTCACAACCCAGGTCAAACCTGTTTCAAATCAGTCCCCAAAATTTTAATCTACTGTCCTACAATTTAACTATCACTTGTGGATTAAAGATGAACTCCCCTAAGATAACCAAAGAATGGGAGCTGGTCCAAAATCACTTGTTTTCATTTACTCAAAATAAAAAGAGAAAGAAGAAGAACAGGGTCATTTGCCACCTGAATATCTACATCACAAGTTTCATGCATGTTTCTTTCAATCAGAGAAAGACAATAACGAGCAAACATTGACATGACATTAGCAAACAACAAACATTTTATCCCACCTAGCTGCAGTCTCCAATGCTCTCAACCAGAAAGCATGCCTAAGAAATTGCAGGAGTCAATAGTCATATATAAGGAGACATTGATGAAAACTACAAAAGTTGACTTACCATTCTTTATTGAACCAGAACCCAGTTGCCCATGCTTGTTCCATCCAAAAGAGAAGGAGTTGCAATCTTCAGTTACAACCACAACATGAGCCCTACCGGCACCTGCTCTAATGATTTTGTGTCTACACCAAACAGCGTCATTAGTTCAGATTTTTACCAAATAAATCAACTACGAAAATCAGAAGAATCCAACTAGGAAACAGTAATGATCAAGTTGCAGCATAATAAAAAGTTAATGCAAGTTTCCTATCTATCTTGCAGCAGAACATATGATTCTTAAGAGGCAAAATGTTCAACAAACTATTCCTAATGATATGTAGAACTGTTAATAAGTTACATCAAACTCAAAATGATGCTGGGTTACTACAGCTTGGTCATAATAGTTTAAGTTCACCTCACATAATAATCCAATAAAAAATGATGCAATTGTAAATAAAACGCATCCAACGCAACTACTGGGGATGGTAGATGATCTGGCTTACTAGAGCTTGGGAATAATAGTTCAAGTTCATCTATTTATATTTATGATAAGATACAATGCTTGAACCAAGAAAAATGCAAATTACTTCAACAGGTCCGACACGACTGTAGGCCTATCACGCTGAAGGTAATCTCCATGTCCCAGCTGTCCCTTCTGCAAACCCCCAATTCATTAGTATGATATTAAATCATTTTAAAAACAAAAAAGAGAGTGTACAGGTTGTTATACCTCATTCCTACCCCAAGTATAGCAGCGACCTTCAACATCCAACGCTACACAATGGCAAGAAGCTACATGGGCATTGACAGAAAACCACACACAAGAACTCTGTTAGGACCTCTCTTGCAAGGAAATGGACGTAGAAGAAATAGATTGAATAGCCCTATGGAACCTTAACACATTTCAATGATCATTAGTAGCGGTATAAGCTATGACCAGAACAGCCTTAATGGCATTAGCAACTACCCAACTGATCAAACCAGTAGTAATTCACCTAAAACACCAGACAGACACCAACTGTCTACAAAAGCAAACCAAGAACAAGTATAAAGAAGCGAATGAATGAACTTACTGCAACCCGAAGCAACAAAACGAATGTCGATGCCAACAAGTGGACGCAAGCGAGTTGGGGAGACCAAGTTCGATTCCGCCGGAGCTCCTCGACGACCGATAGAATTCCAGTTGGTTGCTCCACAGAACAATAACTCTCCACCTTCTTTCACCGTCGTTTTTTCCTCCTCTGGCTTGTTTTCCGTTTCCACGGCCGACATTTCTGGTCAGTGAGAACTCGGAAACCAACAAAAACAAAAATGGGATCAAACCCAATAAACTAACGATCAAGAAGGTAGCAAAGAGCAGAGAAGGTAATGGGAAAGTGGGGCTTAACGGCTAGTCGAGGGAAGCGGGATTTGGCCCTAGATCTGAAAGAGCCAAAGAGGGAAAGAAAAAACCAAAACCAAAGCTCAACCCTCGTTGAAACAAAAAGTTGAAAACGAGGAAACAGAAAATGGGAGAGAGTGATTTCCTTCGCCGCTTCGATTTATTATTTGTTAGATTCTTTGGACTCCACTTTACTCCACTAGTCACTACTATGGCCTATGGGTATAGGTTTGCTTTTGAGAATCCAAACCGGCATTCCCAATCCCCTATCCTATCACCTCCCTCCATTTGAATTTTTTGATTTGACGGTTTGTTCTTCATCAATATTTGGTGAATCTCCCAATTCAAATTAGAATCTGCTGCGCCTGATCTTGCTTCCAATTGTTTTTCAATCTCTTTTTTATTAGTTGGATCTTCATTTTTTTTTAAAAAATTAAAAATAGTAGAAAATTCAATTAATCTTAACTCTTATAATAAAATCTTTGGGGTTTATTGCATTAGAAACTCGTAGGTTTTATGAAATGTTTGTGTTTGATTCTCAATTCCATTTCTACGATTAGATTGCATCAAATTTTAGGAGACATTGATTAAAGTTGTAACCAAAAGAATGGGTAGGGACCGATCACGTCGTTGATCCTCTCCCTGATCACATACTCTTGAATCTTGTTCTTCAATGATTAAATCTAAGAAATTAGAAATAAGCATCATTCTCATAAAAAGTGGCTTACCTCTAATTTTCAAATTTAGAAAAGAGACATTTGTAATCATTATCGTGTGGCTATATCACTAACTTAAAATCAATCAAAATTTGTTATTAAATTTCACTCTAATTTGCATTTAAATCCCTTCGGTATAGAAGGTAAATAAAAATCACATGTAAAATGTATCATTTACTAAATATAGTAAATTTCATAATTAATTATTAAATTTCATTTTACCTATCTACCAGACTCTACCTTGCATTTAAATATCTTTGGTATAAGAAGTAAAATAAAAATTACATGTAAATTATTTATACAATCAAGTGAGGTATTATACATGTTCCCTTTAATTTCCCATTGCAATCAAACGTTAGCCTTTACAAGAGAAAAAACATTTTCTAATTCATATTTAGACTTCCTCTTATTAGTCTGATTGTTGAATTTAAATTTAAAAATTTAACAAAATTTTAGAGCTTTATATTTACACATGAGAAAATGTGATTAAGCTGAAACTTATCAAAACAAATAAACACAAGTCCTATATGGAAGATATTTGAGCTGTCGAGGAAGCATTGCCAGGTATTTCTTAATTTTGTTTAAATCTTTTATACTTGGTGAATTGCATTTATGTTCAAGCTTGTCACGTTAATAAGCTAATGTGGAGAGTATGTCAAGTTGTAGAATAGATTTGGATAGGATCAGACAGGCAAGAAGAAAAGAAGAGATACACCGGTAGTAGTGGCTATGTGCATCTCCTTTTTCTATCTTGAACCATCAACACACATTATTCGACATTAAAACAAAACCCACCAAGAAAACAACCTCATTAGTGATGGGTCTGAGATCGATATGTCTCTCATACCATGGGTTGCTAAGCCTTGGGATTAACCTCATTGTGTAGTAAGATTTTGAGGCATTTTGCCGCCTCCGACTGTCAAGGGTGCATGCCAAACGCTACCAACCGTCCAATGTGCATTGGGTACACTAACACAGGCACTGATTATTGGTTTAGATCGTTGGATGTATTTGAGTCAACGATCTTAATGGATTGTCCACTAGGATCTCCTAACGAAGGAGTGAAGCCTTCCAAGGAATTAGTAGTAAGAGAGACAATGAGAGGAAAGAGGAGGGGTGTAAAGGGGGCTAAGGTTTGAAAAATTAAATCACAAGGATTGTACCCTCTTTTTTTTTTTTTCATTTAATTAGACCCCTTGTGGACCCGGCCACCATGGTTGGAACTTGGAAGTAATAAAATCTGAGAAAAAAAAAGAACGCTACCTAACAATGTGTACCTGCACTCTAAAGATGTCCGCGAACACAACAGTGTGCCCACTGGGGTGTACCAGCGCAGTCAAGCAACGTTCTATCAAATCCCGTATTACAGGGTCGCATGCCTGGATTCTTTCAAGGACGGCACGGGAGATGGAAGGACTGGTATGCACTTCACCATCTGGGTCCCCTTTCTTCCTTAATAATGGCAAGGACTGGCGTCAAAGTTAGGAAGCTTTCAAGCTTGGCTTTCAGGGGAATCCTGTGAGTTATCTGAGAGGCCAAATAGTGAATCATGAAATCTGATAACTTTTCTTTAGTGAGGACTCAATCTTCTTGAACGCTAATCCTGGATTTTTTTACCTGCAGCTAAAGGATCAAGAGGTCACTGAATGGCTCGACACCGGTCCAAGAAGAGATCGG
Organism: Macadamia integrifolia; assembly: GCF_013358625.1. NCBI lineage: Eukaryota > Viridiplantae > Streptophyta > Magnoliopsida > Proteales > Proteaceae > Macadamia > Macadamia integrifolia. The sequence continues at coordinate 3,443,248 of NC_056559.1, forward strand.
GCTCCTCTGTAGGAGCTACTGCTCCCAACACTTTGATCTGCACTACACGACATGTCACGCGACAGACAGTCCCCAAGCGTCCAGTAAGAGGCAGTCAGATTCACTCACTTAGATCTCATGGATCTCAACCTCCGTAAAGACCATAAGATCTGTGATTAGTGTGTGGGAGCCGCGGCTCTTCAAAAGCAATGAATGCCTCACAGACTAGAAAGTGGGGTGGCTCAAGAGAAGTTATTCAGTATTTCCATGACCCTGTATAGTGATCTACTGTTAGGTTGTAGTCACAAGAAGCCTGATAGAGAGTGAGTTCGGGTAGACTGAAACAGAGGACCCCAACATTTGCAAAGCTTCATAGCTATGCACATAACCCTACATGGAGCATGCAACAATTGCTTCCCAGTCTCTGGTCAATTCTTAGTCCTCCAACACCTTTATGGGCTTATGGCCTTGCATACAGTTTTAAGTGGATCATAGTTTTGGGAAGAATTTTTATAAAACCTGAGCAGGTTGGTTAGACCGAGGGATGGTAATAAGATAGTTATCTGCAAGGTTTCAAGAATCATATTTTCGAGACGATGTGGTAACAATGCTAATCTATTCAGCATATCAACAATTTACAAGTACCTTGAAATTACATATTATTGGATTCAGAACAATCACACTAAACTAAAAATACAAGGAACCATTTATATATATAGAGTAAAAAGTTTGTATGATACTCTTCCCTAAAACAAAAGAGAGAGGACAAGTTAATAACCTCTCACCTCAGTGTTCAAACAAAATCAACAAAACCTTCAGACCAATCAACAACACTTCCAATGGAAATTAAATTTGACCCTACAAAGTTTATGGAACAAAAAAAGGCTATACTATGTATAAATAAATAAATATGTGCCTTATAAGACTTCATAGTACCCCGAGATGGGAGAGAACAGAGCTAGGCCCCAAAAAACAGAACTGGCAGAATCCTCATTATTACCTGCGAGTGCACACCTTAACAGAGCCAATGATTCAATGGAGAACAGAAGCCCGATTGAATCTCAAGATTAATAGAGCAGACAATTTTAGCTGGTAGCTTAAGATATCTACTCCCCCCTCAACCTATTGGTTTGATTCATTCTTTGCTGTTGAGTTGGTGGGCTGCTGCTGCTTCTGGGTCTGTGGCTGTGCCTGGTTTTGCTGATGTGGTGGCTGTTGGTTGTGCTGCTTCTGCTGTTGCTGCTGCTGCTGGTGGTGTTGTTGCAACTGATAAATGTTGAGCTGCTGATTCTGCAATTGGAATCTCTGGTGATTTGCAGATAACTGCTGAGGCAAGCAATTAGAAGAATGAACCTCCCCACCCAATTCTGCAGTAGCCAGCTTCAGGCGCTGAACCTCAGTAGTCAACGCCTCATTCAGGGCTGCCATGTTTTCAAACATTTCAAAACTTCTTTTTTCTTTGAAACTAAATTGATCTGATCAAGTCCGGTTCCGCTGCACATATGTTAAAACACTCAGTGCTCGACACACATCACACCCTCTGCTATTTAGAGTGCCATGAAGGGCATTTCTGGAAGCAAAAAGGGAATGTGTCGAGTGCTGAGTGTATGTGCAGCATAACCCTTCTCGATCCAATCACAGTGAATAGAAAGATATTACATGAAGTCGCTTAGAAAAAGTGAACAGACAGCGGTGCCAATTAATGATATAAATGAAGCAACAACAGGAAAGACTAGTATCTATCCAAGCATTTTTACCAGAAACAGGAAAAAAAAAAAAAAAAAAACACAGAGCAACAAAAGAGAAATGAGATTCCAAGCATGTGTCTAAGGACAATATTAACATCTTATCCACACTTGAATAAATATTTTAGTAAAATAGACTCAGCAGGAACAAGCAGATATCAAATTCACTTCAAAGAAGAACAAACATATAGAAGAAAATATCAGAAAGTACGTAGAATGTAAATGAAGGCAAAACAATGATTCTCTTTGAAAGGCAAACACATGTTAGGAATGCAGAGTACATGGTACAGAAGTTAGGAAATTATAATGGAATTTTACTATTAGCCCTAGTCAACACAATGTTTATCTAAACATACTATTTTTCTTTACTGTTGATTAGGAAACGTACAATTGTAGAGATGGAGTAAACCCACACCACACCATTGACCACAAGACCCACAAACCCCTCCCCCTGGAAAAAGAAAAACAAAATTTCTAGTGACGTAAACCTAGAAAATCCACCACCATTGACACTAAAGAATGCATATGTACTCAAGTAGGTTATGAATACACTAAGGCACCCGATCAGTTTTGGATGTTGCAAATTTGCAACAACTCATCTTTCTAGAGAAAAACAGTACAAAACAGTCCAAGGGCCATGGTACGTGCATGCTCTATCCACGTTTCCCTATTGTGAAGAAGGCAATGAAAATAGCTAATCGAGAGATTTTAGGATGGTTTGGCATAATTAGGAGGTCGCCTATCCTCTTTTCTCAAGGAGAAATTGTAGCTAATCCAACTCATCACTATCTCATTCCAAAAATACCAATAAATAGGCTGTATAGCTGTTAATACCTTCTCCCTCCACTTCTCCTATATGGTTACAACTACTCTTACTGACTTCCGTGATTACACCCATAGTTACCCACTACTTCATGACTCTATTTATGATAGATACAATAACTTATTCACGTTCTCCCTATGCTCTCCCTTAACAATAACCCACCTATTACTACCAATCTACTATAGCTGTCCATGCATGCATAGGGTGTTGTGTGCAAGTGCACGTAACAGGCCATCAATTTTTATTTACCATGCAGCCCACAGAAGATACAATGAACACATCTGGAGCCATACAAAGGTCAGGCAGAATAACATGCCAACGTTCAATGAATCAGGACATATACCTACCAAGGCACACAAGGGAATGAAATCATAACAGGCAACAACATAATGAGTATAAATATAATAGCCAGAAGGTTTTGAACTATATCCAAATTCTTTGACTACCCAAATGAAATCATTCGTTCCTGATATTATAAATCTAGTTTATCTCTTGAAAGGGCACCGACCATGATGCAGGTGCACAACAGTGGACCGAGCCAAACCCACCTAAGTATCCAGACAAAGATGAACCGGGTCCATATTTGGGTCTTTCGTCAAGTAGGGGCCAAGGGGTGCGCTTGGTCGAACAGTAAGGTACGAATGTTACGAAATGGTGGTCAAGCAGTCGAAACCTCTCGACATTCTCAGGGTAAGGCTGCGTAGATCTCCCCCCCCCCGACCTCGCACATGCGGGAGCCTCGTGCATCGGCTACACCCTATTTGGAAGCAACTTTTTTTCTTTCTGTCCCTTATTTCCAAAGTAAGATACGTAGATATTTTATTATGCTTCCGACTTGAGTTTATTCCTTAGTAGAGTAGATTTCTATTTGGTTTCTATTTTTGATATGGGTTTTTCTCCTAATAAATATGTAACCGATGGACAATAATTGGACAGATTGAAGATGGAATGCATTGAGTTCGTGTGTTTGAGCCTGCGGGTTGTATGCGATTCTCTCACCCCTTCCCTTTCTCTTGTGCGACTCCTCTCTCTTCCCTGCAACTTTTAGACATCTAGGGATTATGTCCTTTCCTCTACCGGCCCTCCACCAAACCATAACCATACCTTTATACACTCATTTAAAAAAAGAGAAAATAATCATAATTAATTAACAAATTATTATTAGCACAAATGTCTGTTACAACAACAACTCAACCTTTTCCCAACTAAAGGGAGTCGGCTACATGGATCCGTAAAAAAATAAGATAAAAGGAAGAAAAGATAAAGAAAAGAAACAAGGCAATGCGATACCTCCGGGCCATTCCACCTAAACGCAGTTGGCAAAATGGGTCTTTGCCCTCCAAAATGACTCTATTTGATGTCATACTAGGATCAACACCTAACTTTTGTATGTTTTTCCTTACCTACTCATCAATGGTCATTTTAAACCTACCCCCTAGCTCTTCTAGCTACTTCCAACTGTATTTGATCACTCCTCCTCACTGGAGCATTGTCACAAATGTCTGTTATTTATTCAAATGTCACAAGATATCTATTCTGCAACATGGACAAATGAAATGTCCATTATGACCATTGGATAGAGAGGACATGGTCTAGAATAGCTACGTGTCAAATTTCTTAGTCTAATTCAATCAACTATCACCTTTTGTATCGGCATAATCCCTTCTATGTCCATGCATGTGTACCAATACTCTAGACATTATTGTTCACTCTCTCAACTCTGAAAGGGAACAAACGGTTTAGAATAATTAAAAAACGTAAAAATAGATGACTTAGATTTGTCTTGTGATTTTTGGAAACATCACCTTCCATTGTCTTAACAATAAAATTTCCATTTATCCCTAATCTAGGCATAGTTGCAATTCATTCTATAATTCTTCTCATTATTACATGGCTAACTATCTTTATTGTTATTATATTACTATGGGATTTTCTTATTGACACCCCCTAAGGTATCAATAGATTTGTACCTTACTTCTTTGCCCCTTATTTTATTCCCAAAAGTTATTAAATGTTGAGTGTAAAAAAACGGGGTTTTCAAAAAGTTGAAAGTCATTTAATGCAGCTCATATGTGAATGACAGATTTACCCTCATTGAAAAATTCGTATCAAATGCTTTCGGGAAAGACAAGAGGCAATTGAATAAAGGTGTCAAATTCTAAATACACATATAGCGGAGTCATTCAGACATTCATTATTATTATTATTTAAGTGGATGTTTCTTTCAGAGCCATTAATATATAGCTTGCCTTCAAAGCCACCCTTTTGTCACTTGGAGGGCTGGGCTCCGTAAACAACCATTGGATGGGTAGAAAACACCATGTATTAGCCGTGTACCAAATTTGGGGTCCATCTCAACCCTACACCCAGCATTTTTTTATGTTTTAATCTTTGAGCCTTTTCACCAAATAACACTGCCAGAAAATTTGAGTTTTCAACAGTTTTTTGAAGCTTTATACCTCTACAGTAGAAAATGGATTGGTCTGAAACGTATCAGATAGATAGATGGTTTCATGGTGGCTTAAATAACATGTCCACAAAATTTAAGCTTAACAAGCTGGTGCATGGTAGATGTTGGGATAAGGCCGAGTTTGTTGTTGTTGTTGTAAGCTAGTGCATGGTAGATCTTATGGCAGTTAATATAAGCTTCTCTTAACTGGACCATGTAAAGGCATTGCTTTATTATTATCAACATCATCATTATCACCATCATCATTATTATTTGAACATATTTTTCATAAATAATCTGGCATGGCCAAAAACTTGGAAGACGTTGCAGAGGCACTTATTGGTTTTTGACTTTTCCAAATTGTCGGTTGCCTTTTCTTTGCTTCACCAGTTAATCAACCCTATTATAGTTCTTTCACCAAGTGTAAATGAAGTTGGACCAAAGTCTAGGGACTAGACATTACAAGGAAACAAAATACTGAATGAAAGATCTACAGTGAAGGATACACCACTAGAAACGAACATAATAATGAATATGTCAGCATACTTATATACCAATATAAGCCTACTTGCCGTACACAGATTCAAGCATAAATGTTTCTGCTCATTAGCACATGATACATGATAATCAATGATATCAATCATGTAATAAGAGGAGGCAAACAATTAAAGAGGACAACAAAGATGCATACCATCTCTGAGTTGAGCCTGTTGTTCCATGGCTTGAAGACGGAACTTCAACTCATTGTTCTGGCTCGTAAGCCCAGCAGAATCCCTCTGAAAAATACAACAGAAACCATTACTCAAGTCTTCTTTTTGTTTTGGAAAATGAATTTTAGTCCCAGTCATTTTAACTGAAAATTACACAAGAAAAACTTATCATGCGACTTAGCATGCCAGTTACCAACCTGTAACAGGGTCAGCTGTGCAGACAATGTGGTGGCTTCTGTCTGTAGAGTTTGCACCTTGTGTTCCAGTTCTGAGATGTACCGCATTTTCCGCTCCTTGGAGCGAGCAGCCGATTGTCGATTTGCCAAAATCCTGGGATGAACAGATTAAGCGTTAGGGTACATACTATTTCTCGACCAATAACAACTCTATCTACCTTTTAAGGATTTCAACACCTTTTAGCACGTTTGGGGTCTGTCAATGCAATCTCAGCAAGTTTTTCATTGGCCATAATCTTCTTCAGCTCGATCCCACTGAACTCGCCATTTCCAAAATCTAAACTGAACGTAGAGTTCCCGTCCATCGAACTGCTGTGCGTGTGTTGAACTGCCCGGGTTCCAGGGGAAGGTGGTAATTTTGGCGATTCATCACCGAAGCTATGCATCTTTCCCATGAAGCTATCCATAGAAACACTTCTATGGTGCCGGGTGGTCGGAGCAATGTCTTCCCCTGCACTCCTTTTGGTCCCTTCCTTCCTCTCAGTGGAGGAACTTGGTTCTGGGCGATTCATGCTGTTGCTGCTCTCATTCATGCAGCTTTCCGCTTCATTTTCGCTGCTATCAGCCCCATTTGTTTTTGTGCCACTGGCTCTGCTATCTATATCCTCACGGTTCTCCTGACATTGTTTGTCCTCAGCTCCAGAAGAATTCAGTGAATCCACGTTGTCCCAGTTCATGTAAGCAGAGAAAAAGTCATCCACGACTTCACCCTCCGATTTTCTCTCCCCCATTCCTTCTGCATTGCTGTCACCATCCCAGTCCGATTCCCGCTTCACCAACTGAGCCGGCTTAACCATTCCCGAGTTCTCTCTTGATACTGTTGATCGGTCCATAACACCACCCTGACCCCTAGGCGGGATGAATGGAGGCGAAGATTGGGCAAAAGTATTGAACCCAAACGGAATATCACTGCTAGAGCGTCTGTGCGCTTTCCGAGGGGGAAGGCTCTCATTGGCACGGCCAGAATTACTCCTCGTGAAAGGTGAAGGAGGATGGGGTGCTTGGGAGCTCCCATCTCGGTCTTCCATTGAAACATCAGCAGAAACTGTGTCAGATAGCGATGGTGATGAGGAGTCACGGTAAGGTGAAGGGCTTAGGGGAGGTAAGTTATCGAGAGAGAAAAATGCTGGTTGTGACAGAGATCTTGAGTGAGAAGGACCTGGGCTAAAATTCTGAGAACCCAGTTGCTGAGTAGCGGTCCGAGAGACTGGGATCTGAGCATAAGGAGAGGCGGGAGAGAAGTGCGGGATTGATGGAGGTATACCAGGCCTCTTGTTGTTATCAGGACTGAAATTCTGCGAGAAATGTCTGAGCGGAGCGCGAACCATAGAAGTGTTTAAATGGGGAAGTTCGAATCGGTTGGCCGACAATGGTTGTTTCGGAAGGGAAGACGATGAAGTCCCAAACGACGACTGAAGTCTCTGTATCGCATCATTACGAGCTTCTTCTGTTTCTTCCATTTCCCCCACTCTGTCTAACAGTATTTAGAACTCTCCAAGTCAATCGGCCGTTCTATTTTTTCTCTTCTCAAAACCTAAAGAAAACCTGACGATCAAAATCAAAAACAAACAAGAACAAACAGAATATCCAGAAGAGGTAACCAAACCATTACCACCATTACACAAAATTCAGGATTTAGAACCAGATTATATAGCATTGTTTACCGGTACTTGAGGTGATTACAATAACGTTAAGTATTCAACGAATGACGACTAGTCCGTACCTCGCCACTAGTACGCCATTACAGGCTCAACCAGAGCAGAGCAATGCCAGATGATCGAGGAAGATACCACCAAAATCTCCACCAGATTTAGAAGCGATTTGTATGAATCCAAAAACAAAAAGTCCGTAAAAGATGAAAGCTTTGTCGACGGAATGGACGAAGCCACCGCACGCGGCCGAACAAAGCACTCTCTCACTCTCTCCTCCGACCGAAGAAGCTCTCTCTCTCTCTCTCGCTATCATAATTCTTAATTCCGCGTGAATTTAAGGAGGGTTTAATTTAACATCAATTTCAATTTGCATTTGAAATGAATTTGAATTTCATTCCGACTGGTCGGTCATTTCTTTTCTCCTCATGGACATGCCTCAAATTACTCCTCCATCTCCGCAGATAATCCAGGGTCGAAGTTTCCGTGAATTAGAATATTGTGCCTTAAAAGGCCTCTACCTTTTATTAAAATGACATATATGTCTTTATTTCCCATTTTATATAATCTTGTGTAGTAATTCATTGTTGGGAATTTAACCAAAAATAAATAAAAAATCATTGTTGAGAGAAGGATTGCTTGTTTGCTATATTAGGCCATGGGTATTCATGAATCAAACTAAACAAAACCAAAACCTTAAGAAAATTTGTTTATTGTTTTCAATATTATCCATTTTTCACTTCTTATTGTGAAGGTTTTTTTTTTTTTTTTTTTTTAAATACCAATGTGTTCAGGCCAGTTTACATGCACTTCGACTACTCTTTGGAAAGACTAGCACAACAACCCTTATCGCTTAGAGAAAGAGAAAATGAAGATATTAAAAATAAATAAATAAATAGTTGTTTGACTCACCAAATTTTGAAAATTTAAGTCGAATTAAAAGCCTAATTTTCCAACCATGTTTTAGAATGCATGTTCCACCAATGAGTGGTGACTAACCAAATCTTATAATGGGGCATGGTTTTTAATGAAGAGAGATAAAATGGGGCACACAAGTGTGATGTGAGGGAAATTGTGTCGGAACCTATAGACGGGGCATCGTGGCCATTTTTTCCCCTTCATTTCTTTCCTTAATAATTTTTTATAAGAAAAGGTTTATGCCTCTAATGTATGTGAGAATCTTGTATGCCACACCAATGGTGGCACAGGAAATGATATCATTCATAGAGGCACACATGATTAGAGAAAAAAAGAAGAAATAATAACAATAATAATTCATGTGAGAGGGCAAAAGATATGTTTGACTATATGGAAAACTTTTTCAAAAAAAAATTATCCAATCTTTTAGATAATGGTATCTTTCCAATTTCACTAAGAGATATCTTGCGTGTACCTTTTCCTTGTATGGTTGCGCTAAGATAATTTTTTTCCCTTTCTAATATGATAGTATGAATCGAGTTTTCCATTCATTTTTTCTTTCCCTTTTCTGATATGCTTGTATGGATCAAATTTTCATTTCCCCTTTTTGATATCTAGTATGAATCAAGTTTTCCTTAAACCGCAATAAAGGAAATGACAAATATGTATTCCAATGCGAAAAGATTTCCCACACAACCAATACATTGTGCGTTACATTATTTATGTGAGATTTTTACTACATGTCTTCAAATATCTCACAATAGAACTTGGAAAAATAACTATTGCGATAGAGTTTCCTACTTGGGCAAATATTATAGCTTTGTGTATAAAATGTTCTTCCTTTGAAATGAATTTAATGCTGACTAACACTAATTAAACTTTTGCTAAAAGGTTTTTCTATGGACATATACTTGGGCACCGTTTACAATTTCTACGTTTTCTTGTTCCCAGAAACGGAGAAACCGCGTAAAAGGCGTTTGATAAAGTTGTTCCGTTTCACCCGTTTCTATAAACATAACTTAAAATTTATGCCTATTTACAATTCTATAAACGACTTTAACGAAACAAATCGAGTCCGACTTGTTTCATATTTTCTAGAAACGAATTTGAGAGGAAAAAAGGATGTTGTGCCCGATAAATCTATCAAATATTTAAACATAAAAAAATGTAATCGAACCCTCTCTCCCTTTTGGGCATATGATGATACTATTGGGTTTTTTAGTGGCATTATATCTGTAAAAAACGTTTCGAGAAATAGGTTTATTAAACATAAAAAAATCCATTTTTGTTTCCGAAAACGTGAAAAGTCGTTTCTGTTATTTCTAGACACAGAAATAGCATAAACGTGATCAAACGGTGCCTTAGGGTCTGTTTGATTTTGTTTTCAGAAACATATTTTTTTGTGTTGCACAGAAAAATGGAAAAAACAAACAAAAAATCGTTTGACTTTTTTCTGTTCGATTCACTTGTTTTCATAAATAAAAATTTATGCATATTTCCGTGTCTATAAACAATAATGGATAACACAAGTAACTTATTTTTTTATATATAGAAACAAGTGGGAGGGACAAAAATTGTAAAAAACTCGATACTTCACTCGACCTACTCAACCCCAACCCATTGTTGAAACCTCTCACCGTCCAGAAGCGGCAACTCCAACTAATTTGTGCGAAGCTCATAGTTTCAAACCGTCTTCATCCTTTTGAAGCTCATCTCCACAAAACACATTTGCAACTCCAACATCGTACTTTCACTCTTGAGTTGCATACCTACAGCGTTGTGCCTTCATTCGTGTATTGAACCTGATTATACTATTGATAACATTTTGGGAAACAGGAAAATCAAATATCTTTTTGTAATTCCAAATTTTTTTTTCTTAGCACAAAAATAGAAAAAAAAATCATTTCTACTGTTTATAGACACGAAAACAGTGGAGACAAAATCAAACGGGCCCTTACTGATCCAAAAATACATCGATTATTATGAAGAAAGTTTTCCTACACCATGATTGCAAGAAAACTAATCATCCCAGGGTCATTAATGTCCAGCCCTTTATTATCAAGGGATTCTTCATTGGCAAGAAAATACCGTCTCCATTACATGACAACTCCAATGGAACCCTAAGGTACCCTACACTCATGTCAAATTTCAATGAAATTTGAATTGGCCAAGTGGCAAAATAAGCCATTACAAAATTTAAAACCATGAAAAAAATGCATGGGATTACAAAGGGAAAGATGAACAACATGAACATACATGGGAGGTTAATAATTAAATTCAACGTTGAAGTTTGACACTTAAGCTAACTTTGGCTTATCTAACAATTGGGATTTTTAGCATCATCTTGAAAGTAAGGCCATTTGTTCTTAGTTGGTTGATCCATAATTTCGCCCATCGGAGAGGGAGAGAGATTTTGTCCCATCACTTTCTTGTACTCAAAAGTTCTATTTGGTGGTACTCATGTACTCATTCCATGTGCCTAGAAAAAAACCTCTGGACTAAGTAGAAACAATCTAGTTGGGCATTTGGTAAATATAAAAATAAATTGAGTGATCTTTCATAAATAATCACTTGTTTTCTAATATCATAAAATGACCTTTTTATCTTATAATAAAGGGAAAATGTTTCAAGTAAATATTTTAAGTTTTTTTCTTTTTTTGTTAATTTTAAAATAAATCATTTCTATAAATTTATGCATAACATCATTTAACAAGTAAACAGTGTGGAAGACACGCAAATACTATTGCATAAATAAATAAAGGAAAAACTTACCCACGATGTTAGAATACTATTTCTCTTTCACATGGGATTTTTTTTTTATTATATATATATATATATATATAATTTCTTAGTCTGAGGATATGAAGCTCAAGTCAATGATTTTGTTGTCCGTACAACCATTGATGTAGTGTCTAGATTCTTCCCCACTACATAGGCATAGTGGGAACCCTCTACCCTAAAAAAAAACTTATAGTCAATTCTCCTGTTGCTTTATAGATTTGATCTTGTTCCATAAGTTTCATTAAAATATTATTTGCTCTACAAATATCTTATTTCTTGCTATCTTAGCTACCTCAATTAATTCAAATTTTTCTTTTTATTTTTTTACTATTTTATATATTTTAGTAATCAGTAAGCCAATATGTGTCACTATTTTAGCAAAATTTTACTAGAATCACAAATCATTAAAATATATCAATAACTCCATATTTTCTCACACAATTTCACTTTTGGAAACTTGTCAAAGAAGTGTTTCTTAATAGATAATCCATTACTCTACAAAAAAGAAAAGATGAATAGACCTTACAATGAAACACAAGTTATGTCACTGATTCTTCCCCCGACCCTCTAAAGGTACCCTAACACCTCTCTCTCTCTCTCTTCACATGAAATGACCTCGTTGCCATATTATTTATAAAATTGTCATGTTGCATCTCATTCATGTACTCTTTTATGCCACTTCCTCAGATAACCTTTCATTTTTCTTGTTGTACTCTTCTATGCCACTTCTTCAGAGAACTTTTTCTTTTTACTTATTTAAAAAAAAAAAAAAAAAAAACATATATAAGCACAAGAAATGACACTCATATGAAGCTTAGAAGTATGAGTTTTAATTTCAAATCTCATCCGTCATCAATATTTATTTATTTTTTTTTTAAAGAAGAAAGATTGGTTCAACAAATGGGTAAACATGAAAAAAAATGAATCCCATCATAAGAAAAATAAATAAAATTAGGCATGGGTCATTCAATGGAGCCACTCAGCCACATATGGGTCAAAGGGTGAACACAAAAACCTGATTTTTGTGTGTAGTTTTGGTCCGCGAAACCTCCCTATGAACCACACCATAAGGATCATAGAGCGTTGGGCTTAAGTTGGCTAAGAATGTGAAA
>NC_056559.1:3455749-3470849 GCF_013358625.1 Macadamia integrifolia
AGCCCCGGTCGACCGGAACCACCCGAGACCATAGGCGGTCGACCATCTGGAAGCCCCGGTTGACCAGACCTGTCCGAGACCATAGGCGGTCGACCGGCTGAAAGTCCCGGTCGACCGATGCCTGTCTAAAAGTACTCCAACGGCTATTTTTTTGCCTGCAACGGCTCTTGGCAGTCGATCGACTACCGATGGCGGTCGACTGGTATACCCAGAATATGTCCGTTAGAGCTTGATTCCCTGCCTAAAATGCTTCACTAAGTTCACCTATAAATACCCTAATCACTCTTAATTAATTATTCATTAAGAAAGAGCTTTAAGAGCATTGTTGCAAGCATTAGAGAAGATTATTTTCTACTTGAGTTATTCTATTACACAAATCCCAAACAAGAGGCTCAAGTCTCAATCAAAGTCCTCTACTCTCTCTTGTGCAAGTCAAAGCCATAAGAGAGGACTTTACAAAAGGTGCATCACTCATCATTATTCATTTTCATTTGCACCACACTTGAGGTATTCCTCTTATTCCACTATTTCTTATTTTCTGTTTCTACAATTCTAGACTGTACTTAGGATTGTAAGGATACTCTTATCCTAAAAAAGAGAAAGGTCTCTCTCTACCTCTTAAAGAGATTGTGAATGCGTCTCTCTGCCTGGAAAGGAGATTTGTAAGGATACTCTTATCCGTAAAAAGATTGTAAATGTTTCTTCCCTACCTACTGTACTGAAAGGGAAAACTAGTGGAATACCTTACAAGAGGATTCTTGTAGGGAGTGGACTAGACTTAAATTGAGTTGAACCACTATAAATCTTGTGTTGTGGGTGTTGTTATTTTATTTATTCAGCATCGCTTTTAACTTGCTAGTCACACTTGTGACCTATACATCGAAAAGAGTTAAATTCCACTAGTATAACCTATTCACCCCCCTCTAGGTTATTTCAATTGGTATCAGAGTGGGAGCTCAATTTATTTAAGACTATATCATCTTAATAGTGAGTCAAAGACCATGGCCACATTCCAAGGACCACCAGAAGGTATGAACGCCTCGAAACTCCCGTACTTTAATGGAGAAAACTTTTCTTTCTGGAAGTGCAGATTCAAGAATTTTGTGTGTGGTCACAACATTCTTGTACGGAGAGCCATAGAGAATGGACCATACACCATCACCAAGATAGTTGATGGAAAGACAGTACCTAAGGATGAAGGAGAATGGACGGCTGAAGACATCACCCTCATCCAGTACAACTTCCGTGCCATTACGTTCCTTCAATGTGCCCTCAATGAACAAGAATTCAACCGAGTCATTGCATGTGACACGGCTAAAGAAATTTGGGATATGCTTCTTATCACACACGAAGGTATAGCAGAGGTAAAAGAAAGAAAGGTAGATCAACTCGTCTCTGATTACGAGTCATTCTCTATGAAAGAAAATGAGTCAATAACTTCTATGTTTACTAGGTTTACTGATATTGTAAATAATCTTAAAAGTTTAGGTAAGACTTATACTAACGCTGAAAAAGTCAGAAAAATCTTAAGAGCCTTACCTGCAGCTTGGAGACCCAAGAAGACAGCAATAGAAGAAGCCAAAGATTTGACTAAAATCTCATTGGACTATTTGCTTGGATCTCTACAAACACATGAAGTAGAGCTGAACGCCGACAAACCAAATTCTAAGAAAAGAAGAACCATAGCGCTGAAATCAACTCAACCTATCGAAGAAGTAAGTGATGATGAAGAAGATGAATAATTTGACATGGAAAAGGAAATTTCACTCATCATGAGGAAATTCAACAAATTCCTCAAAAAGAAAGGAAGGTTCCAACACAAGAACAAATCCTACGGTGACAAATCCTATGGGGAAAAAGGTAAAACAAAAATTAAACCCAAAGAAATTCCTACTAAAGACATAGTTTGTTTTGAGTGCAGAAAGCCTGGACATTTCAGAACTGAATGCCCAAATAAATAAAAAAGAAAGGCCTATGCAGCTACATGGGACTCAAGTGATGAAGAAGAGAAAAGTGAATTTGAAGAAGAAGTCACCAACCTCGCCTTGATGGCCATCGGAAATGAAGAACAAGAGGTATGTGAAATTCAACCTGAACTTTTAGCAAGGGACTCTAATGAGGAACTTCAAGAAGCCTTCAAGGCTTTATATGAAGAAAGTATAAAATTAGAGTCTGATAAAAGTAAACTTGAAAAAGAGGTTGAAACACTAAATAAGAGAGTGGAGGCACAACTTCAAAGGTAAGTGAACTGGAGGAAGAAAACTTTAAGTTGAACTCCACCCTCTGCACCTTTACCCAGGGGCAAAAGAACCTTGACAATCTTCTAGGTTCTCAAAGGAAGAATCAAAATGAAAGAGAAGGACTGGGTTTTAATGGACAAAATCCATCTAGAAATGGGAATCCAAGAAAGGGTGACCAAAGAAACCAACCATCCACCTCCTACATTAAATGTAGTTTTTGTAAAAAGACAGGACACTCCATAAACCAGTGTCACTCCAAGAAAAGGAAGAAACCCAACTCTCAAACTGAGAGATCAAGAGTAAACCATGCCTACTACTACACACCCCTAAGAAGGCAATATAGGCCTCAAGAAAACTCTAGACCTATGCCTAGGTATAGAAAAACCCAACCTCATAGAGAGTACTCCATTGAGAGGATCCAAAGGCAATTCCAAGGATACAATAACTATCCTAGGGAGACTTATAGATCACAAGGGAAATACCAAAACCAAGGACTCTATAGATACTATACTTCACAAAGATCAAATGGATCTTATGAAAAGCAGAGGACTCAAAGAAACCTAAGGCCATTCCAAAGGCAGAACCAAAATCCTAAAAAGTACAAAACCATTTGGGTTCCAGTCGGGAAGTTTGACACTAACAATAATAGACCCATGAGATTATGGGGACCAATGTACAATTAAATTTCTGTTATAGGTTTGCTTGAAGAATAAGGTGGAAGCTGAATGGGTCATCGACAGTGGATGCTCCAAACACATGACATCCAACAAGAACCTATTCTCAAGCTTACGAGACTACGATGGAGGATGGGTCTCCTTTGGAGATGACAGCAAAGGAAAGATTGCTGGTATTGGAAAAATAAGACTTGGAGGTATTTCAATCTCGAACGTTTACTTTGTGAAAAATTTGAACTATAATCTCCTAAGTGTAAGTCAATTATGTAGCATTGGATACAAAGTAGAATTCAATGTCTCCCACTGTTGTATCAAAGATGCAAATGATAATCTAATACTAAAAGGATCTAGGAAAAACAACATTTATATTTGTATACTTGATGAAGTAAGTTCCTTAAATGCATGCTTGGTTTCCAACCATAGTGAGTCTTCATTATGGCATAGAAGACTTGGACATATAAATGTCAAGTTGATTCAAACCATAGCATCCAAGGATCTTGTGAGGAACCTCCTTAAAATCAAGTATGAAATAGATAGTTTTTGTGATGCCTGTCAAAAAGGCAAACAAACCAAAGTCTCCCACAAGTCGAAGAATATTGTCTCATCCTCTAGGCCATTGGAACTACTCCACCTAGACTTATTTGGACCTATCAATATATCTAGTATGAGTGGTAAAAATTACACCTTTGTAATTGTTGATGACTACTCTAGATACACTTGGACTGTTTTTCTGAAAAATAAAAATGACGCCTTCGATGAATTTGCAACTCTATATAACAGATTGCAAAATCAGAAAGGATATACTATAACCTCTGTGAGGAGTGACCACGGAGGAGAATTTGACAATATAAGTCAATTTGACTTATACTGCAACAAGTATGGTATTGACCATAACTTCTCTGCTCCTAGAACACCTCAATCTAATGGAGTAGTTGAAAGGAAAAATAGGTCATTACAAGAGACTGCAAGGACTATGCTTAATGAGTACTCTTTGCCTAAGTACTTTTGGGTTGAAGCTGTAAATACAGCATGTTATGTACTAAATAGAATAATCCTTAGACCTTTGCTTTCTAAAACACCTTATGAACTATATTTTGGTAAAATACCAAAAGTAAACTACTTTAGAGTATTTGGATGTAAATGCTTCACCTTAAACACCAAAAATCATCTTGGAAAATTTGATGCAAAATCTGATGAATGAATATTCTTAGGATACTCACTCAATAGTAGGGTATATAGAGTTTTTAATAAAAAATCTTTAATGGTTGAAGAATCTATGAATGTAAGATTTGATGAATCTTTACCGAATGATTTAAATAAATCTCTTGTTGATGATGATGACATTATAATTGATGAACTTAAGAACAAAACTAATGATATTTCTCTTAATGATTCAAATGATGTTACCATAGAAAAATTAGAAACACTACCTAAGGAAGTCATTCCGCATAGGAATCATCCCTTAGAAAACATTATAGGAGAACTAGATGGAAAAATCCAGATTAGATCTAAAACCCGAGAGGTATGCAATAACACTGCATTTATCTCAAGGATCGAACCCAAGAACATAGAAGAAGCACTAAAAGACAGTGATTGGATTATAGCTATGCAAGAGGAGCTTCACCAGTTTGAAAGAAGCAAGGTATGGGAACTTGTCCCTAGACCTGACCACCACACCATCATTGGTGCTAAGTGGGTCTTTCGTAATAAACTGGATGATGATGGGAACATAGTGACAAACAAAGCAAGATTAGTTGCCAAAGGGTATAACCAGCAAGAGGGAATAGACTATGATGAAACCTATGCACCAGTAGCAAGGTTGGAGTCCATTAGAATGTTACTAGCTTTTGCATGCCATAAGAACTTTAAACTATATCAAATGGATGTCAAAAGTGCCTTCTTGAATGGATACATACAAGAAGAGGTATATGTAACTCAACCTCCCGGCTTTGAAGACCCTAAGTTTCCAAACCACGTCTATAAACTTGAGAAAGCTCTATATGGACTCAAACAAGCCCCTAGAGCTTGGTATGAGAGATTAAGTACTTTCTTGATAGAAAGTGGCTTCTCAAGGGGGAGGATTGACACAACCCTGCTCGTGAAGAACCTGAAGAATGACATACTCATTGTTCAAATCTATGTAGATATCATTTTTGGCTCAACCAACGAGAGAATGTGTACTGATTTCAGTAACAAAATGAGTAGTGAATTTGAAATGAGTATGATGGGAGAGTTAAACTTCTTCCTTGGACTTCAAATAAAACAAACAAATAATGGAATTTTCATAAATCAAAGCAAGTACACCAAGGAGCTGCTAAAGAAATTTGACATTAATAGTCAAAAATCTTCAGACACTCCGATGAGCTCATCCTTGAAACTAACCAAGGATGAGGATGGAACTTCTGAGGATGCAACTAGATATAGAGGCATGATTGGAAGCCTTCTATATCTAACAGCAAGTAGACCTGACATCATGTACAGTGTATGTGCATGTGCTCGGTTTCAAGCTAATCCCAAGAGATCTCACCTCACTGCTGTAAAAAGAATTTTTAAATATCTGAAAAGCACTTGTGATGTTGGGTTATGGTATCCCAAAAACCAACCCCTTGACTTGGTCAGCTTTTCAGATGCTGACTTCGCAGGTTGCCATATTGATAGAAAAAGTACCAATGGTACTTGTCACTTTCTCGGCTCTTGCCTTGTCTCTTGGTTTAGCAAGAAACAAAACTTCGTTGCTTTATCTACCACAGAAGCTGAATATGTTGCAGCTGGTAGATGTTGTGCTCAAATCCTTTGGATGAAGCAAACTCTTCAGGACTTTGGAGTGCGTTTCGAATCTTGCCCAATCATGTGCGATAACACCAGTGCCATAAACTTGAGTAAAAATCCCATTTTACACTCAAGGGCAAAGCACATTGATATTCGACACCACTTTCTATGAGACACCATTCAAAATGGTGATGTCTCTCTAGAATTCATTGAAACTGATAAACAACTCGCAGATATATTTACTAAACCTCTTGGTGAAGAGCGTTTTAGTTTCCTAAGGAAGGAACTTGGCATTTGCAACCCATTTGGCTGAATAAACATTTTTTTTTGAAAAATTCTTTTCCTAAAGCCCTGGACTTGAAAAATCCTTTTCACAGCCAAAAATTTTTAGGTTCTGAAAATTTCTTGGACTCAACCGGTCGACCGCTCCAATATACCGATCGACCGGCACTGACAGAATAGTTTGACGGTCGACCGCCAATGACTTTCGATCGACCGCCACAATATACCGGTCGACCGGCGCCGCCAAAAATTCGATTCTGAACTCTTTAAAATCAAATTTTTAACCCATTTTTTTAAAAACTTTAGAATCCTATTTGGCCTAAAACCCTATTTCTACTATTCATCTCCCAAAACCCTAGCTTAGAACTTCCTTCTACCCTAGAACTCTTGAGATTCATTCCTATTCATCTCCCAAAACCCTTGCATCTCTTTCTCTCTTACACCTCTAATCATCATGGACTCTCACCGCCCAAATAGAGGCAAGAAAACCGTGGCTCAGAAGGGAAAAAGGAAGGCCTCTGACAAAGATACATGGTTCTCTTCCACCATTGCTCAAGAGTCATGGGATCTCTACATCTCTCGCAACATAGAGCAAGGTAGGACCATTAATACCGACTCTTTGTCCAGGTATGACATCAAAGACCTTTTTGATGCTTTGGGATGGGGCAACATTCTCAAACTTGACTCCCATTGTTATCCCCATTTAGTCAAAATGTTCTTTTGTAACCTTACCTTCTCTGGTGAAGGTGACACCCTTTTAGTCCATTCCTATGTTAAGGGTGTTCCAATAGACATCGACATCCTGATTTTAGGAGAAATCCTAGACATCTCTGTGACAGGGGACCTCAAATACTACCAACCCAAGACCCACATAGAACAATTCATGGATGTTGACTGTGTGTACTCTAGCATTATGAAGGAATATGCTAATACACACAAAATTAAGGCTAAAGAACTTACGGATATAGGGAGGATTGTCAATCTTATCATCTCTTACAACATTCTCCCAAAGAGTGGTCATAGAGATGAAGTCTCCCCATTTCATGCCTATCTTACCTACTGTGTCTGCAAAAGTGTACCCATCAACCTTCCTTACATCCTGCTCAAAACCATGATTACCCATGGTGATAGACTTCAAAAGGGAAATCTACCCTATGGACGGATGATTTGCCAAATCATGGACCACTTTCAAGTAGATTTTTTTGGTGAGTCATTTGACCCATTTCCCCAAGAGATCAATATTTCCACCATTTGCAAAATGCATCTTCTTCCCCAGCAGCCCACGCCCTCCAAAAATACTACTGCTGGACCCAGCCAGCCACAGAAAACAGGCATTGATGAGACATCAGCCTATGCAACTGTTGTTGATCTTCAGAAAGTTGGAAACATCATCCTTGCCCAGTTGGCACAAATGGAAAGAAAGCAGAATGATATTCTCAAGCTCCTCTGCAACGAAGAGGACGATGACGATGACGAAGAAGACGATGACGAGGCGGACATGGAGGATGAGGATGCAGCAGATTAGGAATTATGTTTTTTTCTGCAACTTTCTGTTTGTTTCTGTCGTTTATTATTATATACTTTTGACATTTATGGAAAAGTGACCTTATGATATTTTTATATATGGCACATACTCAGGGGGAGTATTTTTGTTGTTTTGATTACCTTTTTGCTGTTGACAAAAGGGGGAGAAAAGACTTACTCCTGACAATGACAATGATAGTATTATCTTTAAATAAATGTTGAATTATTTATGGAAATGACTTTATCTATCCTTATTTACTTTCTGGCTCTGAATTTGATTATCCTATTGATCTTTACACAGAGGTAGTCAAATTATTTCTTGTATTTGGTTTCATTGTCTATGTTTGTTCGTCATCACCAAAAAGGGGGAGATTGTTGGGAAACATGTCCACACTCCTTGCCATGTTTTGGTGTTAACAAACAAACATACATCTTTAACTTGATTGATAAAGTGTGATTAGCTTGAAGAAATCCTTAGAAGGTCGAAGGTCGAATCAAGACATGAAGATAAGCTTAAAGACATGAAACAACAAACAAGAAGGAAAGAAGATGAAGGGCCAAAGAATGGAAGATTCAAGTGAAGAAGAAGATCACTAGGATAGATTAAGTTATTTACAATGTAATTTGTAACTTCCACCTACTTACATGCACTCACCTCATGCATGTGCATTACATCATAGTAGAATGACCATAGAGCATGCCTTGACCAGGTATGGAAAGTCACTAAGTGGCATGGAACACACAGTAACCTGACTTACGGGTATTTTAGGGAATCTTAAGATTAGTATTAGGAGATGAATCCTTCATAGAAGCTGTAGGAAATTGAGTTGTGATTCTAACGCAACTAATCTCAGATCATTCTGAAGTCAGATCAAAAAGTTATGGTCAAAACACTGATGACTGGTCAGTATGACAGAGCATGTCATGTTGGCGGTCGACCGATTGGAAGCCCCAGTCGACCGAAACCACCCGAGCCGGTCGACCGGACCTGTCTGAGACCATAAGCGATCGACCGGCTGAAAGTGTCGATCGACCGGTGCCTGCCTGGAAGTACTCCAACGGCTATTTTTTTGCCTACAATGGCTCTTGGCGGTCGACCGGTGGACCCAGAATATCTCCATTAGAGCTTGAGTTCCTGCCTAAAATGCTTCACTAAGTTCACCTATAAATACCCTAATCACTCTTAATTAATTATTCATTAAGAAAGAGCTTTAAGAGCATTGTTGCAATCATTAGAGAAGATTATTTTCTACTTAAGTTATTATATTATACAAATCCCAAACAAGAGGCTCAAGTCTCAATCAAAGTCCTCTACTCTCTCCTGTGCAAGTCAAAGCCATAAGAGAGGACTTTACAAAAGGTGCATCACTCATCATTATTCATTTTCATTTGC
Source organism: Macadamia integrifolia (assembly GCF_013358625.1). Lineage (NCBI taxonomy): Eukaryota > Viridiplantae > Streptophyta > Magnoliopsida > Proteales > Proteaceae > Macadamia > Macadamia integrifolia. The sequence continues at coordinate 3,464,632 of NC_056559.1, forward strand.
ACCACACTTGAGGTATTCCTCTTATTCCACTATTTCTTATTTTCTGTTTTTACAATTCTAGACTGTACTTAGGATTGTAAGGATACTCTTATCCTAAAAAAGAGAAAGGTCTCTCTCTACCTCTTAAAGAGATTGTGAAGGCGTCTCTCTGCCTGGAAAGGAGATTTGTAAGGATACTCTTATTCGTAAAAAAATTGTAAAGGTTTCTTCCCTACCTACTGTACTGAAAGGAAAAACTAGTGGAATACCTTACAAGAGGATTCTTGTAGGGAGTGGACTAGACTCAAATTGAGTTGAACCACTATAAATCTTATGTTGTGGGTGTTGTTATCTTATTTATTCAGCATCGCTTTTAACTTATAGTCACACTTGTGACCTATACATCGAAAAGAGTTAAATTCCACTAGTATAACCTATTCACCCCCCTCTAGGTTATTTCACGGCCTACATCATGCCATGCTACTACCTCGGCATCCATCATGCCGTGCTGTTACCTCGGCCTCCATCAGGCCGTGCTCCACCTCGGCTTCCATCAGGCCGTGCTACTGCCTCGGCATCTATCAAGCCGCGGCCTCCATCAGGCCGTGTTGTTACCTCGGCCTCCATCAGGCCGTGCTCCATCCTGGCATCTATTAGGCCGTGCTATCACCTCGGCCTCCATCAGGCCGTGCTCTACCTCGGCCTCAATCATGCCGTGCTACTACCTCGACATCCATCAGGCTAGGGGTGTCAACGGTCCGGTTTGGTGCGGTTTCGGTGTGACTTTGGAAGTGACCGAAACCGACCCATTAAGGATTTATCGGTTTCGGTCCGGTGTCGGCTTCGGTGCGGTTTGGGTTCGGGTTGGTACCGGTTTGGATTTATGAGGTTCATTTCGGTTTGGATCGGTTTTTTAAACCGGTATGGAGCCATTAGGAAACAACCAAATGATGAATTGGTGAACTTCGGTTTCTTAAATCGATTTGTAACCGGGTTGGTTTTGGTTTTTGGTCTAGTTTGGATTCGACTTTCCATACAAATGTATACAAAACTATGCAAATTTTGATTTTTTTAATGAATTTTGGAGTGTTTCGGTTTTTTACCGGTTTCGGTCCGGGTTTTGAGCCTGTTTCGATTTGGTTTCGGGTTCATCCGGTTTTCGGTGCGGTTCGGTTTGGTTTTGGGGTTGCAATACTAGAAACCGAACCGAACCAATAAGGCTTCGGTTCGGTCCGGTCCGGGTTGTTATCGGTTCGGTCCGGCCGGTTTTACCGGTTCGGTTTAGGAATTGACACCCCTACATCAGGCCGTGCTGATACCTCGGCCTCCATCTGGCCGAGCTGCCACCTTGCCCAACGTCAACAACAAGGATTCCAGAAACGTGTTTTCGTCCACCCCTACAGTCAAGGAAGGTAATCCCTATTCCGGAGGACAGGACTCTATCCACTACACGTCATAATGACGTCACATGGTTGGTCTTTCCTATTAAGAGGAGAATATTCCAAGAATATTCCCAGAATGACAGAGACACTCCCCTTGAGGACTCCCCGCCTAAACAGGACTCTTGACAATCGTCTCCCACTTGCCCTCCATAAGCAGCCTATAAATACCAATGTAAGCCTCCATCACAGGGGGATCGATTACTCACTTCTCAGACTGTAAAAGCTCTCTTGAGCATCTGTTGTGGAAAGGTCTAACTTAGGCATCAGAGAGTCCCCCGTCGGGTCAGCCCGGCTCTCCTTGTCATCTCTTCTGTGCAGGTCAGCCAAAGCACCAAGAACGGGAGGAGAGATAGTCTGGTTAAATTTTTCCGCAATAAACCCTAAAATTAATTTACGACTTTCGGTTCTTATATCTCCATGTGGACCCCACCTTTGGCTGATCTGACAGGTGTTATATAGTTAGCAAGATGACCCCTATAAATGAGGTAAAATAGCTGAGCTGTAGGGATGTGGGTCCCATAGAACAATAATGTAAATTATTCTGCAGACAGTTCCACTGGCAGGTGTCACTTGTTGGTTAGTTGGTTAGGCAGGTGATTTGCTGATAACAACAAATCTATCCTCTAGTAGTTTCAACCACTTGGCTCTCATGTCCAGTTGGTGTGACCTTATGTATGCCTGTTTGTCCATTTTGCCCCCTTCTTTGGCTTAGGTGGACTGTCATTTGCTCTTCCCTCAGTGCAACTTATACTGGCCAAATTGGATAGCCAGTTGCTCTCAGTGCCTGCTAGGTTTAGACACCTAGGCTCATAGCTGCATTTGATACAAGGTATCACACCACTGTCCACAATCGACACTGGTCTACTTGACTACCCCAACCAAGCCGGAAAGAAGGTGATCTCATAAATACCTCGATCAACTGGTGTTTTACATGCACTGACATGCACTGTGCGTGCCCTATGTACCATCCTACCATATGATGTACGATACATAATTGATCCACGTGGCATACAAGAAGATGCTAATCGAATGGTTGAGAGGATGGAGCTTAATAACTATTGGCCAGAGATTTTCACATGTAGGTGATTTTGTTGGACAATAGCATCTGGATTTTTCATTATCAAATAATAGCATCTGGATAATTTGATTCGTCACTATTTTGGTTGAAGAGGACAGTGGGAGTATAGTTTTTCTCGCGGCGAGTGTCCGAGTCCGTGGAATTAGCTTGTGACTTGTGACAGACTGTTTTAAATGGAAAAGAGCCAGCCCGAGGCGCACGTTAAAATTGGTCCTAATTCCGCTTGGGGCGGGGTTGCGTTGTTGACATATCAGCGCACAAGACCCAAAAGCCGAGGGACAGCTCCTAATGTGCCCCTCTCTCTCTCTCTCTCTCTCTCTCTCTCTCTCTCTCTCTCTCTCTCTCTCTCTCTCTCTCTCTCTCTCTCTCTCTCTCTCCTTTGTCTTTGCCTCTAATGGAATTTTTGCAAAGCGACGGGATCCGCCTCTCGATTCTTGTAACAAATCCGCCTCATTATTGCTCCTCTCTTCCGCGGTTAAATTCCCCACCGGGTAGAAATCGTCTGAAATTCTCATCTCGTACAATTTCATACAATTCCACCCTAAACGGCTGACACGTGTAATATTCCATATCTACGGTTCAGATTAATCAACCATAATACAAGACGGTTTTTTCACTGGTTTAACATTGTATTATGGTTGATTAATCTGAACCGTAGAAATGGAATATTATATGTGTCAGCCGTTTAAGGTGGAATTGTATGGAATTGTACGAGAGATGAGATGAGAATTTCAAATCTCCTCTCCTGTGAGAAATTTTAATCTCTTCGTTCTCCTATTTTCCTTTTTTTCTCATCATTTTCCAAAAACTCTCCTTTATCTAATCCTTTCGTTCACATATTTGATATTGGGAATTCATTGACAGAGAATCTTGCTTTTTTAGATTTAGTTTATCAACATTGTTTTGATCGCGCGAATTTCCTCGTGAATTTTATGTCTTATGGACTATCATCCGGTTCGCACTTCGGACCTTGTATTCGCGAAACGTTCAAGTCTCCTGCTGTTTCTCATTCATTTTCTTCTATCCCGATTCTTCGGTTGACTCTTTTATTTTTCTTCCTTGGAAATAACTGACAACAATGGTGACGGATTATGGAGATGAGGGATTAGTGTCATGTAATATTCAGTTGCTTACTTGATTCAGGTTCCAAACAGGTTCAGTTTGACTGACTTACGACTCAGGGAGGAATATAGGTGGACATCTTTGCTGATAAGAGCTCTGAGTTGGGATATCGATTTGGGAGGTGAACAATGTCTACCCGGAGTGAACATCAGATGCTCCCACTGGCCGTGCTGCTCAAGCGTGAGTTAAGCAATGAGAAGATTGAGAAACCAGATATCTTATATGGTCAGGCCAACCAGAGCAAGAAAGGGGAGGATTTCACATTATTGAAGACAGAATGCCAGAGGGTGCCTGGAGATGGACTTACAACATTTTCGGTTTTTGCAGTATGTGACTCTTTTTTTTCTTCCCTCCACCCTAAGTCCCCCCAATTTGGGAGAGTAGAAGTAGTTCCAAAATACAATTAGATGGGATTGTATGCAATTGATGAAATTATGTCTTGAGTCTTATAGAAACGCAATCCTAAAACGAGGCAGAAGATAATGAAAAACAGAACAAACAATGCACACGGATTTTGTGAGGTTTGACAAGGTTGCCTACGTCTCTGGTGAGATGAGATCCTGCTTCACTATCAATGGAGAGTAGGGTTATAGCGCTCGTCCTCACACCTCTCAGTATTGTTTGTATTACAGAGAAAGAAACCCTCGCTACAAATATATAGGGAAAAACCCTAATCCGAAAAGTACACAATTGCCCTCAAATAAAAAATTTGAGCGGGGCTGCGCCCCCCTACACCCTCTGCTATGCAGGGGGGCCTCCTGCCTCCCTTGCAATCCCCATGACCTACTAACCGGCTAGCGGGACCGCCGTCCTGCCTGTCGAGGTGCTACACCAATACTCCCTGGATTAAACTGCGATGGAATACAAGACATCGTACACCAACAAGTCTTCTGTTGTCTATTAGGTGTTTGTCAGTAATTTATTATATTCATCATCTTGCAATGTCCTCAATGTTTCAGACTTAGATTCATGGGTTTAGAGGTACCAGTCAATAATGGGTTCAGAGATGCATGTTGACCTCAGGGATTGACTGCAAATAAAAAAGGGATACCTGAGGTTTCAAAATATAGATGTCAATCCATGCTATGATGTTGCTTGTTTCAGCACCATTTTCATGTGTATCATTGTTGCATATTGTTTGATTGTTAAATATCTTATTACTATGAAATTCAATTCATGCACGTGCGGCCTTCACATAAAAGAACATAAAAGAATCATAGGGATAAATGTGGAGAGCTATGAATGCTGTGATGTAGGGAATATCTGGAATTCTTTGTCCATCTCAAGCAATTCAAGGATTCTGAGTTCCTTTTGATACTCCTTTTCTTGTTGATGAGTCTTTTTGTTTCGTTTGCACTAATTGTCTGAATCCATCATCCTAAATTCACATGTTTTGGTTATTCTAGTCTTTCGGTTCATTTTGCAGAACCCTTAAGCATATGCATAGTCGAAAGATAAGATAGGTCTAAAGCACTAGTATTCATTTTCCCTGAATTAGGTTATATTTTGTTGTGCCATTCATTTGTGTTTTGGGCTTTCACCGGTCATTGAAGCAGGTTGTGTTGGGTCCCTAACTATTTGGTTGCAGATCAGCTTTCTACTTTTGTGCCGTCGCATAAAGAATGCCTGCTGAACCAAAACATACGGAAGAAAAAGGGGTGGGTGGGAGAAAAGCAACTGAGTGAAAGAAGCTACAGTCTGTTCCTGTCTTTCAGGCTTTCTCTTGCTGCAAATGTACTTCCATCAGTGGAATCAAACACAATCTTACTAAGTTTTAAGTCCTTGGAAGGAGCACAAGTGTGATGATGCACAATTGGCATTCAAACTGAAAAGAAGCCTTTATTCATGGTGATCTATTCAGTAACCTACATAGATCTCCAACCTAATTTTTGTCTTCCTCAAGGAAATCTTCCTCTTTTTTTCCGGGAGTAGTCTCGCATAATCGTAAACGGCCATCATTGAACCAAAGCTAAGAAGTTGGGAGTCTTTCTGGATTATGTACTCAATTAATGACTTTTTAGGGATCTCGTGTGCATTGTTACAGTATTGGTGTCTAAGCAGAAAGGTCAGAGGGTAAACCCATCTTCCTGGCTTTAACTGGCTGCCAATGCACTTTGTCATCTGGAACCAAACACAGCCTTACTAAGTTTTCAGACTTGGAAGGAGCACATTTGTAGTGATACAGCCAATTGGCATTCAAACTGAACAGAAGCTTTCATTCAGGGTGATCTATTTAAGTGACCTACATGAATTTCCAACCTAATTTTGTCTTCTTTAAGGAAACAGCTGGTATTTTCACTGGAAAGTCTCAGATTATTGTAATCAGCCATCAAGGAGACATGATTTAAGAAGTTTGGAGAGTTTTTATGGATCTGCTCAATTAATAATTCTGTTTGTTGGATAGATACTCACTTAGTCATGCATTTTGAGGGATCCCTTTCATTTTTCAATAATGATGTGACTGTTATCATTTTCTTGAATGTAGTAGGATTAGGTTCTTATTCTGCAGGATACTTGAATTAAAATTCTGTTTATTTCTGTACATCTAGGTTATATTTTTGGACTGTTGGTGTTGTTACTATTTTTTTTTTTTTTTT
>NC_056559.1:3470869-3475409 GCF_013358625.1 Macadamia integrifolia
GTTGGGTGTGTCTGTTACACTTATTTTGAATGTAGTGAGTAGGTCCTTATTTGCAGGACACTTGAACTTTGTTTGCTTATTGTGAAGGCAAAAGTTTCTTTAGTTGGGCACATTCTAAGGTTATCTTTGGGTACAAGCATGCCTAATTGTGCCACTTGGAAGGATGATGTGGCAATCCCGACCATTGGGTATCAAATTTCAGACTCAAGTTCAATCATATGCCCTCCCATGTTTTGGCATGTACACTCGTGATAGCCCTGGATTTGTAAATGCCTTATTTTACCACTTGGTCAGCTCCATTTGGTTAAAACCATATTCAATATTTTAGTTTTGAGCCCGGTTTCAACCCATCTCAAGACCGAAATATTTAGCGAAAACTGAGAAATTTTGGGTGGCTGGTTTTGAGTGAGGGTTTTGAGGCCGAAATGGCTAAATTAAGTCCTGAAACTTCTAGGAAGCCCTATTTTAGGCCCTCCAAATAGGGTGAGCCCTTAGATTTAAATAAAATACACCAAAAATGTGTTTTGCCTATACTACCTTAGGTTGGTAGTATTTGTTATATGCTGTTGCATACATTCTTTAAGGCCAACCAACATGCATTTACCCTATTTTTCTAACAAAATATCATTTTTGGGAAATTGATATATCTTCAACTTTGAATGTTGCACAAATCCTCCACAAATGCAACTAATCTCACTTCCGATGTGTTCCATTATTACCTAACTACTTGTTCATGCTTGTGTGGGAGTGATTTGTCCAAAAATCACAATAAGGTTTGCACAGTCCTTTCTGTTGAAACCAGCAAAATGAATGATTTGTTGAAATTTTCCCCAATTTCATTCAACACTTGACATTCTATATTAAAGGAATGTGTCCTTTTGGTTGAAACGATGCTGAAACAATACCTTTGGTTGAAATTTCCCCAAAGCAGAGAAATTTCAACCAAAAAACTGCAATCTTTCCATATTGTTTAAGGTTCCATTTTGACAGTTGTTGAAATGGAAATATTTCGCAAAATTTTGGTGAAACCTTGAACTATGGTTGAAACTTGACATGTTAACGGGGGACTTTGGGGTTAACCTGTCCACAATATTTTGGCCCCATCCGACCTGCCATGTGGCACAACTAAATCTGCTGTCCAGAATAATTCTTTGATGTGTCAATCTAGAAAAATCCCAAACCCTTTGCGAAGCCTAACTCTTATCTTTTTTGGACGAATTCTATAGTTTTAATGACTAGGAAGATTTTAGTGTTTGCCTTTCTGGAAATTTCACATAACTATCTTGCATCCTTTATTTGAAACGGATGCCAACTATAACTCTGTTATTTAATTTGACCCTGTCTGGATTAGTTGATACTCTCCCTTCTAACACATTTCCTTTCCTATTTCAATTATGTAATTCTTGTTTTGGCTCTTCAGCCAATTTATTAGAAATTCTTTTTTAAGGAAGGGGGAGAATAACTATAGAAGGTAGCAACTCTGCTAATTGATTAAAAATACATGATTTTGGCAGCTATTTGATGGACACAATGGTTCTGCAGCAGCTATATACTCGAAGGAGAATCTCCTAAACAATGTTTTGGCTGCTATTCCCTCAGATCTTAGTAGAGAAGACTGGCTGGCAACACTACCGAGGGCATTGGTTGCAGGTTTTGTAAAAACTGACAAAGATTTTCAAGAGAAAGGTATGAATGGTGTATTTGATACATGATTCTGAATGTTAATCTCAGTGTAGTTGGAGATTCAACTTAACCATTATGAGTTTGAAATTAAAAGAAGGTGTGTGTATCAGTACTAAAATGTGTGGCTTAATGAAGCCTAGATGCAGTCCTGCCGTATAGACATCGCATATATATAAACACTTGACTACCTGAGGGTAAATGGGGTTGGCTACATGGATCATTTTTCTCCAATCAACTCTATATAAAGCCATACTTGTTACTAGTCCTAAGCTATGCATGTCTTTCCTCACCTCTTCTCCTAGAGTCATTTTAGGGTTACCCTTGGTTCTTTTAACTCCGTTAATCTAAATCAAATCACTCCTCCTTATTGGAGCATCCAAAGGGCCTCCGTTGAACAAGTCCATGCCACCTCACATGATGTTCTTGCAACATATCATGTATCGGAGCTACTCCTAAATTAGCTTTAATTTGTCCATTCCTTATTTTATCTTTTCTAAGTCTTACCACTCATCTATTTTAACATCCTCGTTTCAGCTACACTAGGTTTATTTATATGTTGTTTCTTCAGTGCCCAACATTCAACTCCATACATCATTTCTGTTTGTTTAACTATCATATAGAAATTTCCTTTGAGTTTTAAAGATACGTTGATCACATAACACTTCAGACGCACCCCTCCACTTCATCGACCCTATTAATTTTTTGTGCAATATCATCCTCTATTTCTCCTTCTTTATGTATGATTGAACCTATATACCTAAAATTTTCACGTTGTGGTATCTCTCTATCAACAATTTTTTTCACCTCACTTTCAATCCTATTGTCACTAAAATTACACACCGTATACTTTGTTTTCGTTCTACTTATTTTAAAACCTTTCGGTTATAAGGTTGATTTCCATAATTCCAACTATGCATTTATCATTGCTTTTGTTTCATCCACCAAAATAATATCTTAGGTAAAAACACACACACACACACACACACACACACACAAGGGATTTGATCTTGAAAGACTCTAGTCAACTCTTCTATGATTACCGCAAACAAATATGGGCTTAAAATTGATCCTTGATGTAATCCAATTATAATTGGGAATTCACCACCTTATCCTGCCCCCATAGTTCTTGCACTAGTCATTACACTACTATATATATATATATATATATTTTTAACTATGCCAACATATTTACTTTAAACACTTTTCTTCTCTAATACTTATCAAATTAACTCTATCATAAGCCTTTTCTAAGTTAATGAAGATCATTTCTCATTCTCCTTACATTCTTAAAATTTTTTTATTAGTCTCTTAAGTGAATAAATAACTTTTGTGGTTGATATTTCTGGTGTAAAACAAATTGTTATCTAAGATATTAGTTCCTTGTCTCAGGCGAGTTTCAATTACTCTCTCAATAGTTTCATAGTATTGTTCACTAAGTTTTATTCCTCTATAGTTATTATAGCTTTGAATATCGCTTTTATTTTTATAAATCAGAATCACTATGCTTCTCTTTCATTCATCTAACATTTTTCTTGTGCTCAAAATCTTGTAAACAACATAGTTAGCCTTTGTCATAACTCACTAACATAGTTGTCAAGGTGACCAAGCCATTAGAGGGGTGCCTAGGCGTGCAATATATGACTAATGTAATATGACAATGCTTATTTTATACATGGTTTAAGATCTCGACGAGATCTAGGTAATATCTCTCTTTTTGAAAAGGCGAGATATAGCGAGTTATAATTGTACAAAAACTTGACCGATATCTCAAGATCTCGCCTTTATCTCACCAAATCTTGCCTATATCTCGCCTCTTTACTTTTTTGAAGAAAAAACACTAAGGAGCAAGGATTTTGGTGCTTTTTCTTGAGGATTTCCATTGCTACACTTGTTGAAGCTTAAAGAGTAGAGAGTATTACCTCTTCATCCACATTCGGAGTTACTTTAATTTTCAATGTATGTGAATGTGACTCATCAATGCTAATTTTTAAACAATTAAGTAATTATCTATGATTTCTTTTAAATTCTTATGATTATATTCTGTCATGTGTGGATTGTGGAATAGAGCATACTAGCCTAGGGTCCAAATAGCCGGAGACTACTTACATATGATACAAAGTAAAAGTATCATTTTAGTTTTGATTTTTAAGAAACCGATGTTTCCATTGCATTTAGAAGGCCTAAAATAGGGTAAATACCAAGTTTCAGGGGCTACAAAGACCATATGGCCACCGAGACCAACCACTGAGTCGACCGGGAAAAAATACATGATCTCGTCGAGATATCGCCAGATCTCTCTTTTTTGGATCAGCGAGATGGGGGGCGAGACCGAGATCTTAAATCTTGATTTTATATAGTTGTGTTTATGTGCAACATAGAAGCCATATCAATGCGATATGAGATAATTATGCTGGTAATAACCTAATAGGAGAAAATCTACAATTAATATACAAAACATGGAATATAATATAAGCAAATTAATTGAAAAAACAAATAAATAAAAGTAAATCAGACATAAACTTGTGAAGTGTCAACAAGCTGTGTTGTCGCCTTGGACCACCAAGAATGAGCCTGGATACCTAGGTGGTGCCTAGGTGAGTCTTGACAGCTATGCTCACAAGTTAACGCATCTTATGAGCCCTAAAAGAAAGGGAGCTCCAATCCTTCCTTATCCGTAGGCACATCCCTGTTCCTTGAGCTTGCTGCCTCTACTGGAATGGTACGAAGACCCCAACCACCTATTCTTTAGCTGCCCCTTCTCCTCCTCCATTTGGAAAAGAGTGCTTCCTTCTTGCTTGCCTGTTCCCGGTTCCCGGTTCCTGGTTCCCGGTTCCCGCTCCACCCTCCCCCTCCCCCT
>NC_056559.1:3475442-3497601 GCF_013358625.1 Macadamia integrifolia
CCCCCTCCCTCTCTTTCTCAAATGGATTTGGGTTGATATGACCTTTGCTAGTGATTTTATTTGCGACACGGCTGGAAAGCTTGCCTTTTGTACAACGATATCCCACATTTGGATGGACCATAATCTTCGAAGATGGATTACTAAATGTAGATCTTATGATAAGATTTGGAATGCCATTTTCGATGTGAGCTCCAAACTTGCCTCCCTCCCCCATAGGCATGTAAGGGACTCCCCAAGGAACATGCTCATTGTTGTTGCCTAGGGATTGCCCATATCCATCTTGCATCCCCCTCCCCCCTTACGCTGTTTTCGGTTGTGCAGTTGCTACTTTTGCTTTTTTTTCTTTCCCTTTATTTTCTCCTTGGTGCTGTAAATCCTTTCTTCCTGTTTTAATGATATTTTGTTCATCCAAAAAAAGGAAGCTCAAGTTTTCCTTGACATGTGAGGAAAACAAAGATGTGTGGCCTTGGATAGAATAAAATAAGCTTACCGGCTCCATCTGGGAAGGTAGTCTCAAAATGTTTATTAATCCTCCCATCCTCCGTATTAAGACCATAATCCCAGATTTTCCTTTGTGTGGGCCAAACTAGTTGCTTAATACCCTTTTCTTTCCACCCCCTCCTACTTGTATTTTCTTTTTAACATTAGACCTGGAGAGGGCTGCATGACAATATTCTAGACACTCAGAATATTGATACAATCTTTCAGACACTATCATGACTTCTTAAAATATTAATGCTATCTTTTTTATAGCTTCCACTCATTGGCAATAGAATCTATACATTTAACAAAGTAACATATCACATATGGTAGACGAAGAACTTGGTTTGATCATATCAACAATCCATATGGCTAAAAGCAGGTTGCGTACCATAGTTGTCACGGCGACCCAAGGCGGTGGAGGGGTTGCTAATCGATTCGGCGATGAATCGTCCATTGTGGTGTTGCCATGGCGGTTAAGTCGCCCATTTGTTATTATTATTTTTTTTAGATTAATAAATAATATATAAAACAAAGGAAAACAGGGAGGGGCATATGCAAGACGAAAAGGCCGAATGATATAACCCTTGGGGGTAGGGCGAGGAGAGAACAAATTGCTCTGAGATAAGCCCCAAGAACAACAATGTGCCTGTTCCTTGGGGAGTCCACAACAGACCTGTGGGGGGAGGGATCCAAGTTTGGAAGAGACATCAAAGTAGATGATGGCCTTCGAAATCGAATAAAAAGATCTAGAGTTGGAGGTCCATCTATTACGATTACACTCCATTCAAATGTGGGTGATAGCAGCGCCAAAAGCAAGCTTACCGGCATAGGCACAAATAGATTTTTCGGAAAAGGTCATATCTATCCAAAGCCATTCTCTCTGAAGGAGAGGGGGTGATCTCCGAGCAGGCCAACACTTGGAGAGAACATGCTTCCAAATACGGGAGGAGAAGGGGTAGTCATAGAAGAGATGGGTGATATCTTCAATTCTATTCCAGCAAAGGCAGCAAGCAGTTGAGACCAATATGTGACAATAGATGAGCAATGACTAGGTAGGAAGGCAATTAGAGAGGGATCTCCAGGTAGTGAGACTGTGACGAGGGGTGTGGGCTCGAAACCAGATGACATTATACTAGGGGATGAGAGGATTAAAGGATCAAGAGTGGTTCCAAGCTGAAGAGGAGAAGCATCCAGGCAAGGAGGGGGTCCAAATGATTTGATCAAGTAAGGAAGAAGGGGGAGGAGTGGAATTGAGGGATTGCCAAATGATAGAAAGGGAGGGAATATCAGGGGGGGACCAGGAGCCATTGGAGATGATAGAGGAGACAGTGGAAGATCTGGAGAGACCAGAGGAATAGACTAATCTATGGCCTATGAGAAGGGAAATAACACATGCATGGTGCCAATTATTAAGCCAGAAGGAAGTCTTCATACCATTGTCAACTTGGGATTTGGTGGCAGTCAAGGCCAGAGGTCTAGCAAAAAGGATTTTCTTCCATTCCCAAAGAGGAGTTGGGTTCGATGCTAAAAGTCTAGAGGGTGTCATTATAGAGAAGGGTAGATGAGACCCTAGACACCCAGATGCCTGGATGCTTGGAGACCACCTTCCAGGACAACTTGAGGATGGTAGCAGAGTTGACATTTTTGATTCTCCTGATGCCAAGACCACCTTCATGCTTGGGAAGGGAGACAGAGGACCAGCGAATGGGGTGAAGAAATTTGTGCAATTCAGAATCTTTCCATAAGGAGTAGAAAAGGGATTCAATGGATTTGATGATAGATTTGGGAAGCTAGAAAATTTCTGACCAGTAGATATAAGAGGATTGGGGAACTGATTGAATGAGAACTAGACGACCCACATAAGAAATCAATTTGTTCTTCCAGAGCTAGAGCCTCTTGCGAATTTGATTAAGCATGGGTGCACAGTGGTGGTAGTGAGCCTGGAGGAGATAAGAGGAAGGCCAAGATATTTCACGGGAAGAGAGCCACTTGTGAAACCAATGAGCTGAAGAAATGCGCTTTGGAGGAATCAAAGACACCTGCTAGGAAGAGACGAGATTTGAGCAGGTTTATGTGAAGGCCAAAGAGGGACTCGAAGAGATGAGAGAGGACATGATGGTAGAAATGGGGCCCTCATCAGCTCTAGAGAAGATCATGAAGTCATCGTCAAAAGCTAGGTGGGTTAAATTGGAAGCTTTGCACTTGGGAATGAGAGAGATGAGATGGTTGTTAGTGTAGGATTGAATGGATCTAGAGAGGACCTCCAAAGCAACGCAGAAGAGGAATGGGGTGAGGGGACATCCTTGACGGATGCCAACAGAGGAGAAGAACCCAGCAAGAGATCCATTCACAAGAACGGAGAGCTTAGGGGAGGAGATATAAGCAAGGATCCTGTTGACAAAGGAGGGGGGGAAGGACATGGAGAGCATGATTTTGGAGATGAAGTCCCACCTGATAGAGTCAAAAGCCTTGTGGATATTGATTTTGAGGAGGCGGTTGGGGGGGGAATACGATTTCTTATCGAAACAACGGACTATCTCATGACTAAGAATGTTGTCAGATATGGTGCGGCCAGAAATGAAGCCGGATTGGTTGGCACTGACAAGAGAATCGATGACAACTTGAATGTAGTTGGCCAGGATTTTGGTAATGAATTTATAGAGGAGGTGGCATAGGGAGATAGGTCGAAAGTTAAACAAGGAGGAGGCACCCTCTTTCTTGGGGATGAGACAGATGAAGGTATGGTTGATGCGGCAAATTTGGGAGGGGTTGAAGAAGAAGCTCTTATTGGCTTTGATGAGATCCTTACCAATAATAGACCAGCAAAAGGTGAAAAAGCCCATGCTGAAGCCATTTGGGCCGGGAGCTTTATTGGCCTTGTGAAAGTGGACAACCGCTAGGATTTCCTGGTCGGAGAGGATGGATTGGAGGGAAGGGATGAGATGGTTGGGGATGAACTTGTCAAGAAGAAGGGGGGATGGGGTGGGGTGGGGTGGGGTGTGGTGGGGAGATGGAGCTAGGCAGAAGATGCCCTTGAAGTAAGACTCACATTCCTCTTTGATATTAGTAGGTTTCTAAAGGTGGAACCATTATTGTTTAGAAGAAGGGGAATGGAGTTAAAGTTGTCTCTGGCCTTCATTTGGGACTTTTGCTGGAGAAATAGGAGTTAGAATCCCCATAGGTTGAGCCATTTGATTTGGGACTTTTGCTTGTGAAATCTTTCTTCTTGGGACAGGAACGAAGTTAGTTCTAGGGAGGTCTCTTTCTCTTCCCAGGACAGGGAAGGATTGAGAAGATCTGATTGCAGCCGAATTTGAATGGATTCATGATGGAGGGCCGGTAGGGATAGGGAAGAATTCCCTGAGATGGGTCTCAGAGTTGCAGGGGAGAGGGAGAAATCGCACTAAGAAAGGGAGGGGATCGCACACACTCAGCCCACAGGCACACAAAAATATCAATTCATAACTTCATTCTTCAATCCGACTTGTCTATTGGTTACAACCAATTTAAAGGAAAAATAAAAGACAAAAAATAGAAACTCAACTGAAATAAGAAACTACCCTAAACAAGGAAACAAATTGCAACCCGATTCTCTAAATCCTACGTGAATCTAACTTTGCTAAAATAAAGTGAATAAAATAAAATCAAAGATAATCTTCTTAAATAATGTAAATTTCTAAAATCCTACTAGACCCAAAACCAATATGGATCCAGTTCATCTCTCGCTGGATACCTAGATGGGTATGGATCTCTCCATGGGTGCATATCTACATCAATTCAAGCATGGACTTATAGTAAAAAACCTTGGTTGAGCTGATGCCGAAGGTGGAGGAATTCCAATTCTTAAAGGCAAACTTGACATTCTTGAGCTTGTGGGCAAAGTAGATGAGAGGAGAATAACTAGAAGGGACATAGATTTCCCATGCAGATTTGACAACAGGAAGGAAGCCAGAATGGGAGGACCACATGTCAAAGTATTTGAAAGGCTTGGGACCAAAGGAGATTAGAGGGTTGATGAAGAGGGAGATGGGGCTATGGTAAAAAATGCTAGGGGGTCGAAGGTGGTGTGGGAGGAGGGGAAGGAGGTGACCTAGGCTTCATTAACAAGGAAACAATCAAGTTTACAAGCAATGTGGTTAGAACCAGATCTCTTGTTGTGCCAAGAAAGTTTAATGCCAGACCATCTAAGGTCATCAACATTAGAGTCCTCAATGCGGGAGTTGAAGGCTTCAACAGAGGAGGGGTCAATGGATGAACCACCACTCTTCTCATGGACATGACGAACCACGTTGAAATCTCCCCCCAGCCCCAAGGGTGGGAGCCCACTAGGGGGCAAGAATCCAGAGGTCGTCCTAGAGGGGAGGGGGGAACGGTCAGAGGCTCTACTGAGACCATAAATGGCAGAGAAGAAGGGAATGTCAAAAGAGGGATTGGAGATGGAGAGGTGAATGAATTGAGAGGAGGAGATAAGGGAGGCATGGATCCATATTCTCCCAAGTGGATTGAAGGAGTAATTAGAGAGGAAGAACCAAGAGGGGGCAATGGAAGCAGCTATGCACAAGGCATTGGCTTTAGGCACTTTGGTTTCTAAGAGGCAGTAGAGAACGGTCCGGGAGGACATGATGCAGGCGTGGATCTCAGATTTCTTAGCTAAGGAATTGAGACCTCGGACATTCCAGATGGTCCAACAAGTCATGGGGAAGGATGGTACAGGGGCACAGATACCTCAAAGGCACTGAGGTTGGGGAGGGAGGACTGAAAGGTTGGCTGACTACCATGGCACCTACAGTAGCTTATAAGAGGGGAAGAGAGAGCAGGGCCAGCAATGGGTGGGATAGGGGTTGAAGCATAAGAGAGAAGGGGTACCCGTTGGAGAAGGGATGGTGGTGACAGAGAGAATGGCCGAACTGTGGGTGACATTTGAGATGGGGGGGGGGGGGAGGAGCAGACCTGGTGAGGGGCTGCCTCAGCAGAGGGACCGAAGAACCAAGACCAGGGCTACAGACATGAGCTGTGTCCTTGAGCAGAGTAGAGTCTAGTACTAGGATAGTAGTTGGAGACGACGTGGCATGAGGGGTAGCTCAGAGAGGCCCTAAGGAGCTAGCAGAGACATGGTTGGCAGGGCCCTGCTTCAGGTGTAGAGAGCGATGGGGCCGAAGTAGCTGGTGGAGACGTGGGGAGGATCAGCAAGTGCGAAGAAGTGGCGATGTAGGGACCAGCGATCTTGGGGTAAGGAGAAGCTTCAGATTGTTCCGAGAGGGAACCAACAACAACCAGAAGCCAATCCTTCCTAGAGTGTAGCGGTGGGGGCGTGGTAGAATCAGCCATCATGGTAGTAGATGAAGTAGAAGATGTGGCAGGTGGTGCGATGGACGAGAGACTCTTGTTGAGGGGAGGAGACAAAAACGAAGTGGCCTGCGGAGGGCAGGGACAAGTCGTCAAAGAATCGCAGGTAGAGAGCCTGAGGGGTGAAGGAGATGGGTTTGTGGGTGATCTTGGTCTGGTTGGAGGCAAGGACCGACGGGTGGGCTTGGACAGGTGGAAGTTAGAGTGGGTGGATGAGATGGTGGGCTAGGAGATGAGGGCTTGAGGAGGAGGTAAAGGCAACATGGCCACAAAGACGTCGTGGGCCTACCGAGTCTGATGAGCCGAGTTGGGTTGAGAAATGAGATTGGTTGAAGAAAGGTTAAAAGGTTCTGAGTGG
Organism: Macadamia integrifolia; assembly: GCF_013358625.1. Taxonomy (NCBI): domain Eukaryota; kingdom Viridiplantae; phylum Streptophyta; class Magnoliopsida; order Proteales; family Proteaceae; genus Macadamia; species Macadamia integrifolia. The sequence continues at coordinate 3,481,630 of NC_056559.1, forward strand.
TCTAGAAGAGGATAGAGGGAGGGAGAGGAAGTATGGATGGGGGTAAAAGAGGAAAAACGTTAGATGGGAGAGGAAGTAAAGGGGGGAGACCTAAAGGGTGATGGAGACAAGGGTTACAAGAAAGAGGCGGAAGGTGAAGAGTATCAGAATTGGCATTGGAAGGATGCAGAGTCTGATTAGCCGACAAAAGGGAAAAAGGAGGCATAAAAGGAGAAGGATTGCTAGGCAAAAATGGTTGGCAGGCTGACAATCTTCTAGTGAAGTTGCAGCGTTTTGGACTGCGATGATCAGAAAAGGGTCAGGTTGACCAATAGCTGGGCTAGGGACCTTCGTACGATGCCTTGTAGGGGAGGCCAATCCTAGCGGCGATTTCTACTCACCCGGCCCTGGCTAGGTTTTTGAAAGCTGCGGTGGTGGAGTGAGGAGGGGTGTTCAGAGGAGTGGTGTTGTTAGAGATATTGGTGATGGAGGGGAGGCGAGATGGGATGGCGGAGGCTGGATTATGGGAAGTGGAGGAAGGAGAGTGAAATGGGATGGCTGAGGTACTAGTGAGGTTGCATACAGGGATGTCCATGATTTCATCGGGTTCTAGGGCTGGAGCTTCAGGCAGCCTAAAGATTGGTGGCCAACTTTGCAGTTGGAGCAATGCGGAGGAGCCCAATTGTAGCAGACTTCTTGGTGGGTCGTGACCCCTTCATCATCCATGAGAAGGACCAAGCTTGGAGGGGGTCTTTCAGCAAATACTTCCATACATATTCTAGCATAGGAAAGGTGTTGCATTCTTCTGGTTTTGATGTCTGTGAGTAGAGGAGTACCTATCACAGACCCGATCAAGCTCAGTCCCTTTTGGCACGGGAAGTGCAGAGGGGTGTTGGGTGAAGTGATCCACAAAGGAATGGAGCTGTAGTCAAGCTTGAGGAGTTGTATATGGCGGTTCCATTGGCGAAGGAAGTTGGGTTTGTTTCCCACATGCCATGGACCTCCTTCCAGGGCCTTGCGCATGTCTTGATCTATGGGGAAATTGAAGATAAAGATTCCATTATCTAACAGGTGAGTATCGAGTTGTCCAGATGCTTTCCACTTGTTGCCAAAAGGTTTTTTCACAGTGGGAAAGGGAGGCTGACTGCCCAAGAAGTGTCCTAACAAACAAAACCTTCATTTGGAGATCTCAGTGTTGATGGAGGACACTAGATACCTGCCAATACGCTTGTCGCCAAGAAGGTACGGGGGAACAAATTGGAGTGAGAAGTCTTCGTTGGGGAAGGAAGGAGAAGGTTGAGGAAAGAGGACCAGGTTTTGGAGGGAGGAGAGGATGAAGTATGAATGGGGGAGGGAGAATCGGGATGTGTTGAGAGGAGGTTGTTTAATAGGGGGTCACAGGGAGTCATAGCCACCAAGGAAGGAAAGAACCGGGGGGACGAGGGCGGAGGGGTTGCTGGTAGTTCCAGTGGAGCAAGCCGCCAGAGGGAGGAGGGGGAGGAGTTCATGTCGTCTCAGGGGAGGGTGGAGGGCGGAGGGCGGAGGTATCAAGTCATAACAAGTCATCATGAATTATTGATTTATACATCAGTTCATAAAAAATCAACATATATTTCAAGTTGTAAAAAATCAACTTATCAACATGACCTGAAATATGTATTTAAAAACATATATGATCAAATGAATATATGACAATGAAGTTGAAAATCAAATGATAGGTTAACCTGTTACTGAAGCTTGAAAGCAATAATCTAGATTTTAGAAGAAGATGAAGTAGGCTTAATTGGGAGCGAGTGAGCAACCTGAACAAAGTAAAAGTTCTATATATGAATCAGAATGTGACGTACTGAAGCCTGATAGAAAATGATATATTGATATATGAGATATGTATTTGGAAACATAATAGATCAAATGATAAGCTAATTGGCTAACTTGTTAAGCTATTATTGACTTCCTGAAGCAATGAAGCTTGATAGCAAATGATTATATAAAACATATAATCAACCAAAAAAAAAAAAAAACTTAAGTAATCTTCGAAGTTAAAATTTAAAGTTTAAACAATCCATAAAGTCCAAACACGAATCACTTAATCATAGTCATCTAAGAAATAAAAAATTGGCAGTTTGTCTTCTTGTTGTCCGGTAGAATCAATTGCATTTTGACCAAAGTTATCTATGACGTCCTTGTCGTCATTCACATCTTCCTCTTCTTCCACATCTTCTTCATTTGATCTTGATGACTCTTTGAAATAACCTAGAGGGGGGTGAATAGGTTATGCTAGTGAAATTTAAACCTTTTCGAATTGTGATCCCAAATATGGTTGTAAATTTAAAAGATGCGGAATAATAAAAATTATCACAATCACATAACACCAAGGTTTTATAATGGTTCGACTCAATCCGAGTCTATTCCACTCCCTACAAGTTCTACTTGTAAGGTAATCCACTAGCTCTTCCCTTTCAGTATAGTAGGAAAAGAGGAAAACTTTTACAAAATCTTTTAAGGATAAGAGTATTTGTACAATCCCCTTTTCAGGTAGAGAGGCATCTTACAATCTCTTTTTAGGTAGAGAGGGACCTTACAACTCTTTTAAGGATAAAAGGATCTTTACACAAGCCTAAGTACAGTCTAAACTTAATGTAAAACAGAAAGGAGAAGTGGAATAAAGAGAGCTACCTCTTATGTGGTACACTGATGAATGCAAGAATGAAAGTAATGATTGCACCTTATGTCAGTCTTCACTAGGCTTGATTTGACCAATGGAAAGGTGGAAGACTTTGCGAAAAGACTTGAGCTTCACTTGTGAAGAGATGATGACCAATAACTCAAGAGGTGTGTGGAATAACTTTGACTTTCAAATGTTCTCAAAAGTTGCTCTAATGCTTGGAATTAATTGTTAATTAACTAAGAGCATTAGTGGTATTTATAGGTGAGGTTGGGGGACAATTTTAGGCAAGAAATCTCACTCAAACAGTCACTTTTTGGGTATTCCAGTCGGTCGACGGCCAAAGAGCCCTTGGGCAAAAACTAGCCGTTGAATCCAGTTGTATCCTAGCCGGACTGGCACCAGTCAACCGGATGCATCGACCAGACAGGTGCTAGTCGACTGCCCGCAATCTCGGCCAGAACAGTTTGGCAGTGTTCTGTAATTCTGACCTGTCGTCAGTATTTTGGCTGTAACTTTCTGGCCTGACCTCGGATTGACTTGATTCTAGTTGCTTTGGATTTGTAACTCAATTCCCTACAACTTTCATGAAGGGACTATCTCCTGATACCTACTTTTAGGTTACCCAAAATGCCCTTGAGTCAGGTAAATATGGTTTTAACAGAAATTCACTAGGACATATTTTTCCTAATATGTTCCTAACGACATAGTGGCTCTTCACACTTGGTCAAGGTGCATTCTAAGGTCATTCTAGTATGAATGCAATACAATGCATGAAGTGTGAGTGCACGTATACATATGGAAGGTACAATTTACAATGTGAAGATATAATCTGTCCTAGAAAGTCTTCATTAAGCTTCTTCACTTGGATCTTCCACTCCTTGGCACTTCATCTTCAAGTAATTCATGTGTAAGTCCTTGTCTTGAGTTAAGCTCCATGTTTTGACTTCTTGAGGCTTGGATTCTTGGAGTTTGACATGGAAGCATTCTCCTTCAAGGTGTGTCCTTACACTAAGCACGACTTAACAATTGTGGTTAAAGTGACTATTTGTTTGTTATCATCAAAACCAATTTAGGTATGTGGGCATGTTCCCAACATCTTCAACATCCCTACCTCTAACACGGCGTGTATAACACACATTGGCTCTAGAGGTTGATGCTTGGGCTTTCCTTAGTCGGTTGGGGCCCCAATTGCTTTACTAGCAATGTCCCACGTGGGATCATCATGGGGATGGACTACATCATCCATTGGCTTGGCCCACCATCCACTCACTACTCCAGTCCAGTTCATCAAGCTATAGTGGATTAAAATTTCTGTTCTCTAGACGCCTTTGTTGAAGCCTTTCTTCTAGGTGCGATTGTATTGAATCATTCAAAAGTTGATGTTCCAACCTATTCCTCTTTTTGGTATAATTATGAATTCATAAACATTAGAGAGCAACAAAGTCATTATTCCAAAAATAAAAGGTCTAAAAAGAATAGAATAAGATGTAATTTCTAACTACTTATAAGCTCAAATGTGTCCTAGTTGTGCCTCGCAACCAGAAGAGGAGCAACAAAGCCCTAGTATACGCTGTGTAACCTTTGAAAGCTCAAAAGCGGGACCTCCAAATGTACTCCACCAAGTAACTATAAAAATATATATAAGAAAAAAATTGGATTAATATATCATACAAAGTAAGTACAAACGAAACAACTAAATAATGTACTTACTAGGAGTCATGGTTGCCCGTTACCTAATCGCCATATACATGGCAAAAGAACCTCGAGAATATCTATATAAACCAACTTGCATAGTTATCTTGTCTTGTAAAGATGGGTCATGTATTAGTCTTGCAATGACATCATTAAATGTCATCTGTAGAGTTTGGATCATTTGACAGTAATCACTTTCCTTATAATTAAAAATTTTCTAGGATTAAGAAATAATGCTGCCCATAGAAAAGGGTGCTCCATCTGACACTCCCAACGCTTGTTAGCAATATTTAAAACTTTCTTCCACTGCTTTTCTTTATCCCCAAAATTTTCTTGTATTTTCCTTTTTGCCTCGGCCATGGCAATACGAACCTCAAGCATTGAAGGCTTCTCATCAACATCCATAATCCTCAAGACAATAATAAGTGGCTTTGAAGTTCTAAGACAATTTTCAAACCATTCCAAAATTTTGCAGCAAACACCATATCAACCACTTTCTTTCCAATCTTAAAAAAAAAAAAAAAAAAAAAAAAAAAAAAAAAAAAAAAAAAAGAGCTACTTAGTACACAAGGCTCCTGCTACTGCAAGGTTTAGGAGGGGCAAGTGTGTAACGCAGCCTTACCCCCTGCTTCGCAGAAGAGGCTGTTTCCAAGTTTTGAACCTGTGACCAATAGGTTGCAATAGTGCAACTTAACCTTTGTCTTTGAAAAATTAGAACTGGTCTATGAATCAGAAATAAACAAATGCACCTAGTCATCCTTATGTTTTAATAAGCTTTGAAGTGTCAAAAATGTAGTTGCAAATCTAATAGCTGTTGTCCTCATATGATCCCTCCCATTTGTTTTAGCTCTCGTTGCGTCAAGAAGCCGTGTGTGTCTGTGGATGAAGTTGGTTATTTTTTTTTTTTTAATTGCCTTACCTATCACATTCTTATAAGCTTTCAGTTCACCTCATTGTTTTTAAGGCGGTAAGGCGACAGAGGCGTTTGAGGGTCTTTCGGAGCGCCTTACCGATAAGGCGGGCATAAAGTGTCGCCTTATTGACTAAAGCGTTCATGTGTAATTTTTTTATAAAATCAATCTATTTGGCTCAAATCCTAGTTGAATCCTATTACTCATATGTTAAATAAATATTAAAGGTTCATATTCATACCAATGTAAGATATTCATCAAGAAAACAAATCAATAAAGTGAATAAACTAAGTTCATCTTGATCAATCATCATAAGATATTAACATATAATATAAATACATAATTATGAGACAAAATTATAAATATAAAGAAAAGAAGACATAAAAAATACAAGTATTTATTATACTTACCTCTATGATGCCAAAATGAATGCCTAAGCCCTAAGGTCATTCACTATATTTCTACTCCTGTCAAAGAAGAATGAAGCTCACCGCTGTCGGAGCAAGCTCACCGCTGCTGGAGCAAAATGGTCTCCTGGATTAGTGGTTCTTCCTTCTTCCTTGATTCCTTCTCAAAGTCCTTTCTTAAAACCCTTGACAAAATCCAAACCCTATTTGTGAATCATGTTTTGTTTTGTTTGTTTTGGTTATTTTTGGTGGAGTAAAGCTAATCCCATACATCTCAAGTGTTAACAAAACCATACACCTACCAATAAAAAATCTGTATTTGGAATCTTCTTCAAGTAATTTTAAAATGTGTTTAAAAAAAAAAAACCCATAAGGCGCCACTTCACGTAAGGCGGAGCATTGCCTTACCATCTCTACACCGCATTAGCACCAAGGCGCTTTAAAAACTATGGTTCACCTTTGTCCTCCATCGTCAAGTTAAGACAATGGGTTGCACAAGGAGTCCAATATAGCATTGTCCTCTTCTGCATCATCATTTTACGAGCTAATTTATAAGCCGATACATTATCTGACACAACTTGCACACCATATTCCTCACTAAATTTTGAACTTTGCTGTCAATCAATTCAAATAACATATTTACACTTTGAGACTCACTGGATGCATTAACAAAACCCATAAAACGAGTCCCCTCTGGACAGTTAACGAGGAAATTAATTGTGTTCCTATTTTATGCGCCCACCCATCAGACATAAGAGGTGCACCCATACTGCTTCCAATACTCTTCATATTTATTCTTCATCTTTGCAGTTCTCTCCTTTGCTGCCCTTAACAATGGCACCCTCAGTTTATGATAATTTGGGGGCTTATATCCTATCCCATATTGTGCAATAGAGTCCACCATCAGCTCAAACCTCCTTGACAGCATTGAATGGAATACCACATTGATAAACTTAGTCAACAATGTGATTATCAATTCACTTTTTTTTTTCTATCGCTGATCTAAGCCGGTTCTCTATAGTAGTCTGAGTAGGACCTTTAAGATGCCTCTCGGCAACCACTTGCTCAGGAGTCCGTCTAACGTGATCATCCATGGGGCCCCTTACTTGTGGCTGAATGGCAACTTTTTTTTCTTTTAGTACCTGTCCCAGAGTTAGGAATAACTCTAGTAGTTATACAAGACTGAGACCTACCAGACTGTCTTTGCCCTTCAACTTCTATATTTGGCTCAACAGCAACAGCAAAAACAACAGCAACAGCAACAGCATCATCATCATCATCATCCAAAATTTCTTCTATCCTTTTCTTCCTATTACGCATAAGAGCTGCATCCCCGTATCAACCCACCAAATGTTGCTTTAATATTTTAATTCCAAATTTGAGATCTTTCCTGCAAAGAATGCATATAGCAAGGTTCTTGTCTAATGTATCAGCCCAATACCCAGACTTCCGCCTAGGGTCTTTTGATTTGGCTTTCCTGGTTGAGTCTTTGGGTGGATCATACGTAGCAGTACTTCCATTTTACCCCCACTATTACCACCAAGAGTACCATCCATTATAACAAACAATCTAAAAAAAAGATACAAGAAAACAAAGAATATTTAATGATTTAATAAAATAGCTAGGCAACCAAGAAACTCCAAAAAAAGTTAAGCCATAAATTTTACCTTCAATAAATGAGTGTAGAACAACTAATCATTAAACTTCAAGGCCTTCAATTAGATATTTAGATCCTTTACCGGAGCTGGTGCACTTCAATTACTACCAAACCATGAAATACCCATTATTCATTTCTCTAACAACTAATTGAATATATGGTAAGAGTAAGAACAACAACTAATGTCTCACACTTTCCTGTATAAATGATGCCTCTTGTAGTGCTTTTAAAGGGCTGTACAAGATTCCTATTAGGTCTCCAACTCAAAATCACATTTGTAGAACTGAAATACAAGACAATGGATTTCATGATAGTTACCTGTTGGCTTAATTCAGTTAATTGTGTATAGTGATAGATCCATGACTTCTGATTGGTGGTAAACATGAAGCTGAAGCATCCACTTTTTCCAACCGATCACTGTCGCACTTCCATTCTTTTTTCTAAGTTTCTAACTAATCACTGTAGCTCATGCTTGTGCAGAGAAACGACAACTGCAAGCACTTGAACAAAGGATTGAAACATTAGAAAGAGAGTTTGATGATGTAATTACAACTGCAGCTAATGCTAATGCAGACTGTAGAGAAATGACAGGCTGAGGCAGCCCTAAAAGGTTATGAGTTACATGTACAAGAGCTTACAAGAAAAAAACTCAGATCTAGAACAGGGAGATAGTAGATACCATGGTCGAAGGTCATTAATACGGTGGCCTTGAATGCCCCCGAGTCTTGTCCAAAACCGTAGAACACTAGAACATCTACTGCGGAAGAAGAGAAAAAAAAACAGAGGAAACGAAGAAGAAAAAAACGAAGAGAAAAAACAGAGGACGAAAGGAAGAAGAAGAAAAAGCGAAGAGGAAAAAACAGAGGAAAGGAAGAAAAAAAAAAAAAAACAGTGGAAAGGAAGAAGAAGAAGAGAATGAGACATACCTTGCCAGAGCTGTAACTGCCAGAGGTTCACAAGCTGGAGGATTAGAGGGAGGACGCAATTTGTCGGAGCCATCAACGAAGAAGGAACTTGTCCTCCCCAATGAGCAAGAGGACTGAAGAAGTAGTGAGGGTTTTAGCTTTAGGGTGTTACGACTTGCAACCATTCTTCTTTCCCCTAATAGCCTTGTTCCCATGTAGCATGTGTATGGAATCAAAATATACCTGCCAATAAGAACGTGAAAAAAGAATCAGTATTAAACATTTAAAAAGTAACAAACAAAAACCAAATGTACAAAATGGTGACCGACTTAGTCTCAAATCGTAATGAGGCATCAAAGGCAACGCTATGGCAACGGCATATCGACCTCAATGGTCGATTTTCAAGACTTCACCTAATTTTGCAACCGATTTGTTCTTAAAAAATCACCAAGACACCAAGGCGCCGCCTTGACAACTATGTTGCGTATACCAAGAAAGATTATGGACTCGTACCATGGGGCACCACTTTTTGTATCTGTTTGATGTATTATTCTTATTTATTTTTGTTTCTATCAACTAAATTTGTTCTTTTGTTACTGCGTTTGGTTTCTTGACTTCTGGACTTTATTTGCATTACTTTTTGGATTCTGATGGATATAAATTGATTGATTCCTTGCCCCCCTCAGCACAGAAGTCTGGAACAACTGTCACTTTTGTGATAATTGATGGATGGGTCATTACTGTAGCTTCAGTGGGTGATTCCCGTTGCATAGTTGAATCTGCTGAAGGTGTTATTTATTCTTTGTCAGCAGATCATAGGCTTGAATGCAATAAAGAGGAGTAAGTTCTAAATCTAGACCTCTGGTTCTTCATTTAAAATTTGGCACTTCTAATGGGGTTTCCTTTCTTACCTCAACAGGAGGGAACGTATTACTGCTAGTGGGGGTGAGGTTGGTCGGCTTAATACAGGTGGTGGTACTGAGGTTTGTTCTTACATCCTATATTCATTTATTATTGCTTTTAAATTCTTTAATGCTTTCCCCTGAAGCCTTTCATGTCTAATTGGATTTTTTAGTGGTCTATCTGTCCATCTCATTGTTGCAAATTCTTCTTATGGCTTCTTTTTTTGTGAACATCAAGGATTTTATTGAAAAAGATGGAACAAGAATAATCAATGAACCACCTATTTGAACCGTGGAGAAATGAGAAATTTAAATATAAATGAAAAGAGACCCCAGTGGTATGGAGGACCCACAGCTGAAATGTTGTCTTCACTCTAACCAATTCCTGTTTTACCAATCCATCCAAAAAAAAATTTGCTAACTGATTCCTCCACTGGAATGGATGCCCTAGGTAAAGGGAAAGGGTGAGACTACAAACTTCTTTAATCACGAGAAGCTTCCAAAATCTAATTGAACCTCTAAGAACCAATGGCTATTAATCCATATTGGTGAGGCACCTGGAGGCTGGAAACCATAAAGAAGAGTCCACATCTCTGTCATAGGAGACCAGCCCTACTAGACCTCAAATGCATGAATACCAGCACCAAGGATCCCAAAGTTGCATCCATGACAATTTAGTTTGATGTTGTTCAGTCTGTAAGCAGGAACAATTTGAAGCAAAAAATATCACTCATAACAAGATCAGCAGCGATGTCTTGAAACAAGTCAACTGTGGTATTTGACGTACTACTCACTAATAATGCATTAACACATCTTAAATCGACTTTGAAAGGATACTCAAAAAAAAATTCTTTGCTGTACTCTCATGTTGCCAAAAACAGAAATGTACTGTAAGTGTTTTCTTCTTCCCAGATGGGAGAAGATGCAAAGACCAATGTAGATCAATAATGCCCATTGTGATTACTCGGATAAAAACACCCACAATGCAATGTTGTGATGGATGAATATGCCATCCATGCTTGTCTACCCACTCCTGCATGTAATTCAAACTTGATGATATGACGACCTTTCTGCCTCTGTGGAGCACATCTCATGTCTTAATATTTCTGTAGCAGAATCAAAACTGGGTAGAACAGTGCTCAAAAGTGAGAGAATGAAGAAGGAAGAGAGAAGCGATTAGGGGAGAAACCCTATCTCCCAATACTGCTTGAATAGAGAACCATGGGCTTGACAGCACTTTATTACATAGAAAACGACTCAAAAGAGTCGGAACAGAATAGAAATTACATCCACATATGTCTCTCCAACTGGTACAATTGACTCCACCCCTTACACATCGCCAAAGATACTAAACATCACCAAGTATAGTTGATGTAGTTTAAAAGAACAAGAAGGCCAGCAGCAAACCAGGCCAGCACACTGGACGAGGAATGGATTAATAAACTTTATTTGATTGCAAAATGGGTTGTATGGACCATGGATTTTATATGTTTGGGTTTACTAATGTAATGTGCCTATTTAGAAAACCTCAATGGTAGAGATTTAAGTTCTATATGGGATTAAGTAGTTAGTTTCTGTTTTGTAACGTTCTAGAATAGCTTCTATTTTGAAGAGAGGCTTAAGTTGTAAGGGATTCTTCCTACCATTGATATCCTATGTTGCTTGTTTTTTCTTTTTTTTTTTGAGTTAGAAATAAAGAGTAGGAGTTTTTGAGTACTATGAAAGATGGAGCATGGTTTCTTGGGATTCAAAACTGCTCTATTGTGGGATGCAGTAGGGAAACTTTGGTGGTGATAGTTGATACAGAATTGATGCTGAACCGGGTTGACCCTTCGGGCAATCTCAACCGAGACGAACTAAATCTGATTTGATTTTTGGGATCAATAGAATATTTTAGGATTTACTTTATTTAGGAAATATTGAGTTATTTTATTTGGGAAGATATGTAATCTTTTGTTTTGGGTAGTTGTTAGTCAATTTGAGAGTTACCAATTTGAGTTTTATTCTGCTTCTAATTTCATTAGTTCGAACTTAGGAAGTATTAAAACCACCAGGGTTTCAACCAAATATTCAATTTATTATTCAAAATTTGTCTACTAGATTGGGTTATATGCCTTTATATAATAAATTGAAATTAAAACTTGCCTAATTAAAATCCAAAACTAAATTAGCAACTCCTAATTTAAAACCACTAAGGTTTCAACCAAATATTCAATTCATTATTCAAAATCTGTATAATAAATTGGGTTAAATGCCTTTATATAATAAAATGATATTAAAACTTGCCTAATTAAAATCTAAAACTAAATTAGCAACTCCCAATTACTTTTTAAGTTCTAACTAATGAAATTAGAAGCAGAATAAAACTCAAATTGGTAACTCCCTAGTTGACTAGCAACTACCAAAAACAAAAGATTACGTATCTTCCCAAATAAAATAACTCAATATTTCCTAAATAGTGTAAATCCTAAAATATTCTATTGATCCCAAAAATCAATTCAGATCCGGTTCATCTCGGTTGAGATTGCCTAAAGGATCAACCTGGTTCAACCTCAATTTTACATCAACTCTCCCGATGTTGAGAAAAACTCGTCTGCAAGTTTTAAAGAAGGATAACAATAAAAACTCATGAGCAGGGGTGAATTGCTCGTTGTCTACATTGCGAACAAAAGCCAAGATGTGAAGCTGTGGAGGTGTATTCAAGTCCGGAAAACCATGAGGAAGAATGAACTCATGATGGTCAACAATTGACACTGCATTGATGTCCTTCATTACTTGGTCCATGAGTTTCTCACTTTTCGTTGTCATCACTTGTTCCACAATTGGACGATCTCCCACATGTGTTGTTGTATTTGGTTTGTCTTGTGGATGTACTAGAGGTATCAGTTTCTTTTACTCAACCAATCCGTGAAGATTAAATTTTTAATGCATGTGGTTGTACTAGAGGTATGAGTTATCATTTGGTTCTAGATCAAGAAGAATTCTTCCTCCGTCAAAAAGCCCACATCAAATGGGCTCGACCTGGGAGACTCTAATTCTGCGTATCTCCATCGCTCTCTCAAAGCTAGGAATATGCCAACACCATTCCTAAGCTTATCTCCTTTGAAGTAGAGCTGTACTCCCTTGAACTCATCAAATCGAAAGCCATCTCACACTTTCAGGGACTCTTCTGCCCTTCCCCTTCCCCTGTCCCTCCCCCATCCCCCTCAACCTCCTCAATAAGTTTGTCCTTGATGAGTTCCTCCCTTTTCTCCAATCCATCCCCAGCGAGGATGAAATCCTTTCGGCCATCCTTTCCCATAAGGCCAACAATGCCCTGGGTCCCGATGGCTTTAATATGGGTTTCTTCTCCGCCTGTTGGAACATCATCTGCAATGACCTCATTCTTGCGGTGCGTAGTTTCTTCTACAACCCCAACCAAATCAACGGGATCAACCACACTTTCCTTTGTCTCATTCCTAAAAAGGAAGGTGCGGTTTCTATGAATGACTTCAGACCCATTTCTCTTTGCAATCTCCTTTATGAGTTCATTGCCAAAATCCTTGCCAGTAGGATCCAAAAAGTCATGGACTCCCTTGTTAGTCCCAATCAACCCGCCTTTATTGCAGGCAAGAGCATTTCGGATAACATTATTCTCTGTCATGACATTGTTCGTGGTTTTGATCGCAAGTCTCACTCTTCAGCTGCCCTCCTCAAGATTGACATCCATAAAGTAATCGACACAATTAGTTAGGACTTCATGTCCAATGTTCTGCTCCAAATGTCATTTTCGGCCTCTTTTGTTCACTGGATCCGCACTTGCATCTCCTCCCCCCAGTTCTCTGTCCTTGTGAATGGTAGCTCTACTGGATACTTCCCCTCTGGCCGTGGTATCCGCCAAGGCTGTCCCCTTTCTCCTCTCCTCTTCTCCTCTCCCTCCTTGGAAGTCCTTTCCCGCTCCATCCAATCTGCTGCCGATCTCCATCTCATTTCTCTCATCCCCAAATGCAAATCTCTTCTCCTCTCTCATTTGGCTTTTTCTGATGACATTATGATATTTTCCAAGGCTGACTCTCTCTCCATCACCACTATCATAGCCACTCTCCGCTCCTTCGAATCTCTTTCAGGGCTTAGCATCAACCTCCTTAAATCCAACATTTTCCTCTCCGGCGTCTCCCTTGATGCCCAAGACAGCCTTTTGGGAATCTTTGGAATTCTGTTGGGTTCCTTGCCTGTTAAATATCTAAGCCTCCCTCTCATTTCCTTCAGGCTCTCCTCCCACCACTGTACCCCCTTACTTGACTAGCTCAGGAAAAAGCTCCAACTCTAAAAAGGTAAACTCCTCTCTTTTGTTGGCCGTCTTACTCTTGTAAGGTCGGTCCTCCAGTCCATATACCTCTGTCGGTCCGGTACCTTCGTCCTCCCTGTCTCTATTATTAAATCTTTTGAAGGTCTCTTATGCTCTTTCCTTTGGAAGAGCTCTGACTCCTCCAAATTCCTTCAACCTCTTAGTTGGAAGAATGTTTATCTTCCCAAATCTGAGGGAGGATTAGGGATCAGAAGAATCAAAGATGCCAATTCAATGGGTGTCCTTAAGCTCATCTGGAAAATCGTGTCCAAGTATAAAAGCATTTGGGTCGACCGGATCCTCTCTGGGTTACTCAAGCATAACTCCCTTTGGACGACCCATCCTATTACTGATGCCTTCTGGATTTGGAGAAAGGTCTTGGACCATAGGCCCATAGCCCTCTATACCATTTCCTTTTCCATTGGTAGTCGTCGGACCACCTTTCTCTGGAAGGACCCCTGGCACCCTTCGGGCATCCTGTCTCATCAGATATCTCCCAGAGTTATATGCTCTTTTGGCCTCCCTACCGATGCTTTTGTCTCCTCTATCCTTTCTCCCACGGGTTGGTCTCCCCCCCTCTTCTCCTCTTCTTAATCTCTAGACTTTCTTCCCTCCTCTTCCCCCTGGTCATATAGGAAGAGAAGATAAATGCAATTAGCTTCCCTCCTCCAATGGGATCTTCTCCTCTGCCTCTGCTTGGTTCTTTGTTAGAACCTCTGTCCCGGTTGTCCCGTGGCATAAGTTGATTTGGTTTAAAGCCATATTCCCTGTCATAGCTTCACTCTATGGCGATGTTTGATCAACTGTCTCCCTACCCAATCCTTCCTCATCCATCGCCATATCCCCGTTAACCCTTCATGTTGCATCTATCCTCAAAATGGAGAATATCCCCCATCTCTTCTTCTCCTGCCCCTTCTCCTCATTTGTTTGGAATTCCGTTCTCTCTAAGTGTTGGCCGACTAGGAGACGTCTTCTTCCCTTTGATAGGGAATGGAGCTGGAGAGGCATGACCTTCTCTAATTCTTCTATAAGTGATATGGTTGGTAAACTGGATTTTTGTGCAACCATTAATCATCTCTGGATGGAGCGTAACATTCGTAGATGGACCCCCAAGTCTCGCTTTCTAGATAAGATTTGGAAAGCTGTCTACTTTGATGTTACCTCCAAAATCCAAGCTCTTCATGCTCGTCCTGACCCCAACTCCCTTAGAAATATCCACATCATTGCTTCTTGGAACTTTCAAGTCGATCTCATCCTCTCCACTTGACGGCATAATGGCTATCATCCCCCTCCCTTGTTGTTATTCCTTGGATTGTGATGTTTTGCTTTTGTTCTGTTGTTGATTCCCCCTGGGTTGGCTTCTCCTTGTTGGCTTAAGCCTTCCCTCCCTCTCCGCCTCCCCCTCCCCCTTCCCCCTTCCCCCTTCCCCCTTCCCCTTTTCCCCTCTTATATTCTTCTCTTCTTGGTAATGAATTATTTATTCATCCAAAATATATATATATATATATATAAGCCATCTAATGGTGTACTATAATATTTGTGGCCAATTTGAGAGATAGGCTTAACAATTGGAAGCTTTAACTACTTTCACCATGTGCATCTTTTTCTTTTTTGGAGTGTACATGTTGTCAACATAAGCTTCCTCACTTAGAAGTTCAGGCAACTTGGTTCTCTGACATTTTTAGTGTTCCTCTTTTGAACCATCCTCATGACGCTTTGCATCAGTGCAATAAGCTTTGGCCCCACCTTCCAATTTGATAACTGATAAGCATTTGAATCCAGGTTCCCTACAGAAAGTTTGTGACGTCATTATGGTCAGAATAATGACATGTGCATGAGAATGGGTCCTTTTGGAGGGATACCTTTTCAATTCATCGTTTCATTGTAAGGCAGTGGGGTGAGCAGTTGAATCAGCTCCTTATGTTCCCATGGGTAAAAGGTACCATGGTGTTCTACCAAATACAGGTTCTATCAAACTGAACTTTGATGGGAATTTACTGGATAACCTAGGAACCCACTGTTATTGGAGGGATATTTCTGTATCTAGAGAGAAATGTTATTCAATTTTATTGTGGCCCACTTGGTTGGCAAATCTGTCTATGACTCCATTCAAACATTGTCATGAACTGCCCCCAATTTTGGGTGGACATATTGGAGACTGGGGTTCATATGAGAGTGACTGTTGACTGGATCTTTCAGTTATAGACTTATAGGACTTTGGATTCTATCCCTTCTCATTAAGGTGGTAAGGTCTTTATGCTACTGGTGAGTATCTCATTCCAGTGAAGATCTAGGTCCAGTTACTCAATTAGATGGTTTACTGATGCATGGAGCAACTTGAGACTATAAGTATCCTGGTCTATATGATGTGCTGTAAAATGTTATATTCTGATAATTCTTTTTATTAGTAATTTTTTTATTCAAGAGGGTTAAAAACTGGGAAAACTATCTGCTTCATAGAGAGGATTCTAACAGAAGTAGAGGAGCGTGGATGTTCAATCTTCACCACCCCCCACCCCCTCCA